>NW_028270150.1:1245000-1575086 GCF_037043375.1 Chiloscyllium plagiosum | reverse complement strand
CGGCTTCATTTTAAAAACCCTTAATCGTTAGTACTCTACAACTCACATATACATTACATTGACAATAACCATGTAAATATGCACAATTACATTCTGTTTCAGTCTGTTTTACTCATGCCACTGAATGTCTCCGTTTCTCATTCAAGTCTCGACAATGTGTCGGCAATCACGTTTTCAACTTGAACGGCTGTAACAACAAGCTCCATCTCAACAGTCTGACATTTTTGTTCCTAAACTTCTCCACCAACTTCAATGAGTTATGGTCAGTGTATAAGATTATCTCAGATCGGTTACTGGTAACATAAACACTGAAATGTTGTGATGCCAGCACCAGACTCAAAGTCTCTTCTCAACTGTCGACTATTTCTGCTGATGAATGTCCAACTTCCTGGAGAAACACCCGATAGGTCATTCTATCTTCACGTCGTCTTCCTGTAAGAGCACAGCACTGGCACCCACATCACTGGCATCGATAGCCACCTTGAATGAATTTGCATAATCAGGTGTGGCTAATACCAGGGCAGTGGTTAACACAGCTTTCAGGCTGTCAACACCTTCTGACAGTCTGCTGTCCACTGAAACCTTTCGCCTTTCTTTAGCAATTCAGGGAGTGGAGCAGCCACATTGCTAAAACTTAGAACGAATTTCTGACAAAATCCACTCAAAATCCTAGGAATTGTCGTACTGCTCTTTTTGTCGCTGGTAAGGGAAACTCCCCAATTACTTTCGTTTTTGCATTCCATGGGGCCATTTGTCCATGTCCAATAACATGGCCCAGGAAGGTGGCTTGGGCTTTGACAAATTCACTTTGAGCTAGGTTTACCACCAAGCCTGCCTTCCGGAGTCAATCGAACATTTCTGATAAATGTTGCAAATGTTCCTTCCATGTGTGGTTAAAATTCATCAGGTCATCAATATATAACACACAATTGGGTAATGTGGCAATGACCTTATTGGTTAGTCTCTGAAATGTGAATGGTGCATGACTTTAAACTGGTACAGTCCATTCGGTGTTACAAAAGCTGAAACTGCCTTTGCTCTTTTGGAAAAAGGTATCGACCAGTATTCCTCTGAGCAAGTCCAACTTCTCCCACCTTTTCAACACAGTCCTCCAAGTGTGGAATCAGATATGCATCAGTCTTTGTAACGGCATTAACTTTGCGATAGTCCACACATAACCATTGGATGCCATCTGGTTTTGCACCATTATTATGGGTGAGCTCCAGTTAGTGTAACTCCCTTTGATTATACTGTCTTGCAGTTTGCTTTCAATTTCCTTTTGAACTTGTGCCAACTTGAGAGGGTTCTCCTCTCAGGATGTTGCTTAATCGGAACAGCATCTCCTATATCTACATCATGCATAATTAGATTAGTATTTTCCAGCTTGTTTCCACATCTCTCTCCACGTGATAGTAATAACTATTTCAGGTCATTTCAATTCTCCTCTGGAAGGTAAGTCAATAATTTATCCCAATGTTTGACAACTCCCTCATTGTCCAATTTGATTTGAGGAATGTCCAATCCGGAATAGTCTGAACTTGGATCTTCTCTCTGCGTTGTAACCAATAACACAGTCTCCTTTGGCTTTCCTTCCCTGTCAAAATACACAGTCTGTGAGATTTCTTTCTGCCTGGAGTCCTTATCAAATCAGGAGGAAGTGAGTACTGCAGAATTAAGAGTCTAATGATGACCATCAATCCATTGTTGATTATTGTAAAAACCCATCTGGTTCACTAATGTCCTTTAGAGAAGGAAACTGCCATTCTTACCTGATCTGGCCTACATGTGACTCCAGACCCACCACAATGCGGTTGACTCTAAACTGCCCTCTGAGCTATTACGGATGGACAATAAATGCTGACCCAGCCAGAGAATGAATATTGTGAATGAATATAAAAGAAAAGATGCTGGAGATCAGAGTCAAAGTGTGTGGTGCTGGAAAAGCACAGCCTGTCAGGCAGCATCCGAGGAGCAGGAGAATCAACATTTTGAGAAAAAGCCCTTCATCAGGAATGACTTTGCCAGACCCCCTCAAAACATTTCAAGAAGGAAGCCCAGACCCACATTTTTCTTGTTGTTTTAAGTAGGTGTAATGTGGATATTTCAGGAGTGATGCAGCTGGTCACAATTCCCCAGTTTCAAGCAAAACAATTTATTTACAGAGTACCAAATGAAACAAATTTAAGAGAACAGAATACAGAATCATTTAACCTGTTTGAAAGCGCAACCAACTATTGCAACTTGATGATGCTGTTCCAAATGTTTGCAGCAAGCCCCATAAACACCCCCTCGGCAAAAAGGTATAATCAGCCACAGGCTGTTACAGGAGAGAGAGAGATGGCAGAGTGATTAACTCAAAACCTCCTTCCACTGTAGCAGCTTCTTTGGGTTCCCCAGTTTAAATTGAGCAGCAGCTCCTGATCAACCAGACAGTGAAAACCAAAGCAGACCAGAGCCAAGCTGAACTGGAAACACTGGCCACTGCCCTCTCATTGTACAAGTGTTTGCATTTAAACTTAAAAGCTTCTTCAGGAAGGTAAACCCAGACATCACAGAACCCAACACTTTAGAACATAGAACATAGAACAGTATATAACAGTACAGGCCCTTCGGCCCATGATGTTGTGCCAACCATTTATCTTAATCCAAGATCAACCTAACCTACACACCCCTCAATTTACTGCCATCCATGTGCTTCTCCAGCAGTCGCTTAAATGTCTAATGTCTCTGACTCTACTACCACCATTGGCAGTGTGTTCCACGCACCCATGTCCAATTCAGAAACCTCTAAACGTGGTTCTTCACTCTGTGTTGTAACCAATAACACAGTCTTCTTTGGCTTTCTGTGTAAACAACCTGCCTCTGACTTCTCCCCTATACCTTCCTCTAATTACCTTAAAATTATGATCCCTCGTGACAGCCATTTCTCCCCTAGGGAAAGGTCTCTGGCTATCTACTCTGTCTATGCCTCTCATTACCTTGTACACCTCTATCAAGTCACCTCTCTTCCTTCTTCTCTCCAGTGCAAAAAGCTCTAGCTCACTCAACCTTTCCCCATAAGACATGCCCGCCAAACCAGGCCGCATCATGGTAAATCTCCTCTGCACCCTCTCTAAAACATCAACATCCTTCCTATAATGTGGTGACCAGAACTGGACACAATATTCCAAGTGTGATCGAACCAGGATGTTATAGAGCTGTAGCTAACCCTTGCAGCTCTTAAACTCAATCCCCCTGTTAACGAAAGCCAAAACATCATACGCCTTTTAACAATCTTGTCAGCTTGGGTGGCAACTTTGAGGGATCTATGTGCGTGGACCCCAAGAGCCCGCTGTTCCTCTACACTGCCAAGAACCGTGTCTTTAACCCTCAATGTGTGACTTTTAACTTTGTACATCCCAGTTCAACACAGACATCTCTAACTCCTTAACACTGTAGTTGTTGTATTCAAATTTGACATTCAAAAATGCATCACTTCACATTTATCCCATTTGAACTCTATCTGCCACTTCTCAGCCCAGCTCTGTATCCTGTCGATGTCTTGTTGTAGACTGCAACAGCCCTCGACACTATCTACAAGAGTACTGACCTTTGTATCATTGGCAAACTTACTAATGCACCTTTCCACTTCTTTATCCAAGTCAATTACTACACAGAGCAGAAGCCCAAGAACAGATCCCTGTGGAACATCACTGGTCACTGATCTCCAGGCAGAATACTTTCCATCCACTGCCACTCACTGTCTTCTTTCGGCCAGCCAATTCTGCATCCAGACAGCCAGATTTCCCTGCATCCCACACCTCCGAACTCTCTGAATGACCCCTCTGAAAAAAAATCAAGAGCAACATAACCTTGTTAAAGGAGCAGCATTGTCACAATAGGAGCTAAAGGATTTTATAGAGACAAGTGCGTTGGGTCTGGAGAGGTTACAGAGATAGGGAGGGGTGGTGAATGCTAGGAATTCACAGCTCCCTCACTAAGCAGATTCACCCAGTCCTTGGTGATCATGGGGGAGTGGTCATTAGTGACAAATACTGGGTATTACAAAGCAAAGACACAAAGGATCATGGCAATACCATCACTGAGCTTCACCCATAGACCCTATTGTCTACATCTGGAAGAGCTTTGTGCATTGTGGAATATCAAACTATTGCAACCTGAGAAAAGTGAGAATTTCGGTAACTCTGATTGCGGTGAGGCCCCTTGAACTGGACAGCTCAAAGTGTAACCTCACCGAACGAGTGTAACCTCACTGTGTACATCGCAGAGAGAGATTGGACATCTCCACCGTTTGTAAACTGACTTCGTTTGAGGCACAAGGAAACACAGGGAAGGCAAGGTCACTGCACTGACCATGCTCCTGGCTGATCTGTCTCAGACTGAATGCAACCAGAGAGAAGATCAAAGGGAGTTATGGGGAGGCAGTGACACCGAAGTTACAGGATAAAGGTAGCTGGGTGACCATCAGGAGAGGGAAAGGGAAGAGGCAGGCAGTACAGGGACCCTCTGTGGCCATTCCCCTTGTGGGATATAGGTAAAGCAGTGTTACTTCTGCAACCATAATTGCTTATACAAGGTAAATGAACTAACACCAAGAATGGAAACTATGTGAAAGAAATACATAGTTGCTTTTCATTAGCTGAAATGTGCCCCCATGTAGGCACTGAAATGAGCCAAGTCACTTACAAGTAAGGGGCAGGGTAAATAAGAGTGAGGGTCGCCCGGCTTGAGGTAGGGGGAGAAGTAAACAAGGGCGATGCGCAGCTGTGCAGGGGCAGAACACAATAAGGAATATTGATAGGTTTGAAGGCCACTGAGGTAAACGGGGAAGTACTGAGAGAGACTCAATTAAACTGTGGAAGTTGTGAAGTAATTTTTGGATTAGGGTGCCTACTTATTAGACACCCATCTTGCAAGAACATTTCAATAAAATTCGCTGCTTCAGAATTTGACTTGGACTGAAATTTATTATATTGTGAGCTCTGTTTCTCATACCGTTTGGGACACTGTTGGGAGGAGCGATCTACCAGAGGAAGCCACAGCAGCCTGGCTCTGTGGCTCAGAAGGGAAGGGGGGGAATAGGACAGAGCTCGTTATAGGAGATTCAATTATGAGACGAACAGACAGGAGATCTTGTGGTCAGGAGTAAGACTCCCTGATGGTGCGTTGCCTCTTGGGTGCCAGGGTCAGAGATGTCTTTGATCGCATCAACAGGATTCTTAAAGGAGAGGGAGCTAGAAGTCATGGTACACATTGGTACCAACGACAGAGGTAGGGAAAAGGAGGAGGACCTGAAAAGAGAATATCGGGAGTTAGCTTGGAAGCTAGAAGGCACGAGGAGCAAAGTTGTAATTTCAGAATTGATACTAGCCATGGGCTAGTGAGGCTAGGACTAGAGACAGGGAGAGTGCAGCTGATGTAGGAGGGAGGGCTTGAGATATGTGGATCACTGGGATACCTTCTGGGGAAGGTGGGACCTATACAGGAAGGACGGGTTGCACCTGAACTGAAGGGGCACCGATATCCTGGACATGAGGTTTGCTAGAGATCTTTGTGAGGGTTTAAACTAGTTTGGCAGGGGATTGGGAACCAGAGCTACAGATCTGAGGATGGAGTAGCTAGTGAGTCTGTAAGGAGGGATAGACAGTTGATAGGGCAAAGGTGCAGTCAGTGTGATGGGTTGAAGTGTGTTTATTGTAACACAATAAATTTCAGGAATAAAGGGTGATGAACTCAGGGCATGGATCAGTACTTGGAACTATGATGTTGTGGCCATTACGGAGACTTGGATATCACAGAGGCAGGAATGGTTGTTGGATTTTTCAGGGTTTAGGGTTCAAAAGGAATAGGGGGTAGGGGAGTAAAAGAGGTGGAGGAGTGACATTGCTAATCAGGGATCGTATCACAGCTACAGAAAAGGAGGTCATCAAGAGGAAGGTGTGTCTACAGAGTCAGTTTGGGTGGAAGTCAGAAACAGGAAAGGAGCAGTCACTTCATTGGGAGTTTTCTACAGCCCCCCAATAGCAACAGAAACATGGGAGAGCAGATTGGGAGGCAGATTTTGGAAAGGTACAGAGATAACAAAGTTGTTGTCAACTACCCGAATATTGATTGGAGCTTCTTTAGTTCAAGATGGAGCTGTTTTTGTTAGGTGTGTCCAGGAAGGGTTCCTGACTCAATATATAGATAGACCGACTTGAGGGAAGGCCATTTTAAATGTGGTGCTTGGCAACGAACCAGGTCAGGTGTCAGATCTCTCAGTGGGAGAGCATTTTGCTGGTAGTGATCACAAATCCATGACCTTTACTATACTTATGGAGAGGGATAGGAGCAGACAGTATGGGAAAGCATTTAATTGGGGGAGGGGGAATTGCAAAGTTACTAAGCAGGAACTGGGGTGAGTAAATTGGGAATAGATGTTCTCAGGAAAATGCACAGCAGCATGGTGGCTCGGGCAGCACAGTGGCTCAGTGGTTAGCACTGTTGCCTCACAGTCCCAGGCACCTGGGTTCAATTCCCGCCTTGGACAACAGTCTGTGTGGAGTTTCCCCTTTCTCCACGTGTCTGCATGGGTTCCCTCCGGGTGCTCTGGTTTCCTCCCATAATCAAAAGATGTGTGGGTCAGGTGAATTGGCCATGCTAAACTTCCCATCGTGTTAGGTGCATTAGTCAGGGGTAAATATAGGGTAGGGGAATGGGCCTGGGTGGGTTCCTCTTTGGAGGATCGGTATGGCCTTGTTGGGAAAGAATTAAGGAAAGCCTTAAGGCATTCTACACTTATGTGAGGAACAATAGGATGGCCAGAGTGAGGGTTGGGCCGATCAGGATAGTGGAGGGAAATTGCACCTGGAGTCGGAGGAGGTAGGGGAGCTCCTTAATGAATACTTTGGTTCTACTGAGAGGGGCCTTGACATTTAAGAGGACAGCGTGAAACAGGCTGATATACTGGAGCAGGTTGATGTTGGGAAGGAGGATGTGCTGAAAATTTTGAAAAACATAAGGATAGATAAATCCCCTGGACCAGACGGGTTAAATCCTGGGTTACTATAGGAAGTGAGTGAAGAGATGGATGTGCCTTTGGCAATGATCTTTGTGTCCTCACTGTTCACTGGAATAGTGTCAGATGATTGGAGCCAAATGTTATTCCCCTGTTCAAGAAAGGAAATACAGATAATCCTGGGAATTGCAGACTAATCAGTCTTACGTCTGTGGTGGCAAATTATTGGAGTGGATTCTGAGAGACAGGATTCATGATTACTTGGAAAACCATAGTTTGATGAGAAATAATCAGCATGGCATTGTGAGGAGCAGGTCATGCCTCACAAGCCTTACTGAATTCCTTTAGAATGTGACAAAACACATTGATGAAGGTTACGCAGAGGATGTGGTGCATATGGATTTTAGAAAGGCATTTGATAACTTTCCCCATGGTAGGCTCATTCAGAAAGTAAGGCGTGACGGAATACCAGGAAATTTGGCTATCTGGATATAGAATTGGCTAGCCTATAGAAGACAGAGGATGGTGGTAGATGGAAAGTATTCAGCCTGGAGCTCAGTGATCAGTGGGGTTCTGCAGGGATTGATCCTTTGACCTCTGCTCTTTGTGATTGTCATAAATGACTTGGATAAGCAAATTGAAAGGTGGGTTCATAGAATAATAGAACCTCTTCAATGTGCAAGCAGGCCCTTCAGCCCAACAAGTCCACACTGATCCTCTGAAGAGTAGCCCACCCAGACCAATTCCCCAATCTTACTAGTCTACATGTACCCTGATTAATGCACCTAACCTACACGTCCTTGAATACTATGGACAACTTAGCTTGGCCATTTCACCAGACCCTACACATCTTTGGATTGTGGGAGTACCCAGACATGGGGAGAATGTGCAAACTCCTCACAGACAGTTACCTGAGGCTGGAATCAAACCCGGTTCCCTGGACCTGTGAGGCAACAGTGCTAACCACTGAACCATCGTGCCACCTGGTTAGTAAGTTTGCTAATGACACAAAGGTTGGTGGAGTGGTGGATAGTGTAGACAGCTCTGGATTTAGGTTTGCTCGCTGAGCTGGAAGGTTCATTTTCAGACAATTCATCACCATACTGGGTAACATCTTCAGTGAGCCTCCAGATGAAGCACTGGTGGCATGGCTCACTTTCTATTGATGTGTTTGGGTTTCCTTGAGCTGGTGATGTCATTTCCTGTGGTGACGTTATGTCCTGTGGTGATGTCATTCCCTGTTCTTTTTCTCAGGGGGAGGTAAATGGTAACCAAGTCAATGCGTTTGTTGATTGAATTCCGGTTGGAATGCCATGCTTCTAGGAATTCTCATGTCGTCTCTGTTTGGCTTGACTTGAATTGATATGTTGGCCCAGTCAAAGTGCTGTCCTTTCTCATCCATATGTAAGGATACTAGTGAGAGTATAAATAGAAAACAGTCCATACAACCAGTGCTTCATCTGGAGGCTCACTGATGGTATTACCTTATATGGTGACGAAACGTCTGGAAACGAACCTTCCAGCTCAGTGAACAAACCTACATCCAGAACCTCAACCAGAGCTACAAGTCTTCTCAAAACTTGCCAGTGTGGAGGGCTGTTAAAGGTTGTAATGGGACATTGACAGGATGCAGAACTGAGGTGCAGTGGTAGATGGAGCTCAACCTGGAATTGTGTGAAGTGATTCACTTTGAATGCAGAATGCAGGGTAAAAGGCAGGGTTATTGGCAGTGTAGAGGAACAGAGAGATCTTGTGGTCCATGACCATAGATCCCTCAAAGTTGCTACCGAGGTTGATATCTTTGTTAAGAAGGTGTAAGGTGCGTTGGTTTTCATTAGTGGGGGATTGTGTTTAAGAGCCATAAGGTTCTCCCGCAGCCCTATAGCCCTGGTTAGACCACACTTGGAATATCTTGCTCAGTTCTGGTTGCCTCATTATAGGAAGGATGTGGAAGCTTTAGAGAAGGTGCAGAGGAGATTTACCTGGATGCCACCTGGACTGGAGGGTGTGTCTTATGAAGAAAGGTTGAGGGAGCTAAGGCTTTTCTCATTGGAACGAAGAAGGATGAGAGGTGACTTGATGGAGGTGTACAAGATGATGAGAGGCATAGACAGAGTGGATAGCCAGAGATTCTTTCCCAGGATGGGAATGGCTATGATGAGGTCCTGGTTGGAGAAAGGGTTAGGGGCGATGTCAGAGGTAGGTTCCTTCCACAGAGACTGGTGGGTGTGTGCAATGCACTGAGAGCAGTGGTAGTAGAGTCAGATATATTAGGGACATTTAAGTGACTCTTGGATAGACACATGGAAAATAGTACAATGAAGGGTATGTAGGTCAGTTTGATCTTCGAGTAAGATAAAAGGTTGGCACAACATCGAGGGCCGAAGGGCCTGTGCTGTGCTGTACTGTACTGTTCTGTGTTCTATGAAACAGCTTCACTTTACTAATGCTATGAAAATACCCCGTCTGTGAGATTATAAACAATAGATGCTAACTTTTAAAAATTCAGTCTAAACCTCTTCCTCATGCACTGACTGAGGTTTTGGATGGAATGGGGAATTAATGTTCGACAGATTTATTCTGAGGATGTTTACAGTTTATTGAAACTGGCACGATATCCAGAACAGATTCTTAACAGAGGACAAAAAGCTAATCCCAAATGTTACTCTTTTTCTCTGGCTGAGCCTTTTGTCATAACCCTACCATTGAGGATCATCAAGGGTGATCAAAATTGTACAGTAGAGAAGTGACATGTCATCAATTTAGGGAGGAGTACCATAAAGTTCACGACGATGCATGTGAGAGGGAGGATGGTTGGAGACGACATTAAGGTGGAGAGGGATGTGGGAGTTTAGGATGGGAGAGGAATCTGATGGTGTGGCCTCGAAGGGAGATCATTGTGGATTATAGAGTGACGATGCCCTGTTTCACATCATCATTGTTCTCCATTCCACCAACATTTCCACTGATGTCAAGCTCAAGAGCTTGAGGAGAAGCAATACATTCATAGCATGTGGTCGTGGTTTCCAACACCCAGCAGCTGTAAGTGTTTCATCCCAATCTCATGATTTGTCATTTACTTGGCTGAAGTTGACCCTGGAATTGAAAGTCTGCACCATCTCTGCAAACTCTTCCTACAGATGCAGGGGAGATTACAGGGACATTTAAATAGAGAATGGTATCTTTCCAATTCCAGGAAAACTTCTCCCCCTTCATTGAGGCTGGTTTTATTTCCTGGGATTGAATGTGGTATTTTCCATGATGAATGATAATGTGTGTTTGTGGAATCAATTCAGGTACTGTGCTACTTTCTCTCCTGCTGTTCACTCTCTGTTGGAATCAACGCCCATCCCACTGCCATTGGATTTTGTTTGTGTGACAATCAGAGGCTCGGACCTTCCAGGGGGCGAACCGAAAGACTCCGGCTACTTCATTCACTTTATTCAGTCAAACGTTTACATCATGTACTCTGTGCTTCCTGCTGTGCTAGCCTCTCAGTCAAATTCAAGATTCTTACTTCACATGGAATATTTCTCCTTCTCTGTTCAATAAGAAACACTGAACCCTCGCCTGCATCTTTCTTTTGCCCCGAACACGAGATTATTTTCCTTCTTTTTTTTTAAAACACAATATTCCAAGTGTGGCCACACCAATGTTTTGTTTAGTTGCAGCATGATATTGCAGTTCCGGAACCCAATCCCTCTACCAATGAAACCTAACACACCGTATGCCTTCTTAACAGCACTATCCACCTGGGTGGCAACTTTCAGGGATCTATGTACATGAACTCTAAGATCCCTCTGCACATCCACACTACCAAGAATCTTTCCATTGACCCAGTACTCTGCCATCCTGTTATTCTTCCCAAAGTGCATCACCTCACATTTAGCTGCATTGAACTCCATTTGCCACCTCTCAGCCCAATTCTGCAGTTTATCCAAGTCCCCCTGCAACCTGTAACATTCTTCCAAACTGTCCACTACTCCACCGACTTTAGTGTCATCTGCAAATTTACTAATCCATTCACGTATACCTGTGTCTAAGTTATTTATAAAAATGACAAACAGCAGTGGCCCCAAAACAGATCCTTGTGGCACACCAATAGTAACTGGACTCCAGGCTGAATATTTTCCATCAATCACCACTCGCTGCCTTCTTTCAGAAAGCCAGTTTCTAATCCAAACTGCTAAATCACCCTCAATTCCATGCTTCTGCATTTTCTCCAACAGCCTACCATGTGGAACCTTATCAAAGGCTTTACTGAAGTCCAAGTATACCACATCAACAGCCCTACCTCATCTACATGCTTGGTCACCTTCTTAAAAAACTCAATGAGGTTTATGAGACATGACCTGCCCTTGACGAAATATTATTGAATTAACTTTGATGCTCTGAACCCAGAGCATGAGGGCACAAATTGTTGGAAGTTTCTATTTCCAGCCTCTTGTTTTCATTGTCCAGACTGTGCCTCCAGTTTGTATTTAATCTATTATCAATCTTCACAGTATGATTTCTCCCACTCTCTCAGTCATCAAGTGTAGCACCAATCCTGATCTGTCTGGTGTTCTGGATAACAAAAGTCAAAAGGTGTGGTGCTCTTTATCAGCTTATGCCTGAAACATCGACTCTCCTGCTCCTCGGATGCTGCTTGACCTGCTGCGCTTTTCCAGCACCACACTTTTTATCTCTGATCTCCAGCATCTGTAGTTCTCACTTTCTCCTAGTTCGAGGTAACAGGCCAAGTTTTCTCGGTTTCTGTTTGTCTTTCTCTATGTTTCTCCTGCTGTTTGCTCCTGGAGCCACCCTACCAGGGTTCAGGTTTAAATCTTGATATTCACTTTTAGTCTCTGTTTTAGTTTGACTCTAAGATTTTAGCTGCTTCAAACTCCAAACCAATGCACCATAGATGTCAACTTTCAAAAATAACAGGACCCTGACACCTGAAAGGATACATTTCACGGATACTGAGGAACCCATCAACTGACAAATCACACAAACCTGAAGTGAAATGATATTGCATTTTGCTCAGCCATTTGGTTGAAACATCCCAGAAATTCCTCCTTTGCAATCCCTTAAATCACATCTCTTCAGAAAGAGAGAAAACCACAATTTGCTCAGTCTATTGTATCCCAAAGAGATGAACAGAATATGACGTTTATTAAGGCAGATGATGCCACATTGCACACAGAAAACCTCCACAAACAGCAGTATCATCCAAATCAGATCATCTTTAATTTCTTTGAGTGCTCTGTTGTGAGGAAGAATTTATGAGGAAGAATTCAAGACACTGCGGGATACTTCTGCTATCTTTCTTTCAATCGTGATAGTGGTCAGGTTAGTCTGAAGTAACAGATGGGGCCCTTGATTTAAGTTGCTGAGACAATCCAACAGACCCGCTGTAGTGACTCTCCAATCATGCAGCATTTTCTTATTGATGAGCAGTCAACTTTTTGTGATCCATTCCATGTTCTTCAAATATCACTGAAATTCCTGCAACACGGTGCTTCCTTGTTTGAATATGCAAATCAAGAGGATGGAAGAAATTTGTCAAATTAATTGTACGGAGTTGATAATCTGGTGTCCAGTGCTGGAATACAAGGGTCCAGAGGTAACAATGGAATGAATGACTGATTCACCAATTATGAGCTGAGGCTGGCAGAGCTTGGTGATGATGCAAATATCTTTTTGAACTGATCTCAGGCTCCATTATGAAGCCACAAGCAAACAGGATTCATCCAGAATCCTGATGGAGGGCTCCTACCTGAAATGTCCGCTGTCCTGCTCCCCGGATGCTGCCTGACCTGCTGTGCTTTTCCAGCACCACACTCTAACCTCCAGCACCTGCAGTCCTCACTTTCACCTCGGATTCATCCAGAGTCAGTTCCCACTGAGCTTGATGGAGTCAGTGAGATCGACAAAACATTTTCACGGAAGCATGGAGCTCTTCTGCCATATCTGACCTCATTCCTGAGCTTCGGATTCCAACGCCCATCGAGCCCTCTGATTGGGCCTTGCATTCTCCAACAGCACAGCTGCTAATGCATGGAAAGAAACAACTAAAGAAGGGGAGTGATATTAGCATCAGGCCAGGGGAATTGAATGAAAACAGATAAAGGGAGAGACTCATGGTTGGTGTGTTGCCTCCCAGGGTCCCTGATGTCTCGGATCGTGTTTTCTGAATCCTTAAGGGGGAGTGGGAGCAGCCCCAAGTCATGGTCCACACAGGCAACAACGGCAGGTAGGAAGAGAGATGGGGATTTAAGGCAGAAATTCAGGAAGCTAGGATAGAAGAACTAGAACAAAAAGAGTTGTTATCTCTGGTTTGTTGCCCGTGCCATGTGCTAGTGAGGCGAGGAATAGGGAGAGAGAGGAGTTGAACACGCAGCTACAGGGATAGTGCAGAGGGAGAGTTTCAGATATCTGGGGCTCATTTTGGGGGAGGTGGGACCTCTACAAACAGGATGGTCTTCACCTGAACAAGAGGTACCAATATCCTGGGGGGGAAATTTGCTGATACTCTTCGGGAGGGTTTAAACGAATTCAGCAGGGGGATGGGAACCGAAATTGTAGTTCCAGTATACAGGTGTGAGGAGTGGGTCATGAATAAGGTTTCAAGGTCACAAGAGTTCACCGGCAGGTAGGAAGGTAGTTTGAAGTGTGTCAATGTCAGGAGCATCCAGAATAAGGTGGGTGAGCTTGCAGCATGGGTAGGTACCTGGCACTTCGATGTTGGAACCACCGAATGACCTGGTTGAGGGCATAGAAGGGTGGGTTAATAAATTTGTGGACGACACTAAGATCGGTACAGTTGTGGACAGTATAGAAGGATGTTGCAGGTTACAGAGGGAGATAGATAAGCTGCAGAGCTGGGCTGAGAGATGTCAAATGGAGTTTAAATGGAAAAGTGTGAGGTGGTTCACTTTGGAAGGAGTAACAGGATACAGAGTACTGGGCTAATGGTAAGATTCTTGGTAGTGTGGATGAGCAGAGAGATCCCTGTGTCCATGTACATAGATCCCTGAAAGTTGCCACCCAGGTTGATAGAGTTGTTAAGAAGGCATACGGTTTGTTACCTTTTGTTGGTAGAGGGATTGTGTTTTGGAGCCATGAGGTCATGTTGTAGCTGTAGAAAACTCTGGTCTGGCTGTTCTTGGTATACTGTTTACAGTTCTGGTCACTGTATTATAGGAAGGGTGTGGAAAAGTTGAAAAGAGTGCAGAGGAGATTTACCAGGATGTTGCTTGGTATGGAGGGAAGGTTGTGAGGAATAGCTGAGGAATAGTTTTCATTAGAGAGAAGGTGGTTTAGAGGTGACTTATTAGAGGCATACATGATGGTCAGAAGATTAGATAGGGTGGATAGTGAGACCCTTTTTCCTCAGATGGTGATGGCTAGCACAAGGGGACATAGCTTTAAATTGAGGGGTGATAGATATAGGACAGATGTCAGAGGTAGTTTCTTTACTCAGTGTGTGGCAAGGGTGTGGAATGCTCTGCCTGCAATAGTAGTAGACTCGCCAAATTTAACAGCATTTAAATGGGCATTGGATAGACATATGGATGATAATAGAATAATGTGGGTTAGATGGGCTTCAGGTTGGGTTCACAGGTTGGCACAACATCAAGGGATAAAGGGCCTGTTCTGCACAGTAACATTCTATGTTCGATGTTTTGTTGCTGAAGATACATCGGTAATGAAAAGATGTAATATTTACAATATAATATCTATTCTGAAGGTGCTTTTCCCATAATGCCCTGCAGTAAACGATAAAACTTTCCTCCAGCTCATTTATTGTTGTATCTGCTTCACTCGCTGAGAACTAATTACTTGGGATGAAGGTTTTATTTTTGCATGACTAATTCCTCTCTCGGTTTTGCTTTTGTTGTTTAGCTTTCAGCTAACTGTTGCTCGTCGCTAACAGCACATTACATTGGCATTTCTCTTCTAGCCTCTTTCGTTCTGGGATGAAGTCATTCTTTACCCATTAGGAAAGGAGTGCTATCGTGTTGCTACTCCGACTCCTCCTTTAGGTCTAGTCCTCAAGTGGACTCCTTGTTCCATGATCTTCTGCAACTGATTTTGGATCTCAGTTACTTGGAGTTATTCACCAATTGGATTATTTTTATAACTGGATATTTCATTGCACACATTAACTGGTCTCTAAACCTATTCTGGGTTATCACATAAATAAGTGCATTTGTGCAGCAGCTTAGGTTCAGCAGCATATATGCAACTTGTACAAAGAGAGGAAAAGCAGTGGAATCTAAGGAATAACCTGCATTAAAGAATTTTAAAATGTAAATCAACCAGAGAAGTATGAAGCTGGCGAATATGGCAAAGAGTAAAGTCACAGATTTATTTCTGTTCTCTACCTCTGGGTCATTCTCCATTTTTCTCTGCCCCCTCAGTCCCTTACGCACCTTAACAGCCTCGAGGATATATCTGACTGTCACAACATTAAGGAAGAGAACAAACATGAATGGGAACATTGGTGTTAAAAAAGTCTCAAAATATTTAAAGCTTGCCCATCTACAGTCACTATAATAACTGGACCTGGTAGAACAGTACCATGGAACATTGTTGTTCATCAGTCTATGTTTAAATCGAAAGTAGTTGGGAATGTTCTTTAAAGAAAAGAAAATGCAGACTGTTGCTAGAACTCTCATTGCAGTTTTCTCTGTGCAATACTTAGTTTTCATCTGATGAAAACAAATGGTGACAAATCGATCAAAAGAAAAAGCAGCAGTGAACCAGACAGAACAATCAATCATCAAGCACCTCAGGACATAGATAACGCGACAAACAGGAGTGATGTCCAGGAAACACAGTGGATAATAATACATTGGAAATTGACGAAGTATGACATCAAAAACAATAAACAGTAGATCAGACACTGCCATGGCCACAAGATAGTGAGTTGTGCATGTAGAAAGGCCACACTTGCCCCGAGCCAAGAATGCAATCATCACTAGACTAACTGTAAGAGAGAGAGAGAAAAACAAACAAAAAACCATTGAAGTTACTGATCAGACATTTCTGTGCACGAGCCCAGACTGTAACTGATTCAATTTAGCGCAAAGACAATTATAGCTCCATGTCATATGAAGTTTAAAGAATCTGAGCTCTTGAAAGGAATCATTTGCACTTTTAAAAGACATGGGCTCGAGCATGTTAGGGCGAAGGACAAAGCTGATGGTGTAGGGAATGCTGGATGATTAGAGAAATTGAGTCTTTGATCATGGAATTTCAATTCAATAAAAGTCTAGACTTCTAATGTCGAAGGATGACAATGGAACGGTTGTTGGGAAAAGAACATCTCATTCACTAATATCCTTTCATGAAGCTAATCTATCATCTTTATCTGCTCTGGCTGAGATGTGACGCCAGATCCACAATTTACTGGTTGACCCTTCCCTGTCCTCTGTCCACTGAAGGAAGGCTGGTAATTGTTGTCCTCGCCAGCAGCAACACCGACATCCCTTCAAATCAATAAAAGAAAATGGAGATACACACACTCATATCCCCACAACAGACAACTGCTCCCTTTATAAAACCACGCACTGCTATTTGAATGTCCCCATACTGAGTCCATTGTCTTAACTTTGAAGCTCCCAAATTGATACATTTTCAAAGGTAAAGAATCCTCTTCTCAATTTAGTGTATTTACCTGGAGTAGGGAACATCTCTTGGCTTGGAAAACAGTAAGAGTTGGGAAACTCATTGGACGGAGTAAAATAAGCTATGACACAGATTATCTACTGGGATAGATGATGCCCTGAGTTCAGCAGAACCTAAGCACCAAGCATCCAACCTTTCACCTTGGACAATTTTCCTGTTCTGATGTTGGAGGCATTCCTCTGGGCTTTAACAATGCCTTGCATTCAGAGATATCTTCTTGCAGATGTGGGAATAGTCATTATCCTTAAATCTGCACGAGGCATGTTAGCTTTAGTGGGCAGGTCAACATTGATTTCCCAGCTCTAGTTGCTGTTGTGATGATGTTTTATGAACATCTGCATTGACTGGGATGTAGGAAAACCACAGTATTTTGGGGAAGTGTTCATCACCAGCAACACTGATGAAACAATGATATATTTCCAAGTCAGAATGAAATCTGGCTTGAAAGGGAACTTGCATGTGATAGCATTCCAATGCATCTGCTGCCCTTAATCTTTTAGATGCTGGAGATCTTGGGATTGTGAGGTGCTGTTGTAAGAGACTTGGAGTCTTATTATTTTTGCTTATTGTAGGTGGTATTCATTGTTGGTCATGGTGGTGTTGGTGCAGGGAGTGAATCCTGAATGTAGTGATTGGCATGGCAACCAATCGGCTGTTTGTACTGGACAGTGTGGAGGTTCCTGGAGCTGTACTCAGCCAGATACATGGAGGGAATTCCATCACAGCTCTGAGTGATGTTTTCTGGGTGTTGGACATGGATTGTAGAGGATGGCATGGAGCTTACTGCTACAATAATCAGAGTGTCTGACATAATCCTGGGCCACAGCACTTGTATGGCTGGACCAGGTCATTTTCTTGTCAACTGTTGGCCGAGATTGTTGCTGTGGCCCAGCAAGGCATTTGATAAGGTTCCCCATGTTAAACTCATTCATAAAGTCAGGAAGTATGGGATACAGGGAGATTTGGCTGTCTGGATTCAGAATTGTATGGCTGACAGAAGGCAGAGAGTGGTTGTAGATGGAAAGTATTCTGTCTGGAGGTCAGTGTTGAGTGGGGTCCTGCAGGGCTCTGTTCTTGGGCCACTGCTCTTTGTAGTTTTTATAAGTGACTTGGATGAGGAGGTTGAGGGGTGGGTTAGTAAATTTGCCGATGACACAAAGGTTGGAGGTGCCGTTGATAGTATCAAGGGCTATTACAGGCTGCAGCTCGACATTGACAGGATGCAGAGCTGGGCTGAGAAATGGCAGATGGAGTTCAACCTGGAATAATGCAAAGTGATGCATTTTGGAAGGTCGAACTCGAATGCTGAATACAAGATTAAAGACAGGATTCTTGGCAGAGTGGAGGAACAGAGGGATCTGGGTGTGCAAGTACATAGATCCCTCAAAGTTGCCACCCAAGTGGACAGGGTTGTTAAGAAAGCATATGGTGTTTTGGCTTTCATTAACAGGGGGATTGAGTTCAAGAGCCGCGAGGTTTTGCTTTAGCTCTAAAAAACCCAGGTGAGACCACATTTGGAATATTGTATCCAGTTCTGGTCGCCCTAATATAGGAAACATACAGAGGCTTTGGAGAGGGTGCATTGATGCTGCCTGGACTGGAGGGCTTGTCTTATGAAGAGAGGTTGAATAAGCTTGGACTTTTCTCTCTGGAAAGAAGGAGGAAGAGAGGTGACCTGATCAAGGTACACAATGTAACGAGGTACTCATGTGACTCAGCCAACATTGTCTATCTTATACGTTGCAGGCAGGGATGCCCAGAGGCATGGTACATTGGGGAAACCGAGCAAAGGCTACGACAACAGATGAATGGGCACCACACAACAATCACCAGACAGGAGGGTTCCCTCCCAGTTGGGGAACACTTCGGTGGTCCAGGGCATTCAGCCTCGGACCTTCGGGTGACCATCCTCCAAGGTGACACACACACACACACACACACACCCACCCACACACACACCCCCCCCTCCTTTGGTACTTTCAGAGTTACATTGTACTTTGCTCAAAAACCACAGAGATTCATGTCGAACTCTGAGCTCAAAAACTGCATGAATTTATGTAAATCTCTGTTATCTCACTTTTTAGATTAGAATCAATCTAAACATCATGGCACAGGCAGAGAACACAGGGGGCTAACACCTTCAACATATTGTCTAGCTATCACCATTGTTAACAGCTAACCCGAGAATGCAACTTTTTTAAAAAAAGGTTTTGTGATTTACACATGAAAGAAGTGAAACTATCACTGTATTCTAACAGATGAAAGGTTTAACAGACAATCAATTTTTCAATGTATAATTTCAGTTACATCACACTGTAAATTTTTGCTATAAATTCTGTGTTAGGATCGAGCCCTCCACTATCACCTGATGAAGGAGCGTCGCTCCAAAAGCTAGTGTGCTTCCAATTAAACCGGTTGGACTATAACCTGGTGTTGTGTGATTTTTAAACTTTGTACACCCCAGTCCAACACCGGCATCTCCAAATAATGTAACGAGAGGCATGGATAGAGTCAATAGCCTGAGACTTTTCCCCAGGGCAGGATTGACTGGTACGAAGGGTCATAGTTTTAAGGTGTTCGGGGAAAGGTATCGAGGAGATGTCAGAGGTAGGTTCTTTACACAGCGTTGTGAATGTATGGAATGTGTTGCCAGCTGAGGTGGAGGAAGCAGAGTCATTGGGGACATTTAAGCGACTGCTGGACATGCACATGGATAGCAGTGAATTGAGAGGTGCATAGGTAAAGTTATTATA
This sequence comes from Chiloscyllium plagiosum, assembly GCF_037043375.1. Lineage (NCBI taxonomy): Eukaryota > Metazoa > Chordata > Chondrichthyes > Orectolobiformes > Hemiscylliidae > Chiloscyllium > Chiloscyllium plagiosum. The sequence continues at coordinate 1,555,658 of NW_028270150.1, read as the reverse complement.
TTTTACATTAGAATTAAATCCTGGCACAACATCGTGGGCCAAAGGGTCTGTTCTGTGCTGTACTTTTCGATGTTCTATGTTCTATGTTGCTGTGGCCCAGGGTGTTGCTGTGGCCCAGGGTGTTACTGCTCATACATTGTGATGGTAATGTCAGATTAAGCCAATGGGAGATTGGTAGACTCTCACTTTTTAAAATGGTCATTGTCTGGTGTTGGTGGGATGTTAGGTAAAAACAATGACTACAGATGCTGGAAACCAGAGTCCAGATTAGAGTGGTGCTGGAAAAGCACAGCAGTTCAGGCAGCATCTGAGGAGCAGAAAATCGACGTTTCAGGCAAAAGCCCTTAATCAGGAATAGAGGGATATTACTTATCAATTATCAGGTCAAGTTAGATATTATCTCACTGCATGTGGACACAGACCTCTTCATTAATTTAAGCAATCATAAATGCTACTGAACATTTGTACAATTGTGAGAAAGCACCTCGGATTTGGAAATTGCGATGGAGGGAAGGCACTGCTGAGGCAGTTGCAGATTTTGGGGCCTGGGACCCGACCCTGAAGGATTCCGATGGAGATGTACAGTAGCTGAGATATTGACCTCCAACAACCATAACCATCTTCACCTGGAGTCAGAAGGACATCAAAGAGAGTTCTAATTTCATGGACTCCAATTTCTCGAGGGCTCCATATTGTGAGTATGTGTTCATAATTAATATATTTAAGACCTGAACATTTCTTTTCAGGAATTAAAATTTAACTGTAAAAACAGGCACAATTGTTTGAGGAACAGATAATTGATCCTTCCTTAAATCCAAGTCAAACAATCCTGAGCATTACAGAGTTAACAAGTTGTTGTGTTGGAAGGTCAGAGACAATGGTACAAAAAACACAAACAACAAGTCACAGAGCTTGGGCTCCCGCCGGAGTCACACTGTTTGTCATTATTACACTAAAGGAAGAGAAATGCTCAATTCTGGAATTTGGATTTGTGAGCTGTGTTAGTGACATAAATATGCAGATTTATAGACAGTATAAAGGACTTTGTGATACAAATATGGAAGTGGTATTTTCACTAATGAGACAAACTGTAACTGAAGTTCATTACTATGGAATATTCATTAAGGGTTCAAACACTTGGTCATGGGACAGGTGTGTATGGTATATTAAAGCACCACTTTTAATGTTCGGTATTCTGTACTGTTAATTCTATGTAATGCTCTCCAAATCAATTATTAACCATAGTCATAATATTGCAGGTACTAAAGTTACTTATTTGTTGAAACAGACATAGTTAGAACATAGAACATAGAAACATAGAACAATACAGCGCAGAACAGGCCCTTCAGCCCTCAATGTTGCGCCGACCTGTGGACTATTCTCAGCTCATCCCCCTACACTATCCCAAAATCATCCATGAGCTTATCTAAGGATTGTTTAAATCTCCCTAATGTGGCGGAATTGACTACCTTAGCCGGTAGGTTATTCCACGTCCTTATCACTCTCTGCGTAAAGAACTTGCCTCTGACATTAGTCTTAAATCTATCACCCCTCAATTTATACTTATGCCCTCTCATACAAGCTGACGTCATCATCCTAGGAAAAGGTCTTTCTCTGTCTACCCTATCTAATGCTCTGATCATCTTGTATGTTTCTATCAAATGCCCTTTTAGCCTTCTTCTTTCCAATGAGAAAAGACCCAAATCTCTCAGCCTTATCTCATAAGACCTTCCCTCCAGACCAGGCAATATCGTGCTAAATCTCCTCTGCATCTTTTCCAATGCTTCCACATCCTTCCTGTAATGGGGCGACCAAGTGTGGCCGCACTAGCGTTGTGTATAGTTGCAGCATGATATTGCGGTTCTGGAACTCAATCCCTCTACCAATGAAACCTAACACACCGTATGCCTTCTTAACAGCAGTATCCACTGTGTCCTTTCATCACAGATGACATCCTGGTGAATTTCCACTGCATCCTTTCCAGCATAATGATGCCTTTCCAATAGTCTGGCACCTAGAATTGTACTGGACTTACCAGTAGTTTTAAAGTTGTAACAAGACTTCCTTGCTCCTATATTCTACATGCTGACTAATAAAAGCAAGCATCTCATACACCTTCTTCATCAGCTTGTCAACTTGTGCTCACACCTTATGTACATTAAGGTCCCTTTATTCCTCATTACTCCTGAGCGATATGTCAATCAATTTGTAAATCCTTCCAACATGCATCATCTTGCACTTACAGGATTAATTTCCATCTGCCATTGCTATGACCAATTTACCAGCAGATCAACATCAGACTGCAAGCTCCTCACTATCAACAATGCCACTAATTTTCATGTCATCCACATTCTGACTGGAGTAAATTAGACAAGTCAAGTCTTCAACCTGAGTGGGCATAAACAAGGTGATCTTTATTCAAACTTGTACCATCACACCGTAGGAGAATCCTCAGAGTCAAGCTCCAAGACACTGCCATTTGTAGCTCCAAACAACATGTGTCATTTTGCAATATTGGCATAAAATAAAGTACATGTCAACCCTTTACTACAGAAACAGGATGCAGCTAATTTTCTTGTGAGATGCTGTGTCCTTTAAATCCAATAGAGTTTTCACATCCTCAATACAAATTCCTAGAACTAAGATGTTCCATTAGCTTAATGCTTGTGTGACTCTCTTAAGGAATACTACAGTCTCTAGACTTTAAATCACTGCTGATTGTATTCTGCGATGCCAATGCTCTGTGATCTAGAATCATAGAATGCCTACAGTGTGGAAACAGGCCATTTAGCCCATTGAGTCTGCACCAGCACTCTGAAGAACATCCCATCAAGATCTACCCGGCTACCTTATCCATGTGTTTCCCATTGCTAATCCACACGGCTAGACACTGTGGGCAATTTAGCATGGCTAATCCACCTTGCCTGCTCATCTTTAGGCTGTGTGGGGAAAACCAGGCCACCTGGAGGAAACTCATGCAGACACAGGGAGAATGTGTAAACTTCACACAGATTGTTACCTGAGGCTGGAATTGAAGCCAGGTCCCTGGCACTGTGAGACAACGTGCTAACCACTGACAGTCACTGTGCCACCCACTAGGAGCCATATAGGGACCTTCTTTGACACAAATAACAGCTTCAGTTAATTGTTTATTACTCCTTCTCATAGACATGCAATTAACCAATCAACAAACTGCTTACCTAAACTGCTTGCTGACTCCCAAGCACCATGCTCCAGAATATTCTCTCATCTTCTACCCATCCACCCTTCTTCACCTCTACATTTGCATCCAAATTGTTAAAGCACATAATAAATGTCAAGGGGCTCAGCATCGATCTCTATGGTACAATTTGGTTACAGGCTTCTAACCATGGAAAATAAATCCCTCACCATCACCTTTTGACCCCTGTTTGCAATGAAATTTTGTACCCAGTTTGTCAACTTGCCTTGGATCCCTTGGCAGCTTATCTTTTGGACAAGCCTTCCAAATGGGACCCTGTCATAGGCCTTACTGATATCCATGTAAACTACATCAACTGCACTACCTTCATAAATATATTTTGTCATGTCTGAAAAAGAAATTCAATAAAATTAATAAGATAGAATGTCCCTTTAATGTATCCATGCTGACATACCCTGATTAATCCCTATGTTATCCCTAAGATTATTTTCCAATTCTTTCCCTACCACTGATGTCAGATTAACTGGTTAAAATTTACTAGCCTATCCCTGCCTCCCTTCTTAGAACAAAGAACAAAGAACAATGCAGTACAGGACAGGTTCTTTTTGCCTTCTAAGTCTGCGGTGCCGCATTTTGCCCTTGCAGACTAAAAATGTCTCCACTTTCAGATTCATATCCCTTTATTCCTTTCCTATTCATGTATTTGTCCAGGTACTTCTTTAATGCTGATGTTGTGTATGCTTCTACCACCTCCTCTGGCTACATGTTCCTAGCGGAGAAAGTGAGGTCTGCAGATGCTGGAGATCAGAGCTGAAAATGTGTTGCTGGAAAAGCACAGCAGGTCAGGGAACAGGAGAATCGACGTTTCGGGCACAAGCCCTTGTACATGTTCCTAGCACCCATCATCCTTTCTGTGAAAAATTTCCTTCACATGTCTCTTTTAAAAATCCCCCTTGCACCATGAACCTGTGTCCCCCAGTAATTAACTCCTCCCCCTGGGAATAAAATCTCATATTTTCCATTCTATCCATATCATTCAAAATCTTGAAAATTTCTATTAGGTCACCCCCTCAACTTACTGCATTCCAGTGAAAACAAACCCAGTCTTCTTCATCGCTAGAATCCCCCACAACAGGCAACATCCTGTTAAACCTATTCTGAACCCTCTCCAAAGCATCCATATCCTTCTGATAGTGTGGTGACCAGAACTGTATGCAATATTCCAAGTTTGGCCTAACTAAAGTTCTATGAAACTGCAGCATAACCTGTCTATCCTTCTACTCAATGCCTTTTCCAATGAAGGTAATCATGCGATAGGCCTTTTTTACTCCCTTATCTACCTGCACTACTATTTTCAGTGATCTGTGGTCCTGCACACCCAGGACCCTCTGCACATTAGTACTCCTAAAGGTTCTGCCATTAACTGTGGAATATCCACCTGTACTTGACCTTCCAAAAATCACCTCACATTCTTGAACAAAGGAAACACATTATGTATCCCCCAGCCATCTGGCACAACACCGGTAGTTAGCGAAGTATTAATTATCTATCACAGAGCACCAACAACCTCCTACCTTGTCTCGCATAACAGCTTGGGATACATCATGTTAGACCCTGGTGATTTATGCACCTTAATACATGCCAAAACATCTAGTACCTCCTTATTAATCTAAAACCTTGACTTTCTAGCTGAAATCCCAAGTACAATGTGCTTCTCCTCTGAGTACAGATGAGAAGCATTCATTTAGATCCTCACCCATGTCTATGCACAGATTGTTCCTCCATCTGTAATTGGTTCTATTCTTTCCCTGATAATCCTCTTAATCATCATATACTTTTAAAATACATGCTTGAGGAATATCGTGGGTTTTCCTCTTATTATTCCTCTTATTATTAGTATTATTATTATTAGTATTATTATTAATAATAAGAGTTATTCCTCTTATTATTAGTATTTATATTTTAAATATTTCCTTAAAACTGGTTCCCATCAAAACCCCTTCCTCCTAAGGAGGAGGACACACGTCACAGGGTGAAGGGCAGCAAGGGGTGAAAAATTAACTTTGGAATGGTTATGAATTACACATTCAAAATTGTTAATCTAAATCTAACCAGATACAGACATGAAATCATGTCGACATTTCTGCTTTATATTCATCCTTATTAGTGCACAGATAGAGCCGTGTCCCACAGCTTGACCTAACCTTGCTGGAAGATTCATCAGTACCAACATAACATTGGAGTCAACATTATACGTCTATAAGGGATTTTATCAAATTCACATTTTATCAAATTCACTGTTCTGCCATTTTCCATTTATAAAAACCATGACATCTGTTTATCTCCAATGGGACATATCACTTTGTAAACTGAACACCAAACTTATACAACCAGCTGTGAAGAGTTTCCCAGTTAAAATCCACTGTACATTTACAAGCTACACAGATAGCTCCATCAGTGGACAGGCAGAAATGAGGAATATAATTTAAATGAGGCACGACATGGTTCATATTATCTTGGTTCTAATTCTCACTGCAGTCAAATGTTGAATTTCATTCAGCTCCCCGTAAACAGGAAATTCAATTGTCAGATGTATTCTTCCTTGCACAAAACCACTCAGCTAAGTTGTTTGTAACCTTTCCTGTTAGTAACCCCCATTCAGTATAATTTTACTTTGAGAGATGTTCCCAGTAACATTTGGACACTGGGGAGAGGTGTTCCCCAATGGGTATGAATACACACTCGGTAAAATTCTAATTGAAAGCTGGTCACTGAATCACTTTGTCACTGGGACCATGTGTTCCCTTCAGGTTATTGACTCACATTGAATACAATTTGACAGAGAAAGATATTCCCAGAAGAACTTGCAATTGGAGTCATGGGTGTTGTCCTGTTAGTGCTCCACACTTATTACACTGCTGTATTTACAGATACCTGCAGAAAGGCAAGAATACTGGATCAGAAGTCTCTATTCGAGCGGTTACCCACACTCAGTGCAATTCTACCATGAGACATCTTCCCAGCAAGATTTAAAGCAATGGGAAATGCAGGGTTTCTGTGAGCAACAGTTCGAGTTTTCCTTCTTCAGTTGAGGAATTACAGCACAGAGTTTGGAAATGTTAACCTCGTGCATTAATATCACACATTAGGAACTGTATGCTCAACCCATCCTTTCCCCACATTGTATCTGGACTCCCATTTGGAGCAAGCTGTCTGAGCAAGATCCACCAACATAATCGCTTTCCATCAAGGAATGGGAAAGACCAGATATCACTTAGAGGTGGGTTGTTACAAAATCCATCTGACTGATAGCGGCTTTGAACGAACTCAGAGAGTGGTCTTGCTAAATACTTTCTAGAGCAGCCAGAGCCAGTGCTCAGCCAAACTCCATCATTGGAGCTTCATTGCAAACCCATTCTGTCCAGTATAGAGAAACAGGCAATGCTGTCCTTACGGAGGAGCCTCTCAATCAACACATGATTTGTCTTAAATTTATTAAGTGTGGTCACTATTGTTTGGCGTTGGAATTTGCCCTGCTAACTGTGAATAAAACAATGATCAGTCTGCTGTGAAAGGAAATGTGATTTAATGCAGTGATATATACAACTTAACTTGGTACAAGACTTACCAGGAACTCCAACAATGACAAGGATGGTGTGGTACACTTTTTCAACCATTTGCCTTGGAAGATGCATTTTGTTGTTTGAGAAAGAACCGGTCTCCCTTCCTGCTGCTGGCAATCTGTCAGAATTGGAGACTTCTCTCGAATTGGAGCTGACACAGATCCGGAGATTATATTTTATGTTGTGTGGCATCTCCCCTGGGAAACCATCAGTGCATCTGCAATTTGTTTTCATCATTTCTAACAAGCAGATTATGACACAATCATGTGATGTCATTGAGATTTAAGTCTGTAATTAAATATCCCAAAGACTTGATTAATCTGATCTGTTTAGGTCCGAAGTCTTCAAACAGCAAGATTTGCATTATTTCCCACTACCTGTCCCATCAATAACAAAATGATTTTTGATATCCTTTTCAGTGATGACCTTCATTTTGCTGTGGCAATTAAATCATTCAGTACCTGGTGTTGTCGAGCTCTTTGAGAAGTGTTCTCCTGCACACGGTTATACCACTGGGTTTTCTTGTTAATTCAGAGGCAGCAATGCAACCCATTGAGTCATTGCTTTTCTTATCAATTCAGTCTTACAACTCATTTGTAAAATTCTCCCTATTCCAGAACCTGAAGCTTACCACAACAGCAGCTGGAATTTACGCTGAGTAATAGTTTCTCAAAACAAAAAAGAAGAAGAAGAGAAACAAATTCAGAACCTTAATTTCCAAATTATAAAATGACTGAAACATATAAAACAGAAGAGGCTGATGGGTCCATCGGTTTTGTCCCACCAAACATACACTAAATCTCCGTCAGTCCTACTTTCCTGCATTTGGCCTTGATTCTTATGACATTTCAAATGCTTATCCAAATACATTTTAAAGGTTGTAAGATTTCCCACCTCAACTACTTTCCTGGGGATTGCATCGCAGCCTCCTACCATCCTCCTGGTGAGATGATTTTTCCTCATGTCCCTTCAAAGTCTCCTACCTTTCAGTTTAAAATGATGTCACCTTGTTATTGGCCCTTCAACAAAGGGGAACAAAGATTTCCATCCCCCCGGTCCCCGCCCTTCATTGACTTAAATACTCTGATCTCTGCTCGAAAGAAAACAATGCTGAGCTCATTCAGTCTCTCTCTTCACAGCTAACTTACTAGACACCAAACAGCATTCTGGTGAATCTCCTTTGCACTCACTCCACTACAATGCCCTCCCTCCTATGGTGCAGTGACCAGAACTGCAACAGTACTCCAACTGTGGCTTAACCATAGTCCTGTGCAGTTCCGAAATTACCACCCTGCTCTTATAAGCAATGCATCGACTGGTAAAGGCACGTGTCCCATATGCCTTCTGAACTATCCTATTAACCTGTCCTGTAACCTTCAGGGTCCTGTTAACAAGCACCTCAAGATCTTTCTGTTTCTCTGAGCTTCCAAATGTCCTACCATTCATTGAGGATTGCCTTAGCTTGTGATTTCTGGTAAGGCACATCACCGTCCACTTATCAGGGTTAAAGGCACATCACCGTCCACTTATCAGGGTTAAAGGCACATCACCTTCCACATATCAGGGTTAAAGATACATCACCTTCCACTTATCAGGGTTAAAGATACCTCACCGTCCACTTATCAGGGTTAAAGGCACATCACCGTCCACTTATCAGGGTTAAAGGCACATCACCTTCCACTTATCAGGGTTAAAGGTACATCACCTTCCACTTATCAGGGTTAAAGGCACATCACCGTCCACTTATCAGGGTTAAAGACACATCACCGTCCACTTATCAGGGTTAAAGGCACATCACCTTCCACTTATCAGGGTTAAAGGCACATCACCTTCCACTTATCAGGGTTAAAGGCACATCACCGTCCACTTATCAGGGTTAAAGACGCATCACCTTCCACTTATCAGGGTTAAAGGCACATCAACGTCCACTTATCAGGGTTAAAGGCACATCACCTTCCACTTATCAGGGTTAAAGGCACATCACCGTCCACTTATCAGGGTTAAAGGCACATCACCTTCCACTTATCAGGGTTAAAGACGCATCACCTTCCACTTATCAGGGTTAAAGGCACATCAACGTCCACTTATCAGGGTTAAAGGCACATCACCTTCCACTTATCAGGGTTAAAGGTACATCACCTTCCACTTATCAGGGTTAAAGGCACATCACCGTCCACTTATCAGGGTTAAAGACACATCACCGTCCACTTATCAGGGTTAAAGATACATCACCGTCCACTTATCAGGGTTAAAGGCACATCACCTTCCACTTATCAGGGTTAAAGGCACATCACCGTCCACTTATCAGGGTTAAAGACGCATCACCTTCCACTTATCAGGGTTAAAGGCACATCAACGTCCACTTATCAGGGTTAAAGGCACATCACCTTCCACTTATCAGGGTTAAAGGCACATCACCGTCCACTTATCAGGGTTAAAGATTCTTCAACGTCCACTTATCAGGGTTAAAGACACACCACTGTCCATTTATCAGGGAAAAGGCACATCACCGTCCACTTATCAGGGTTAAAGGCACATCACCATCCACTTATCAGGGTTAAAGACACATCACCTTCCACTTATCAGGATTAAAGGCACATCACCGTCCACTTATCAGGGTTAAAGGCACATCACCTTCCACTTATCAGGGTTAAAGACACATCACCTTCCACTTATCAGGGTTAAAGACACATCACCATCCACTTATCAGGGTTAAAGACACATCACCTTCCACTTATCAGGGTTAAAGACACATCACCATCCAATTATCAGGGTTAAAGACACATCACCGTCCACTTATCAGGGTTAAAGGCACATCACCGTCCACTTATCAGGGTTAAAGGCACATCACCTTCCACTTATCAGGGTTAAAGGCACATCACCGTCCACTTATCAGGGTTACAGATTCTTCAACGTCCACTTATCAGGGTTAAAGACACATCACCTTCCACTTATCAGGGTTAAAGGCACATCACCGTCCACTTATCAGGGTTAAAGATTCTTCAACGTCCACTTATCAGGGTTAAAGGCACATCACCGTCCACTTATCAGGGTTAAAGGCACATCACCGTCCACTTATCAGGGTTAAAGACACATCACCTTCCACTTATCAGGGTTAAAGGCACATCACCGTCCACTTATCAGGGTTAAAGATTCTTCAACGTCCACTTATCAGGGTTAAAGGCACATCACCGTCCACTTATCAGGGTTAAAGGCACATCACCGTCCACTTATCAGGGTTAACGGCACATCACCGTCCACTTATCAGGGTTAAAGGCACATCACCTTCCACTTATCAGGGTTAAAGACACATCACCTTCCACTTATCAGGGTTAAAGATACATCACCGTCCACTTATCAGGGTTAAAGGCACATCACCGTCCACTTATCAGGGTTAAAGACACATCACCGTCCACTCATCAGGGTTAAAGGCACATCACCGTCCACTTGTCAGGGTTAAAGACACATCACCTTCCACTTATCATGGTTAAAGATACATTACCGTCCACATATCAGGGGTAAAGATACCTCACCGTCCACTTAACTGGGTTAAAGATACCTCGCCGTCCACTTATCAGGGTTAAAGGCACATCACCTTCCACTTATCAGGGTTAAAGGCACATCACCTTCCACTTATCAGGGTTAAAGACACATCACTGTCCACTTATCAGCGTTAAAGATTCTTCAACGTCCACTTATCAGTGTTAAAGGCACATCACCGTCCACTTATCAGGGTTAAAGACACATGACCTTCCACTTATCAGGGTTAAAGGCACATCACCTTTCACTTATCAGGGTTAAAGGCACATCACCTTCCACTTATCAGGGTTAAAGAAACATCACCTTCCACTTATCAGGGTTAAAGATTCTTCAACGTCCACTTATCAGGGTTAAAGGCACATCACCGTCCACTTATCAGGGTTAAAGACACATCACCTTCCACTTATCAGGGTTAAAGGCACATCACCGTCCACTTATCAGGGTTAAAGATTCTTCAACGTCCACTTATCAGGGTTAAAGATACATCAACGTCCACTTATCAGGGTTAAAGACACATCACCTTCCACTTATCAGGGTTAAAGGCACATCACCTTCCACTTATCAGGGTTAAAGAAACGTCACCTTCCACTTATCAGGGTTAAAGGCACATCACCTTCCACTTATCAGGGTTAAAGATTCTTCAACGTCCACTTATCAGGGTTAAAGGCACATCACCGTCCACTTATCAGGGTTAAAGACACATCACCTTCCACTTATCAGGGTTAAAGGCACATCACCGTCCACTTATCAGGGTTAAAGATTCTTCAACGTCCACTTATCAGGGTTAAAGATACATCACCATCCACTTATCAGGGTTAAAGGCACATCACCTTCCACTTATCAGGGTTAAAGGCACATCACCATCCACTTATCAGGGTTAAAGGCACATCACCATCCACTTATCAGGATTAAAGGCACATCACCATCCACTTATCAGGGTTAAAGGCACATCAACGTCCACTTATCAGGGTTAAAGGCACATCACCATCCACTTATCAGGGTTAAAGGCACATCACCATCCACTTATCAGGGTTAAAGGCACATCACCTTCCACTTATCAGGGTTAAAGATACATCACCATCCACTTATCAGGGTTAAAGGCACATCACCATCCACTTATCAGGGTTAAAGACACATCACCTTCCACTTATCAGGGTTAAAGACACATCACCGTCCACTTATCAGGGTTAAAGATTCTTCAACGTCCACTTATCAGGGTTAAAGATTCTTCAACGTCCACTTATCAGGGTTAAAGATACATCACCATCCACTTATCAGGGTTAAAGGCACATCACCTTCCACTTATCAGGGTTAAAGGCACATCACCTTCCACTTATCAGGGTTAAAGGTACATCACCTTCCACTTATCAGGGTTAAAGGTACATCAACGTCCACTTATCAGGGTTAAAGATACATCACCTTCCACTTATCAGGGTTAAAGGCACATCACCTTCCACTTATCAGGGTTAAAGGCACATCACCGTCCACTTATCAGGGTTAAAGATACATCACCTTCCACTTATCAGGGTTAAAGGCACATCACCGTCCACTTATCAGGGTTAAAGGCACATCACCTTCCACTTATCAGGGTTAAAGATACATCACCTTCCACTTATCAGGGTTAAAGGCACATCACCATCCACCTATCAGGGTTAAAGGCACATCACCTTCCACTTATCAGGGTTAAAGGCACATCACCTTCCACTTATCAGGGTTAAAGGCACATCACCATCCACATTTCAGGGGTAAAGACACATTACCATCCACTTATCAGGGTTAAAGACACATCACCATCCACTTATCAGGGTTAAAGACACATCACCATCCACTTATCAGGGTTAAAGACACATCACCTTCCACTTATCAGGGTTAAAGATTCTTCAACGTCCACTTATCAGGGTTAAAGACACATCACCTTCCACTTATCAGGGTTAAAGGCACATCACCGTCCACTTATCAGGGTTAAAGGCACATCACCGTCCACTTATCAGGGTTAAAGGCACATCACCATCCACTTATCAGGGTTAAAGACACATCAACGTCCACTTATCAGGGTTAAAGGCACATCACCGTCCACTTATCAGGGTTAAAGACACATCACCGTCCACTTATCAGGGTTAAAGGCGCATCACCGTCCACTTATCAGGGTTAAAGGTACATCACCGTCCACTTATCAGGGTTAAAGGCACATCACCGTCCACTTATCAGGGTTAAAGACACATCACCTTCCACTTATCAGGGTTAAAGACACATCACCGTCCACTTATCAGGGTTAAAGATTCTTCAACGTCCACTTATCAGGATTAAAGACACATCAACGTCCACTTATCAGGGTTAAAGGCACATCACCGTCCACTTATCAGGGTTAAAGGCACATCACCGTCCACTTATCAGGGTTAAAGATTCTTCAACGTCCACTTATCAGGGTTAAAGGCACATCACCGTCCACTTATCAGGGTTAAAGGCACATCACCGTCCACTTATCAGTGTTAAAGACACATCACCGTCCACTTATCAGGGTTAAAGGCGCATCACCGTCCACTTATCAGGGTTAAAGGCACATCACCGTCCACTTATCAGGGTTAAAGACACAGCACCTTCCACTTATCAGGGTTAAAGGCACATCACCGTCCACTTATCAGGGTTAAAGACGCATCACCTTCCACATATCAGGGTTAAAGGTACATCACCGTCCACTTATCAGGGTTAAAGGCACATCACCGTCCACTTATCAGGGTTAAAGACACATCACCGTCCACTTATCAGGGTTAAAGACACATCACCGTCCACTTATCAGGGTTAAAGGCGCATCACCGTCCACTTATCAGGGTTAAAGGTACATCACCGTCCACTTATCAGGGTTAAAGGCGCATCACCGTCCACTTATCAGGGTTAAAGGTACATCACCGTCCACTTATCAGGGTTAACGGCACATCACCGTCCACTTATCAGGGTTAAAGACACAGCACCTTCCACTTATCAGGGTTAAAGGCACATCACCGTCCACTTATCAGGGTTAAAGACGCATCACCTTCCACATATCAGGGTTAAAGGTACATCACCGTCCACTTATCAGGGTTAAAGGCACATCACCGTCCACTTATCAGGGTTAAAGGTACATCACCGTCCACTTATCAGGGTTAAAGGCACATCACCATCCACTTATCAGGGTTAAAGATACATCACCGTCCACTTATCAGGGTTAAAGGCACATCACCTTCCACTTATCAGGGTTAAAGACGCATCACCTTCCACTTATCAGGGTTAAAGGCACATCACCATCCACTTATCAGGGTTAAAGGCACATCACCTTCCACTTATCAGGGTTAAAGGCACATCACCTTCCACTTATCAAGGTTAAAGGCACATCACCGTCCACTTATCAGGGTTAAAGGCACAGCACCTTCCACTTATCAGGGTTAAAGGCACATCACAGTCCACTTATCAGGGTTAAAGGCACATCACCGTCCACTTATCAGGGTTAAAGGCACATCACCGTCCACTTATCAGGGTTAAAGGCACATCACCTTCCACTTATCAGGGTTAAAGGCACATCACCGTCCACTTATCAGGGTTAAAGGCACATCACCGTCCACTTATCAGGGTTAAAGGCACAGCACCTTCCACTTATCAGGGTTAAAGGCACATCACCGTCCACTTATCAGGGTTAAAGACGCATCACCTTCCACTTATCAGGGTTAAAGGCACAGCACCTTCCACTTATCAGGGTTAAAGGCACAGCACCTTCCACTTATCAGGGTTAAAGACACATCACCTTCCACTTATCAGGGTTAAAGGCACAGCACCTTCCACTTATCAGGGTTAAAGACACATCACCTTCCACTTATCAGGGTTAAAGGTACGTCACCGTCCACTTATCAGGGTTAAAGATACATCACCGTCCACTTATCAGGGTTAAAGGCACATCACCTTCCACTTATCAGGGTTAAAGACGCATCACCGTCCACTTATCAGGGTTAAAGACACATCACCTTCCACTTATCAGGGTTAAAGACACATCACCTTCCACTTATCAGGGTTAAAGACACATCACCATCCACTTATCAGGGTTAAAGGCACATCACCTTCCACTTATCAGGGTTAAAGGCACATCACCTTCCACTTATCAGGGTTAAAGGCACATCACCTTCCACTTATCAGGGTTAAAGGCACATCACCTTCCACTTATCAGGGTTAAAGGTACGTCACCGTCCACTTATCAGGGTTAAAGATATATCAACGTCCACTTATCAGGGTTAAAGGCACATTACCGTCCACTTATCAGGGTTAAAGACGCATCACCTTCCACTTATCAGGGTTAAAGGCACATCACCTTCCACTTATCAGGGTTAAAGGCACATAACCTTCCACTTATCAGGGTTAAAGGCACATCACCTTCCACTTATCAGGGTTAAAGGCACATCACCGTCCACTTATCAGGGTTAAAGGCACATCACCATCCACTTATCAGGGTTAAAGGCATAGCACCTTCCACTTATCAGGGTTAAAGGTACGTCACCGTCCACTTATCAGGGTTAATGATATATCAACGTCCACTTATCAGGGTTAAAGGCACATTACCGTCCACTTATCAGGGTTAAAGACACATCACCTTCCACTTATCAGGGTTAAAGACGCATCACCTTCCACTTATCAGGGTTAAAGGCACATCACCTTCCACTTATCAGGGTTAAAGGCACATCACCGTCCACTTATCAGGGTTAAAGGCACATCACCATCCACTTATCAGGGTTAAAGGCACATCACCTTCCACTTATCAGGGTTAAAGGCACATCACCTTCCACTTATCAGGGTTAAAGACACATCACCGTCCACTTATCAGGGTTAAAGGCACATCACCTTCAACTTATCAGGGTTAAAGGTACATCACCTTCCACTTATCAGAGTTAAAGATACATCACCGTCCACTTATCAGGGTTAAAGATACATCACCATCCACTTATCAGGGTTAAAGGCACATCACCGTCAACTTATCAGGGTTAAAGACGCATCACCTTCCACATATCAGGGTTAAAGGTACATCACCGTCCACTCATCAGGGTTAAAGATACATCAACGTCCACTTATCAGGGTTAAAGGCACATCACCGTCCACTTATCAGGGTTAAAGGCACATCACCGTCCACTTATCAGGGTTAAAGGCACATCACCGTCCACTTATCAGGGTTAAAGGCACATCACCTTCAACTTCTCAGGGTTAAAGGTACATCACCTTCCACTTATCAGGGTTAAAGGCACATCACCGTCCACTTATCTGCCCATCTGACTAATCCTCTAACTAACCTAAGAATTTTTTCCTTTCTTCTAACCACAAAGTCAACATTTGTGCTATCCTTAAGCTTACTAATAATCCAGCACTGGCCCCCTGCACCCTCTCATCCCCCACCCTAAATGAACACACACACACATCTATATGATTTCACACACACAAACATCTATATAATTTACGAATAACATAAGCGATATGGGACACAGCACTGATCACTGTGTAATGTCACTGGGCACCAGCCTTCAATGACACAATTGGTCTCCTATCAACATTCTCTTCCTCTTCTGACTGCACCAACTTTGAAGCCAATTTGCTAAATTAGTCTGAATGCTATTTGCTTTTACCATCATTGTCAATCTCCATCTGGGAACTTGACAAAGGCATTGCTGAAATTCATATAAGCAACATCAATTGCCTGACACTCAGCTGCAGACCTGATCACCTCCTTGAAAATCTCCAAACGATTTGTGAGGCTTGAGGCACGACCCCCCCATCCCCCTCCCTGGGCAAAGCATGCTGGCTAGCCATGATCAAACCTTGCCTTACTAAATGAAGAATTAATTTTCTCCTTCAGCCTTTTCTCCAATAGTTTCCCTAACGCTGATGTGACACTCACTGGTCTGTTATTCCTGGTCTATCTCAACCACCCACCCTTCTTCAAAATTGGAAACAAATTCCTGATGAAAGGCTTTTGCCCAAAACGTTGATTTTCCTGCTCCTTGGATGCTGTCTGACCAGCTGTGCTTTTCCAGCATCCTGAAACACATCAGCTGCCCTGCAGTGCTCTGGCACCTCCACAGTAACTGGAGAGGAATTACAGATTTGGGTCAGAATCCCTCATCTCTTCTGCTCAGAACCTGGCCACTTTTGCTCGTATCAGGTCCAATGGAGACTGAGACCAAGATTATTTTTGCATTTTGCCTTCCGAATGTTAAGATTAGATTCCCTACAGTGTGGAATCTGGCCCTTCGGCTCAACAAGTCCACACCAACCCTCCAAAGAGTAACCCACCCAGATCCATTTCCCTCTGACTAATGCACCAACACTATGGACAGTATAGCATGGCCAATTCACCCAATCTGCACATCTTTGGACTGTGGGAGGAAACCGGAGCACCCGGAGGAAACCCACGCAGACACGGGGAGAATGTGCAAACTCCACACAGACAGTCACCCGAGGTTGGAATCGAACCTGAGACCCTGGTGTTGTGAGGCAGCAGTGCTAACCACTGAGCCACCATGCCGCCATTCCCATTCTTACTGAAGTGGGGCACAACGTGTTCCCTGAGCCCTGGTTTCTGAGTCCCAATTTTTGGAACTGCAATCAACCCACAGTAAAGCTCTGAGTCTGTCAGGGTTAATGAAGTGGCTCGTGTGAGCAATCAGATTCTGTCTGTACCCTCAGTGTGAACAAATCCCCGGAACAATCCTGAATGTGTTGCTTCCAATCACCTTCCATCTCAGTCAGGCGCAGTGCTCCAACACAATCATTTCCCCCGACAGCTTGAGGCTTTACTTCCTGTCGTGCCCTGTATTAAAAAAAAGCTAAGCTCAGCTCTTAATCAATAACATGTGTTAGATCCTGTAAATAATGTAAGAAATTCATTCAAATCACAAAATAATGTCAATAAGAAACACCTACATTGGACAAACAGGCAGAAAACTAGCCACCAGGATACATGAACATCAACTAGCCACAAAATGACATGACCCTCTCTCACTAGTATCCTCACATACGGATGAGAAAGGGACACCACTTCGACTGGGACAACACATCCATCCTAGGACAAGCCAAACAAAGACACGCACAAGAATTCCTAGAAGCATGGCATTCCAACCGGAACTCCATCAACAAACACATCGAGTTAGACCCCATCTACCACCCCCTGAGAACAGGACAGGAAGTGACTTCACCACAGGAAATAACATCACCAGCCCAAAGAAACACAAACATATAAATAGAAAGCAGGAATTTTCAGCATTGCTTTGCCTGAGGCCCACTGAAGATGTTACCTAGTAGGGTAACAAAATGTCTGGAAATGAACCTTCCAACTCAGTGAGCAAACCTGCACCCAGAAGCTTACTGAGTGCTTCATATTTAAGGAGTTAAGAACAAGATTAAACATCATGCAACATTTGCGAATTTCTTGACTTACGACGTTATAATTGAGGGGAGGTTAGTTATATAGTCACTAAAGATAGTTAGGCCTAAGACCCAATCTTGAGGAACTCCTGCAGTGAAGTCCTGAAGTTTAGATGGCTGGTCAACAACCACATCAATTTCTGTGGGACTGGAGTTACATGTAGTCCAGACCAGGAAAGGACAGCAATTTTCTTTCCCTGCAGGGCTTAGGTGAACCGGATGGGTTTTTACAACAACTGAAAATAGTTTCATGGTCATCATTACAGTTATAATTTCATACATTGATACAACTGAAGTTTTATAATGATAGGGTTTGACCCAGATAGATTCATAGAGTCATAGAGATGTATAGTACAGAAACAGACCCTTCAGTCCACCTCATCCATGCTGACCAGATATCCCAACCCAATCTAGTCCCACCTGCCAGCACCCGACCCATATCCCTCCAAACCCTTCCTATTCATATACCCATCCAAATGCCTCTTAAATGTTACAGCTGTACGAACCTCCACCACTTCCTTTGACAGTGCTTGAAAACGTTGCCCCTTAGGTCTCTTTTATATCTTTCCCCTCTCGCTCTAAACCTATGCCCTCTAGTTCTGGACTCCCCCACCCCAGGGAAAAGACTTTGTCTATTTATCCTATCCATGCTCCTCATGATTTTGTAAACCTCTATAAGGTCACCCCTCAGCCTCCGACGCTCCAAGGAAAACAGCCCCAGCCTGTTCAGCCTCTCCCTGTAGCTCAGATCCTCCAACCCTGGCCACATCCTTGTGAATCTTTTCTGAACCCTTTCAAGTTTCACAACATCTTTCCGATAGGAACGAGACCAGAATTGCACGCAATATTCCAATAGTGGCCTAACCAATGTCCTGTACAGCCGCAACATGACCTCCCAACTCCTGTACTCAATACTCTGACCAATAAAGGAAAGCATACCAAACGCCTTCTTCACTATCCTATCTACCTGCGACTTCACTTTCAAGGAGCTATGAACCTGCACTCCAAGGTCTCTTTGTTCAACAACACTCCCGAGGACTTTACCATTAAGTGTATAAGTCCTGCTAAGATTTGCTTTCCCAAAATGCAGCACCTCGCATTTATCTGAATTAAACTCCATCTGCCACTTCTCAGCCCATTGGCCCATTTGGTCCAGATCCTGTTGTAATTTGAGGTAACTTTCTTTGCTGTCCACTACACCTCCAATTTTGGTGTCATCTGCAAACTTACTAACTATAACTCTTTTGCTCACATCCAAATCATTTATATAAGTGATGAAAAGTAGTGAACCCAGCTCCGATCCTTGTGGCACTCCACTGGTCACAGGCCTCCAGTCTGAAAAGCAACCCTCCACCACCACCCTCTGTCTTCTACCTTTGAGCCAGTTCTGTATCCAAATGGCTAGTTCTCCCTGTATTCCAAGAGATATAACCTTGCTTTCCAGTCTCCCATGGGGAACCTTGTCAAACACCTTACTGAAATCCATATAGATCACATCTACTGCTCTGCCCTCATCAATCCTCTTTGTTACTTTTTCAAAAAACTCAGTCAAGTTTGTGAGACATGATTTCCCACGCACAAAGCCATGTTGACTATCCCTAATCCATGACAATAATTCAAAAGTATCTGAATATGAGTCAATTCGATGGCTGGTTTCCTGGCTGATTTAGAAGTCAACATGATATTTCTCTTCCAATGACAAAATACAGCTTTTCAGTTTTATGATTGAGTGTAATATTAATTTGTTTCTATGTGGTTTCTTGAAAACGGGAATGCAGGCAGACTAAATGAGGACTGTTAACTACATTAACCTGAATTTATTGTGAACAATTGTGAGACTGCCCAGATCAATTCTGATCGAAATGGGTTAGGGTACTTGCTCAGTGGCAATTTTGAAGGCACTATGGATGAGCAGAGGGAATTGTTTTCCCGTGCAAAGGCAGATATTAAGTAGAAAGGTAGAAAAATAATTTGCACGTGAGTTGTGTGTCTGTGTGTGTGTGTATGTATGTGCCCACTCACACATGTGGTAAAATCCCTAAGACATTCTTCGATATGAGTGTTTTATTAACAATTCTTTCTTTTACTTAGTCTTAAAGGAGTTTGAAATATGTTTATTTGGAAAATTTGGATTGGAAAATGAAAGATTGAGGGAACACATTTTGCCCCACCTCAGTAAGCCCTGAGAAGGAAAAATGCAAAAAGCAAAAAGAATCCTGACTCTGCCTTGAGCAGATTTATATCTGATGTGAGTAGGTAATATAGGAATGGCGAGCATAAACGTATGCACATCCTGAGGTCCAGAGGAATTGTAACCAGGGAGATGAGTGAAGTAATTACAGGGACAATGACCCAAACCTTGAATTCCTCTCCAGCCCCAGGAGAGGTGCTAGGGGACTGGAGGACAGCTGATGTATTTCCACATTTCAGGAAGGGCAATAGAGATAGACCAGGAATAACAGACCAGTGAGGGTCACATCAATGTTAGAGAAACTGTTGGAGACAATTCCAGAGCACAGAACTAATTTCCATTTAGAGAGACAAAGTTGGATCAGGAATAGTCAGCACGGCTTTATCGGCGGGGCAGCGTGTCTAACAAACCTTGTGGAGCTTTTCAAAGAGGTAACCACTTCTGTAGATGAGGGCAGGACAATTGATGTAGTTCATAAGGATTTCTGCAAAGTATTCGGCAAGGTCCCACATGGGAGATTGATAACAAAGTTAAAAGCACAATGCATCCAGAGTAACTTGGTAAGTTGGCAGAGTCAGAGAGACGGACGGTGTTGATCAAAGACTGTTCGTGTCATTGGAGGTAGTTGACCAGTGGTGTACCAGAGGGATCAGTGTTGCATCCCTTACTGTTTGTGATATTCATAAATTGTACTGAGGTGTATGTGTGTGCATGTGCTGGAGTTGGGGGCGGTGTGATGGGGAGGAGAGGTGCAGGAGGAGGGGGAGTGGGGGGGGTGTGTGGATGTGTAACAGGTGAGGAAGGGTGTGTTCGCTGATAATAAGTACGTTTTCAGATGACACAAAGATTTGCCAGGCAGTTGATAGTGAGGAAAAATATCTTAGTTTACACCAGGTACAGATGGATTGGCCAGATGGTCAGATCAGTGACAGATAAAGTTAAAACCAAAATGCTGGAAAATCTCAGCAGGTCTGGCAGCATCTGTAAGGAGAGAAAAGAGCTGATGTTTCGAGGCTAACTGACCCTTTGTCAAAGCTAAATTTAACTCTGATAAATGTGAAGTGATCCACTTTATCATAAGTAGCAAGACAAGTAACACTCAATGCTGTGGCGTTGATGACTGAGTGGTCTTATCATTTGAGCATAATGACCTCCTCATTCCTGAAGAAGGGCTTATGGCCGAAACGTCGATTCTCCTGTTCCTTTGATGCTGCCTGACCTGCTGCGCTTTTCCAGCAACACATTTTTAAGCTCTGATCTCCAGCATCTGCAGTCCTCACTTTCTCCTCATTTGAGCATAATCCCTGGGACCCTTGGAATGATCCACAGAACCAGGTTCAAATCCTGCCATGGAAGATAGTGGAACTTTAATTCGATAGCTATCTCAAATTTGGAGTTGAATTGTCACTTGCCAAAACTCCTCCCATTCACTAATGTCCTTTAGGGATGGAAATCTGCCATCCTCACCTGGTCTGGCCTATCTGTGACTCCAGAATCACAGTGATGTAGTTGATACTGAATGTACTCTGGCTAATTAGAATGCATAGGATGACCTGGTCAGTGACAGCCACATCCTGGGAATGAATTTTAAAAAGAAAATGATAGGACACAAAGATTTTGAGGTGATTGTCCACAAATCCCGATGACAGCCGGATGGGTTAATAAGGCCGAGGGGATGATTGCCTTTACCAGTCGAGGCATTGATTACGAAGGCAGGGAAGTCCTGTTGGAGCTGTACAGGGCTTTGGTTAGCCAGGTTTTGTAGGATTGTCTGTATTTCTGGTCATTGTGATTGTATTGGAGAGAGTGCAAAGGAGATTCACACGGATGTTGCTCCAGGTGGAACTGTGAAAAGAGAAGCTGGATAAGGTTGGGTTGCTTTCTTTAGAGCACGGATTGGCGTATTGAAGATTAGGAGGAGCATGGACAGGATCGACACAAAGCAGATGTTTCCCTAAGTCGAAGGGTGGTATAATTTTAAGCTGAAAGGTCAGGGGTTTAGAGGAAGTAGGACAGTGAGAGAATGGTCAGAGTCTGCAGTGCACTGCCTCGGGGGGTAATTGAGGTGAGAATCCTCAACACCTTTAAAACATATTTGGATAAGCAAATGTATTTAAAATGTCATAACATTCACAACTATTCACCCAGTGCTGGAAAGTGGGCCTGGTGGAGCTTTAGTATAATTTTGGAGATACAAACTCGATTCAGTGATGAACCTCTTCTGTCCAGCGTGATGCTCGAATGCTATGATTTTGCAGTTACTGTTCCGAATTAATTGTCTTTCACGTCTTTGTTTTGAGAAAATATTACCTAGCGTAAGTTGCAATTGTTGTTGTGGTTGGTATCAGCTTCAGATTCTCTATTAGAGTGCTCATTCACAGAGAGCTTTTCACAAATGAGTTGTAAAACTGAATTAATAAGGAAAGGAGTGTTCAGTAGAACACTCTCTAACATGAGGTATTGAAGGACTAAATAGCCTCAGCAACATGAAGGTCATCACTGAAAAAAACACAAAAGATATTGTTGACAAGTTGTGAAATACTGTAAATCTTGCTGTTTGAAAACAAGTTACAATTAACATTTTAGACCTAATAGGATCAAATTAATTCAGTCTTTCGGGAATTCAAAAATAGACTTAAATCTCAATGATATCACATCATTTAAATAAACCTATTGTCATTATCAGTTTTCTTCAAATTGATATTGCAAGTGTCATCGCAGTTTCCCAGTGGAGATACCACTCAATATAAAATAATGTTTCACAAAATGTATCTTCTCCAATCCGAACAAATTGCCAGCAGCAGGAAGGGAGGGTTGGTATCATAAACAACAAAATGTATCTTACAAGGGAAATGATCAAACAAATATACTACACCATTGTTGGTGTTGCTGGTAAGTCTTGTAACAAATTACATAAATCTTACATATTTCCACT
The DNA here is from genome assembly GCF_037043375.1 of Chiloscyllium plagiosum. Lineage (NCBI taxonomy): Eukaryota > Metazoa > Chordata > Chondrichthyes > Orectolobiformes > Hemiscylliidae > Chiloscyllium > Chiloscyllium plagiosum. The sequence continues at coordinate 1,532,757 of NW_028270150.1, read as the reverse complement.
CTACAACTGACAATTATTTTATTTCCATTGAGCACGGCAAGTCCCAATGCCAGACGATAGTGTCCTCACTGATTGTATTGAAGATAAACAGTTGGTCAGTTAGGAGCCTGCTCAGTAATATTTAGCATTGCCTGTTTCTCTACACTGTGCAGAATGGCTTCGCTCTGAGGCCACACTGATGGAGTTTAGCTGAGCACAGGCTCTTGCCAGTCTAGAAAGGATTTAGAAAGACCACTCTTTCTCTGAGGTAGTTCAAAGCCTGTTATCCATCAGATTTGTAACAACCCACCTGTCAGTGAATAGGTCAGGCAGCATCTAGGGAAGAAGGAGAATCGATGTTTCGGGCATAAGCCCTTCTTCAGGAAACGTCGATTCTCCTGCTCCTTTGATGCTGCCTGACCTGCTGCGCTTTTCCAGCAACACATTTTTAAGCTCTGATCCCCAGCATCTGCAGTCCTCACTTTCTCCTGTCAGTGAAAGCTGGTGTTTCCCATTCCTTGATGGAAAGGGATTGTGTTGGTGGATCTTGCTCAGGCAGCTCGCTCCAAATGGGAGCCCAGATACAACAGGGCAATGGGTGGGTTCAGCAGGTCATTACTGAGTGATAATTAAGAGTCAGACAAATGGCATATGTTTTCATTAGTCAGTGGATGTGTGGGGGCATGAAATTCATGGGGACAGATCATTGAGTTAATATGGATATCTATTGTGTGATATCAATGCATGTAGATAACATTGATAAACAAACTCTGTGATGTAATTCCTCAACTGAGTGAGAAAAACTCTATCTGTAACACCGAGGCATTCTGCAGTAACCAGTGAATGACTGGATCCAGATCTCCAGGATTCTTTCTGAATGAAGGCATTATTGCTCATGGAATTGTCCAAACCTCAGGCTGAGCCCTTTGGTTGCTGTGGCCTCATATTGTTGGGAAAGTGTGTACTGAGTGTGGGTAACTGCTCAAATAGGAACTGCAGACCCAGTATTCTTGCTTTTCTGTGGGTATCTGTAAATATAGCATTGTGATAAGTGTGCAGCATGAACAGGAGTTTGCCCAGGACTCCAATTGTGAGTTTAACTGGAAATACCTTGTGGCCACTTCTGGAATACTGTGTGTAATCCTGGATGTTGGGAAACTTGAAAGCATTCAAAGAGGATTTACAAGGATGTTGCCAGGGTTGGAGGGTTTGAGCTATGGGCAGAGGCTGAACAGGCTGGGGCTCTTTTCCCTGGAGCGTCGGAGGCTGAGGGGTGACGTTATTGATGTTTATAAAATCATGAGGGGCATGGATAGGGTGAATAGACAATGTCTTTTCCCCAGGGTGGGGCAGTTCAAAACTAGAGGGCATAGGTTTAAGGTGAGAGAGGAAAGATTTACAAGGGACCTAAGGGATAATGTCTTCATGCAGAGTGTGGTGCGTGTATGGAATGAGCTGCCAGAGGAAGTGGTGGAGGCTGGTACAATTACAACATTTAAAAGGCATCTGGATGGGTATATGAATGGGAAAAGTTTGGAGGGATATGAGCCAAGTGCTGGCAGGTGGGACTAGATGCATTCAGGGTATCTGGCTGGCATGGACAAGTTGGATTGAAAGGTCTGTTTCTGTGCTATCCTGCTCTGACTATGTCTCTTTGATATAGCTGTGAATTATATGTTGACCAATAGCCTGGAGGGAACATCTGATTCCAATGACAATGTGATTCAGTGAGCATCTTTGAGTTAGAACATTACCAAGTGTGGGTTCCTAGCAAAAGGGTAACAAAGGGTGGGCGGCACGGTGGCACAGTGGTTAGCACTGCTGCCTCACAGCACCAGAGACCTGGGTTCAATTCCCACCTCAGGCGACTGTCTGTGTGGAGTTTGCACATTCTCCCCGTGTCTGCGTGGGTTTCCTCCGGGTGCTCCGGTTTCCTCCCACAGTCCAAAGATGTGCAGGGTCAGGTGAATTAGCCATGCTAAATTGCCCGTAATGTTAGGTAAGGGGTAAATGTAGGGGTATGGGTGGGTTACGCTTCGGCCGGTCGGTGTGGACTTGTTGGGCCGAAGGGCCTGTTTCCACACTGTAATCTAATCTAATCTAAAAAAACTAATCCCAGTGTCCAAGTGTTACTGGGAACATCTTTCAAAATAAAATAACACTGAGTGTGGGTTACTAACTGGAAAGGAACAACTTACCCCAGTGGTCCTGCGCAAGGAGGAATCTCTCTGACTGTAGAATTTTACAGTTTGTGGTGAGCCAAATTGAAAGGAATATCTGACCACAGTTGTAACTAGGACCATGACTTGACTGAAACCATATGATACTTCATTTAAATTACATTTTTCATTTCTGATCCCTTCATTGACAGAGCTGTGAATGTAGTTTGGAAATACAATGAATTGAAAGTTGGAACATGTTCGTAACTGAATGAATATGTTAGGTCCTAAGTTTTCAAAGTGAAATGTCTCATCAGAGATAAAAACAAATGTGTTATTTTTATCATAAAGTGGGGATAGCAGAGCAAGTGTTAATTGAATCCATTGTCCCATGGACTTATTATGCACACTTAAATAATATTTTTGGGACAGATTCAGCAAGGTTAGGACAAGCTGCAAGACATGGCTACACTCATTCATTATTTAGATGTTAATAAGAATGGCTATAGAGTTTGAAGTGTAAACACAATTTCGTGACTGTCTCTGGTTAAAAGTTTTATGAACAATGTTTGAGTCTGTAATCCATAATCTATCCATAGTTAGATTTCCAGCGATGGCTGCTCTTCATTTTGTGATGTGTACCCTCTTTGGGAGGAAGAAACTTTGTGAGGAATGTGCATCAATCAATTTCAAGGCAATATAGAAAAATAAAACAAAATACTAATCAGTATAAAAATGTCTGTTTTAAGAAATAATCAACATTACACCTGCAATATTATGATTATGATTAATAATTGAGAATTATAGCATTTCAGAGAATCAACAGTACAGAATACAGAATGTGGCACATTAAATACAGAAAATTGTAATGAGATTTTTGATTTCAGACATTATGATTTGATTCTGCCCACCATCTGCATTTTTTATGTCACTAACAGAGACATAAATCAAATTCCCAGAATTGTGAACGTTTCTGTTCTTTTCATGTGATAAGAACAAACATCTGACTCTGCTGAGTGTCCAAACAGAACACTGTCACCCATTGCCCATTTATTGTTCCATAACCTCTGACCTTACAACACAATCATATGACAAATCTAAAGTGTGGCAAACTCAGGATTGTTTGACTTGCATTTACAGAATATCTGTTCCTGAATCAGTTTGCACCTATTTTTACGGTTGTATTTTAATTATTGAGAAGAAATGTTCAGCTCTAAACAGAGAAGTTATGAACAACTTCACAATAAGGAATCCTCAAAACACTGAGCTCAATGAGATTACGTTTTTTTGTTTCATCCTGTAAAGAGGTGAAGATGGTTCTGGCCATTGGAGGTCAATCATCACAGCTGTGGTACATCGCTGCAGAAATTCTTCAGGGTCGTGTTCTCAGCCACAAAACCCACAACTGCCTCATCAATACCTTCACTTTAATTGTCATTTCCGAAATGGAGATGTTGCTCGTGATTACATAATGTTCAACAGCATGGACCAGCCTAACAAGTACTGGGGCCACACGAGACGAGTATGTTAGACACATTGATTACGGTGTCAGTAAGCTGGCCTGCCTCTCCTATCCGTACCCCCACCCAGAAAGCATAGCTCAGGGGTGGGATGGAATGAGCTCCATGTATCTGGCTGAGAGAAGCTCAAACTCAAAGCTAAGTGCATCATTCACAAAGCTCCAGATAGTGCAGTACAACCAGCTGATTGGTCAGCATGTCAATCACCACATTCAGTACTCACTCCCTTCACCAACAACGTGCCTGACCAGAAATGAATAACACCTCCAAAACGCAAACGTGAACCCCCCTGTACCTCACAAACACATGACCCCTGAACAAGACAGCAGATGTACAGAAAGACCATCACATACAAATTCCCTTTCAAACCAGATTTCATTCTGATTTGGAAATATAGTGTTGCTCCACTGCTATTGCTGGGTAACAATTCTTCAACACTCTCCCCAAAAACACGATAGGTTTTCCAGAAGCCCAGGTAATGGTTAATGTTCACAAAGGCAGTTTCCAACACCATCACAAATGCTATTCGAACGAGGCAATGACCACTGGCCTGGTCACTAAAACGCACATTCTTTGAGTCCATTTTAAAATAATCACTATTCCCACATCTGCAGGAGGATTTCTCTGAACTCGAGGGCTGGTTAGTGAAAAGGGAATGTCTCGCATGGTGCAGAGCAGACGTTTCAAGGGGAAAGTGTGGGTGCTTGGTGCTGAAGTTCTGCTGAATTTAGAACATCTGCTATCTCAGTGGATAATCTGTGACATCACTTATTTGCCAAGCCCAATGAATGTCACAACTCTTGCTGGTCTCAGACACAGATCCTTTTGCCCCGGTTGTCTGTGCTGGTACTGGTCGATGTGTTGGTGTTCCCTACTCCAGTGAACTACGCTGATTCAAGTGGAGGATCCATTAACTTTGAAAGTAGATCATTTTGTAGTTGCACCAATGGACCCAGTGTAGGGTTATCAATCCCAGGGAATGGTCTAAAAATGGAGCAGCCAGCTGGGGGGAGGGGGCTGGCTGTGCACGGGGAGTGCCATTGTCTTTTATTCATTGAAGGCTTACCACCTTCCCCTCATCACCCAGAGGGTAGGTAGAGTCAACCAGGTTGTTGTTGGTCTGCAGTCCTATCTAGGCCAGACCAGGTAAAAATGGCAGATTACGCTCCATAAATGACATTAGTGAATGAGAAGGATTTTTTCCCCTGACAATTGACAACTGTTTCATTGTCGTTATTAGACTCATTTAAATGGCACCATCTGCTGTGGTGAATGTGAACACAGCGCCCCAGAACATTACCTTAATCTCTAAATTAATCTCTAGTACCAAGACCGTCAGGCTATTGTCTCAACAAGTCTTTGGTGTTGATCTGAATCTAAAGGGATTGACGATCACAAAGATTAGCATTATTGCCTCACAGTGCTAGGGCCCCGGGTTCAATTCCAGACTGTCTCTGTGGACTTTACACATCCTCCTGTGTCTGCCATGGTTAAATATCACATCCATAGGGTGGGGGCCTGGGTGGGATGCTCTTCTGAGGAATGATGCAGACTTGATGGGCTGAATGACCTCTTTCTGAACTTCATGGTTATGATGATCTGACCACGGAAGCAGTCTTTAATACCAAGCAGTGGTACAATTCTGTGGAGATTCTGAGCCCCATTGAATGCTGTGAATTGAGGAGGAGGATCTTCATTCACAAGGGGAGGGCCTGGGAGAACAGTTTGGGGGTGTGAACCTGGACATCAGGCAGGAGGCTTTGCTTAATCCCAGATAAACAGTCTGATTTCTAAACTGAACATTGCGATGACCAAAGCTGCATGGATTCAGGTTTTATTTAGGTGGGGGTGGGTATATCATCTTGGACAGGAGGGTGAGGGGTGGGGAATCTGTGCCAAATGTTGAAATTGATTGCTGTGAGTATCCAACCTGTGACATAGTGGTTGGCTTCACTGCTGAATACTTTCAGATTGTCGGGATGTTCAATCCTGTACAGGAAGCAGGGAATAAATGTCCGATCATTTGTTCATCCATATTGTGGATGGGATCCATTCCTGGACAATGTGGAGTGATGCAATGCCCTGTACAGTCATTCATATATTGTGGACATACAATTCTAGAGGCAATCTGAGCTGTGAAGCTTCCAAAACCAAATACAGAAATTTTGCAATTGCTGTCCATGTTTGGTGTCTCCCATTTTTTGTTTTACTGAGCCCAGGTGTCTTTGTGTGGAAGTTGTTATGGGAAACTCCAGCCAGTCACAGTAATCAATAAATCAGGCAAAATCAATTACTGCTGACCCCAGAAAGGCATTCGGTACATGACCGTGTTTCCATGAGTAATCTGCTGTTCAGGTTCCTCCCTATGTTTTTGTATAATTGCAATTGATTCATTTGGGGAGAGTTTGCTGTTGTGGTTCAGATTCTTTAAACTTCATATGAACAACAATTATCTTTGTGTTATTGCTTACAGTCTGGGACCAAGCACTGACAATGTTTGATCAGTAACTTCAAATCTCTTTTTCCTTTTCTCTCTCTAACAGTTAATCTCATGGTGATTGTAATCTTAGCTCGAGGCAAGTGTGGTCTTTCTGCATGCAGCACTCGTTATTCTGCAAGGATCTGTTTTGGGACCATTGTTGTTTGTCATTTTTATAAATGACCTGGAGGAGGGTTTAGAAGGTTGGGTGAGTAAGTTTGCGGATGATACGAAAGTTGGAGGAGTTGTAGACAGTGAGGAAGGATGTGGCAGGTTACAGCGGGATATAGATAAGCTGCAGAACTGGGCAGAAAGGTGGCAAATGGAGTTCAATGTAGCTAAGTGTGAGGTGATTCACTTTGGTAAGAGTAATAAAAAGATGGGGTACTGGGCTAACGGTCGGATACTTGGTAGTGTGGATGAGCAGAGGGATCTTGGTGTCCATGTACACAGATCTCTGAAAGTTGCCACCCAGGTAAATAGTGCGGTGAAGAAGGCATATGGCGTACTGGCTTTTATTGGTAGAGGAATTGAGTTCCGGAGTACTGAGGTCATGTTGCAGTTGTATAAGACTCTGGTGCGGCCACATCTGGAGTATTGTGTGCAGTTTTGGTCGCCATACTATAGGAAGGATGTGGAGGCACTGGAACGGGTGCAGAGGAGGTTTACCAGGATGTTGCCTGGTATGGTAGGAAGATCGTATGAGGAAAGGCTGAGGCACTTGGGGCTGTTTTCATTAGAGAAAAGAAGGTTTAGGGGTGACTTGATAGAGGTGTATAAGATGATTAGGGGTTTAGATAGGGTCGACAGTGAGAATCTTTTTCCACGAATGGAGTCAGCTATTACAAGGGGGCATAGCTTTAAATTAAGGGGGGGTAGGTATCGGACAGATGTTAGGGGTAGGTTCTTCACTCAGCGAGTCGTGAGTTCATGGAATGCCCTGCCAGTAGCAGTGGTGGACTCTCCCTCATTATGGGCATTTAAGCGGGCATTGGATAGGCATATGGAGGATAGTGGGCTAGTGTAGGTTAGGTGGGCTTGGATCGGCGCAACATCGAGGGCCGAAGGGCCTGTACTGCGCTGTATTCTTCTATGTTCTATGTTCTATGTTCTATGTTATCTGGTAGCTATGGCAGCATCTGATCTACTGTTCATTGTTGTTCCTGTCGTACTGCGCCGATTTCGACATTTGTATTATCCACCGAGTTTCCTGGACATCACTCTTGTTTGTAGTGTTATCTCTGTGCTGAGCTGCTTGACCATTGATTGTTCTGTCTGGTTCACTGTTGCATTTTCCTTTGATCGATTTGTCGCCATTTGTTTTCATCAGATGAAAACTAAGTATTGCACAGCGAAAACTGCAACACAAGTTCTAGCAACAATCTGTATTTTCTTTTCTTTAAATAATATTCCCAATTACTTTCGATATTATCCTGGAATGATTATCACCAATGTCCCATGGTACTGTTATATCAAGTCCAGTTATTATGATGACAGTCGGTGGGCAAGTTTAAAATATTTTGAGACTTTTTTAACACCGATGTTCCCATTCACATTTATTCTCTTTATTAATGTTCTGACTGTCAGACATATCCTCGAAGCCAATAAGATGCGTAAGGGACTGAGGAGTGAAAGCAAAATAGAGAATGATCCAGAGATAGAGAGCAGACGGAATTCAGTGATTTTACTCTTTGCCATATCTGCCAGCTTCTTACTTCTCTGGTTGGTGTATATTTTATATATGTTTGAAACTGGTTATTCCTTGGATTCTGACGCTTTTGATCTCTTTGAACAAGTCGCATATATGCTGCGGAACCTAAGTTGTTGCACGAATGCATTTATTTATGTGGTAACCCAGAAAAAATTCAGAGACCAGTTAAAGTACGCCATGAAATATCCAGTTATAAAAATAATTCAATTGATGAATTAATCCAAGTAACCGAGAGTGAGCATTAGATGCAGTAGATAATGGAGCGAGGAGTCCATATGAGGAATGGAGTGAAAGGAGAAGGAGGGACAGAAACATAATGGCATTCCTTTTCTCATGGGCAAGGAGTGACTCCATCCGGGGAGCAAAACAAAAGAGACTGGAGAAGCGAAGTCTGTGTAAAGTGCGATTAGCAATGAGCAACGGCTATTAGAAAGCTGCACAACAAAAGCATAACCGAAAGCAGAGTTAGACAATGCAGAAAAGAAAAAAACATTTATCCCAAGTAATTCGTTCTCAGCGAGTGAAGCAGATACAACAATAAATGAGCTGGAGGAAAGTCTCATCTTTACTGCAGGGCATTGTGGGAAAAGCATCTTCAGGTTCCTGTCCACGCTTTCTCACGGAATTCTCGAATCCACACATCTGGACAAACGCTCGGAAAAAAGTTTCTGTTATAAACAGTAAAGATTATACTGTAAATGTTGTGCCTTTTGATTGCAAATACAGCTTTACCAACACTTTCCTTTGTCTGGTTCCATTCAGGTCCCCCTGGCTTGTTGCTGACTTCCCTCGCCCCCCCGTTCTTTATTCATTTCTTTCCATGAATCAGCTGCTGTGTTTATGGGGGAATCCAAGGGCCAGTCAGAGGGCTCGGTGGCAGGTGGGATCCGATAATTGGGAATGGGATCGGATGTGGCAGATGAGCTGACTGACAAACCCTGTTTGGTTTTGGCTTCATAATGGAGTTTGAGATCAATTCAAAAAATATTTGCATCATCATCATCATCAAGAATGATGGTTTCTATCTTCAAGGCAGCTCCTAAATCCATCTCTGTCTCAGCTCATAATTGGTGATTTATTCTGTTGTTACCTCTGTACCTATCGGCCTGACACCAGATTATAACCTCCACACATTTACTTTGTCCAAATTTTTTCTGCCCTCCTGGTTTGCTTTCCCAATATATCCCATTCCCTGGTCATCCACTGACCGCAATGACCTACATGGGCTGTTGTCCTCCAAATTCTCCATTTTACATTCTCACCCGTCAATCCAAAATGTTCCAAAGTCATCCATTGATTTCGCTATTTCCTTGGACTAGTCTGACTGTTGTAGGCACTAGACGTTCTGCTGTGATGTAAATATGACCAGCTGGTGTGATGGTAAATGAAGTTACAGATTTGACAGAATTAAGTCCAATATGAAATGGCAGGTAAGACACAACAGTAAATCTGACAGTTGGGAACAATCCTGTGTCACTGAGCTGTGTACACTTCGGGACTCCCTCTTTAAAGTCCTTCCATTTACCCAGCTCCTTATTTTAGTCAAAATACTCCTTAAAATCTATCTCCTTGAATCAGTTAATTGTCACTTGACCTGAAATCAACTTTGGATCAGTGGTGCTGGAAGAGCACAGCAATTCAGGCAGCATCCGAAGACAGGCAAAATCGACATTTCGGGCAAAAGCCCTTCATCAGGAATAAAGGCAGAGAGCCTGAAGCGTGGAGAGATAAGTTAGAGGAGGGTGGGGGTGGGGAGAGAGTGGCATAGAGTACAATAGGTCAGTGGGGAAGGAGATGAAGGTGATAGGTCAGGGAGGAGAGGGTGGAGTGGATAGGTGGAAAAGGAGCTGGGCAGGTCGGACAAGTCCGGACAGGTCAGGGGATCGAGTTGCTGGAGGTTAGAAGCTAGGATGAGGTGGGGGAAGGGGAAATGAGGAAACTGTTGAAATCCACATTGATGCCCTGGGGTTGAAGTGTTCCGAGGCGGAAGATGAGGCGTTCTTCCTCCAGGCGTCTGGTGGTGAGGGAGCGGCGGTGGAGGAGGCCCAGCACCTCCATATCCTCGGCAGAGTGGGAGGGGGAGTTGAAATGTTGAGCCACTGGGCGATTTCACCAACACATTCCACCCTGACCTTAAATTTACCTGGACCATCTCTGACACCTCCCTCCCCTTCCTGGACCTCTCCATCTCCATCAGTGACGACCGACTTGACACTGACATCTTCTACAAACCCACCGACTCCCACAGCTACCTGGATTACACCTCTTCCCACCCTACCTCTTGCAAAAATGCCATCCCGTATTCCCAATTCCTCTGCCTCCGCCGTATCTGCTCCCAGGAGGAGCGGTTCCACCATAGAACACACCAGATGGCCTCCTTCTTTAGAGACTGCAATTTCCCTTCCCACGTGGTTAAAGATGCCCTCCAACGCATCTCGTCCACATCCCGCACCTCCGCCCTCAGACCCAACCCCTCCAACCGCAACAAGGACAGAACGCCCCTGGTGCTCACCTTCCATCCTACCAACCTTCGCATAAACCAAATCATCCGCCGACATTTCCGCCACCTCCAAAAAGACCTCACCACCAGGGATATATTTCCCTCCCCACCCCTCTCCGCCTTCCGCAAAGACCGTTCCCTCCGTGACTACCTGGTCAGGTCCACGCCCCCCTACGACCCACCCTCCCATCCTGGCACTTTCCCCTGCCACCGCAGGAACTGTAAAACCTGCGCCCACACCTCCTCCCTCACCTCTATCCAAGGCCCCAAAGGAGCTTTCCACATCCATCAAAGTTTTACCTGCACATCCACTAATATCATCTATTGTATCCGTTGCTCCCGGTGCGGTCTCCTCTACATTGGGGAGACTGGGCGCCTCCTAGCAGAGCGCTTTAGGGAACATCTCCGAGACACCCGCACCAATCAACCAAATCGCCCAGTGGCTCAACATTTCAACTCCCCCTCCCACTCTGCCGAGGATATGGAGGTGCTGGGCCTCCTCCACCGCCGCTCCCTCATCACCAGACGCATGGAGGAAGAACGCCTCATCTTCCGCCTTGGAACACTTCAACCCCAGGGCATCAATGTAGATTTCAACAGTTTCCTCATTTCCCCTTCCCCCACCTCATCCTAGCTTCTAACCTCCAGCAACTCGATCCCCTGACCTGTCCGGACTTGTCCGACCTGCCCAGCTCCTTTTCCACCTATCCACTCCACCCTCTCCTCCCTGACCTATCACCTTCATCTCCTTCCCCACTGACCTATTGTACTCTATGCCACTCTCTCCCCACCCCCACCCTCCTCTAGCTTATCTCTCCACGCTTCAGGCTCTCTGCCTTTATTCCTGATGAAGGGCTTTTGCCTGAAACGTCGATTTTGCCTGTCCTCGAATGCTGCCTGAACTGCTGTGCTCTTCCAGCACCACTGATCCAGAATCTGGTTTCCAGCATCTGCAGTCATTGTTTTGACCTCTGAAATCAACTTTGGTGAGTCAGCATTAACTCTTTTTAATTTGTCATGATAAAGGCCTTTTTAAGTGAGTTTGGGGATTGTGTTGTGTTAAAGTGCACAGTGACGATACTATCATGGTGAGGATAGATACTTTCCAAGCTGGTGACCTGTGTTTGATACCCGGTAATCACAAACTGAGATTTTTATATTGATCAATAGGAAAACCCAGAGACAAAAGGAATATGATCAGTTTGAAAATACGTGCAGCTTTCATACCAAGACAGTCAAGTGCTAAGCAGGAGCAGGCAGAGGCAGTTTGAATTAAAATATTTATTTGCTGCTTTCTTTCACATCTCCTCCCTCCCCCCCCTCCCCTCACCATCCCAATGAGACAGAACATAGAACATAGAACAATACAGCACAGAACAGGCCCTTCGGCCCACGATGTTGTGCCGAACATTTGTCCTAGCTTAAGCACCCATCCATGTACCTATCCAATTGCCGCTTAAAGGTCACCAATGATTCTGACTCTGCCACTCCCACAGGCAGCGCATTCCATGCCCCCACCACTCTCTGGGTAAAGAACCTATCCCTGCCATCCCCCCTATACCTTCCACCCTTCACCTTAAATTTATGTCCCCTTGTAACACTCTGTTGTACCCGAGGAAAAAGTTTCTGACTGTCTACTCTATCTATTCTCCTGATCATCTTATAAACCTCTATCAAGTCACCCCTCATCCTTCGCCGTTCCAATGAGAAAAGGCCTAACACTCTCAACCTATCCTCGTACGACCTATTCTCCATTCCAGGCAACATCCTGGTAAATCTTCTCTGCATCCTCTCCAAAGCTTCCACATCTTTCCTAAAATGAGGTGACCAGAACTGCACACAGTACTCCAAATGTGGTCTTACCAAGGTCCTGTATAGCTGCAACATCACTTCACGACTCTTGAATTCAATCCCTCTGCTAATGAACGCTAATATACCATAGGCCTTCTTACAAGCTCTATCCACCTGAGTGGCAACTTTCAAAGATCTATGAACATAGATCCCAAGATCCCTCTGCTCCTCCACCTCACTAAGAACCCTACCGTTAACCCTGTATTCCGCATTCTTATTTGTCCTTCCAAAGTGGACAACCTCACACTTGACAGGGTTGAACTCCATCTGCCACTCCTCAGCCCAGCTCTGCATCATATCTAAGTCCCTTTGCAGCCGACAACAGCCCTCCTCACTATCCACAACTCCACCAATCTTTGTATCATCTGCAAATTTACTGACCCACCCTTCGACTCCCTCTTCCAAGTCATTAATAAAGATTACAAACAGCAGAGGACCCAGAACTGATCCCTGCGGAACTCCATTTGTAACTGGGCTCCAGGCTGAATATTTACCATCTACCACCACTCTCTGACTTCGACCGGTTAGCCAGTTCTCTATCCAACTGGCCAAATTTCCCTCTATCCCTTGCCCCCTGACTTTCCGCATAAGCCCACCATGGGGAACCTTATCAAACGCCTTACTAAAATCCATGTATACTACATCCACTGCTCTACCCTCATCCACATGCTTGGTCACCTCCTCAAAGAATTGTAAGGCAAGACCTACCCCTCACAAATCCGTGCTGGCTGTCCCTTATCAAGCAGTGTCTTTCCAGATACTCATAATTCCTATCCCTCAGTACCCTTTCCATTACTTTGCCTACCACCGAAGTAAGACTAACTGGCTTGTAATTCCCGGGGTTATCCCTATTCCCTTTTTTGAACGGGGCACAACATTCGCCACTCTCCAGTCCCCTGGTACTACCCCCGTTGACAGTGAAGACGAGAAGATCATTGCCAATGGCTCTGCAATTTCCTCTCTTGCTTCCCACATAATCCTAGGATATATCCCATCAGGCCTGGGGGACTTGTCTATCCTCAAGTTTTTCAAAATGCCCAACACATCTTCCTTCCTAACAAGTATCTCCTTTGGCTTACCAGTCCGTTTCACACTCACCTCTTCAACAATACGGTTCCTCTCGTTTGTAAATACTGAAGAAAAGTACTTGTTCAAGACCTCTCCTATCTCTTCCGACTCAATACACAGTCTCCCACTACTGTCCTTGATCGGACCTACCCTCGTTCTCGTCATTCTCATGTTTCTCACATACGCATAAAAGGCCTTGGGGTTATCCTTGATCCTATCCGCCAAAGATTTTTCATGCCCTCTCTTAGCTCTCCTAATCCCTTTCTTCAGCTCCCTCCTGGCTATCCTGTATCCCTCCAACGCTCTGTCTGAACCTTGTTTCCTCAACCTTATGTAAGCCTCCTTCTTCCTCTTTACAAGACATTCAACCTCCCTCGTCAACCAAGGTTCCCTCACACGACCATTTCTTTCCTGCCTGACAGGTACATACATATCAAGGACACGTCGTATCTGTTCCTTGAAAAAGTTCCACATTTCCACGACATCCTTCCCTGACAGCCTATGCTCCCAACTTATGCTCCTCAGATCCTGTCTTACAGCATCGTATTTACCCTTCCCCCAATTGTAAAACCTACCCTGTTGCACGCACCTATCTCTCTCCATAACCCAGGTGAAAGTCACAGAATTGTGGTCACCATCACCAAAATGTTCACCCACTAACAAGCCCATCACTTGTCCCGGTTCATTACCGAGTACCAAATCCAATATGGCCTCCCCTCTGGTCGGACAATCTACATACTGAGTTAGAAAAGCTTCCTGGACACACTGCACAAACACCGCCCCATCCAATCTACTTGATCTAAAGAGCTTCCAGTCAATATTTGGGAAGTTGAAGTCGCCCATGACTACGACCCTGTGGCTTCTGCACCTTTCCAAAATCTGTTTCCCAATCTGTTTCTCCACATCTGTGCTGCTATTGGGGGCCTATAGTAAACACCCAACAAGGTGACCGCACCTTTCCTATTTCTGACTTCAGCCCATACTACCTCCAAAGGCAGATACCCCTCGAACTGCCTTTCTGCAGCCATTATACCATTTCTAATTAGCAACGCAACCCCCCCTCCTTTTTTACCACCCTCCCTAATCTTACTGAAACATCTGTAACCAGGAACCACCAACAACCATTCCTGTCCCTCTTCTATCCACGTTTCCGTGATGGCCACAACATCGTAGTCCCAGGTACCGATCCACGCCTTAAGTTCACCCACCTTATTTCTGATACTCCTTGCGTTGAAGTATACGCACTTGAGCCCATCTCTGTGTCCGCAAGTAGTCCCTGTCAGTGCTACCTTCTCCACAGCCTCCCTACATTCTTGGACATCCTGACAAACAGCTAACCTACTTGCTGGACTACAAGTCCGGATCCCATCCCCCTGCCAAATTAGTTTAAACCCCCCCGAAGAGTGCTAGCAAACCTACCCCCCAGGATATTGGTGCCCTTCTGGTTCAGGTGCAACCCGTCCTGCTTGTACAGGTCCCACCTTCCCCAGAATGCAGTCCAATTGTCCAAATATCTGAAGCCCTCCCTCGTACACCATCCTTGCAGCCACGTGTTCAACTGCACTCTCTCCCTATTCCTTGCCTCACTGTCACGTGGCACCGGCAACAACCCAGAGATGACGACTCTGTCCGTCCTAGCTTTTAGCTTCCAGCCTAACTCCCTGAGCTCTTGAATGACCTCCCCACCCCTCTTCCTACCTATGTCGTTGGTGCCAATGTGCACCACGACTTCTGGCTGCACACCCTCCCCCTTAAGGATTCTGAAGACACGGTCCGAGACGTCTGGGACTCTGGCACCCGGGAGGCAACAAACCATCCGAGAGTCTCACCCATGTCCACAGAACCGCCTGTCTGTCCCTCTAACTAAAGAGTCTCCTATAACTAGCACTCTCCTCTTCTCCCCCTTTCCCTTCTGAGCCTCAGAGCCAGACCTCGTGCCACAGACCCGGTCACTGCAGCTTACCCCTGCTAGGCCGTCCCCCCCAACAGTATCCAAAGCGGTATACTTATTGTTGAGGGGAACGACCACAGGGGATCCCTGCACTGCCTGCTTCCTCCCCTTCCCACCACTAACTGTTACCCAGCTACCTCTGTTCTCTGGCGTAACTATGTCTCTGTAGCTTCTATCTATCACCCTCTCAGCCTCTTGAATAATTCTCAGTTCATCCAGCTCCAGCTCCAGTTCCCTAACGCGGTCTGTGAGGAGCAGGATCTGACTGCATTTCCTGCAGATGAAGTCGGCAGGAGCATCAGTGGTCACCCCTACCTCAAACATCCTGCAGGAGGAACATTCCACTGCCTGCGCTGCCATAACTCTACACCTCGTCTCCGAAAACAAGAACACTAAGTAGCTTACCTTTTTTTAGGTTAGAGGAGGAGGGAGGGTGGGAGACAATACACGTGTAGTGTCTCGGGTTCCTTCTCCACTCAAATAACAATCACTTACCTTCCCGACCAGCTTCCTGATCAGTCTGGATGGGCTCAATTCCTGGGACTGGTGTGTCACAGACAGAGGGAGCAGACAGGAAAAGGTGGGACTTGGGACGACAGGTGGTCTTTGAGTGGAGGACCTTGGGGGGGAGGGAGTAGTGTGTGTGTGTGAGAGTGTGTGCGTGTGTATGAGGGTGTGAGTGTGTGTGTGTATGTGAGTGTGTGTGTGTATGTGAGTGTGTGTGTGTGTATGAGTGTGAGTTTGTGTGTGTATGTGAGTGTGTGAGTGTGTGTGTGTATGTGAGTGTGTGTGTGTATGTGAGTGTGTGTGAGTGTTTGTGTGAGTGTGTGTGAGTGTTTGTGTGTGTGTGTGTGTGAGGGTGGGGGTGTGTGTATGTGAGTGTGTGTGAGTGTTTTTGTGAGTGTGTGTGAGTGTTTGTGTGTGTGTGTGTGTGAGGGTGGGGGTGTGTGTATGTGAGTGTGTCAGTGTGTGTGTGTGAGTGTGTGTGAGAGTGTGTGTGTGTGAGTGTGCGTGTGTGAGTGTGTGTGTGTGAGTGTGTGTATGAGTGGGTGAGTGTGTGAGTGCGTGAGTGCATGTGAATGTGTGTGTGAGTGTGTGTGTGTGAGTGTGTGTGTGTGTGTATGTGAGCACGTGAGTGTGTGTGTGTGTGTGAGTGTGTGTATGTGAGAGAGTGTGTGTGTGTATGAGTGTGTGTGAGTGTGCGTGTGTATGAGTGTGAGTATGTGTGTATGTGAGTGTGTGTGTGTGAGTGTGTGTGTGTGTGTATGTGAGTGTGTGCGTGTGTGCGAGTGTGTATGTATGTGAGTGTGGGTGTATGTGAACGTGTGTGTGAGTATGTGAGTGTGTGTGTATGTGAGTGTGTGTGTGAGTGTATGTGTGTGTGTATGTGAGTGTGTGCGTGTGTGCGAGTGTGTATGTATGGGAGTGTGTGAGTATGTGTGTATGTGAGTGTGAGTGTGTGAGTGTGAGTGTGTGTGTGTGAGTGTGTGTGTGTGTATATGAGTGCGTGTGTGTGTGTGAGTGTGAGTGTGTGTGTGAGTGTGAGTGATTGCGTGTGTGAGTGTGTGTGTGAGTGTGAGTGATTGCGTGTGTGAGTGTGTGTGAGTGTGAGTGTGTGTGTGTGTATGTGTGTGTGTGTGAGAGTGTGTGTGTGAGAGAGAGAGAGAGTGAGAATTGCAATCCCATTTTTGATCATCTCACCTCATCCCCTCCCTGTATAAGCCCCTCCTGAAGCAAAATGCAGAGTGGGGTGGGTCTTTAATGGGAGACAGGGTGTGTGAGAGAGCATTGAGAGAGCTGGGACCATCCAGAATGGTGAGGACCACCTCTTTAATCTCACCATATATTTCCTTCACTCCTGTTTGTCTCTGTCTGACATTTCCTCTTTTCTCTCTATCTGACTCTCACTCTCTTTCTCTCTTACTTTCAATCTCTCTCTCTCTTTCTTAATCTTTCTCACCTCTCAGTATATCTTTCTTTCACTCTCTCTTTTACTGACAGTCTCTTGAGGGACCCTTTCTCTTGTACTTCTTTCTACATTTGTTTATGTTCTTTCCCACTCACTTGCTTTCCTTCTTCTTCTCTCACTTTCTCTCTTTCTGTCTCTTCCTTTCCTTCCTATTTCTGTCTTTCAATCCTGAAACTGCACCCCCTTCTAATTTAGCACAACGCACCCCTCATAAATTTTGCAGTCCAACAAATATCGCACCATCCCTCTCCCTGGCCCCGACCCTCCCTTTGTTGCTTCACCCCCCCCCCTGCTCTGTATCTCTGCACTTCATCTGACCTGGTCAATTGTGTCTGTTGCTCCCGATATGGTGTCCTCGATACTGGGGAGACCAAACACAGACTCGGGGACTCTGCACGCATCAACTAACCTGATCCTTTGATTGCCATCTGTTTTAATTCCTCCTCCCACTCCCCAGTGACATGCCCATCCTTGGCCTCCTCCACTGTCAGACTGAAGCCAAACGGAAACTGTAGAAACAACTCCTGATATTTTCCCTGGAATCTAACATCCCGATGGCCTCAATATTGACTTTATCAGCTTCATAATCCCTCCTCCCTCAGCCTTACCCCATGTCAGCAGCACCCCTCTTCCTTCCCTTCCTGACCTGATCTAACCTGCCCATCTATCATCTCACCTATCCCCTCCCCCCTTGCCACTGACCAATCACACTCACCTCTGACCTGCATCCGCCTATCACTGTCCTACCTACCCTTCCTCACAGCCCCACCCCCTCCCTCTATTTACTTCTGGGCTCCCCTCCCCATCTCCATTCCCGGCAAAAGGCTTCAGCCTGAAATGTTGACTTTCCTGTTCCTTGGGTACTGTCTGACCTGCTGTGCTTTTCCAGCTTCACATCTATTGGAATTCTGTATTCCCTCCCTTACACACCCACTGCATATAAAGGCTCATCTGTATCTCCATCCGTCAACAATACCCTTCCCCCACAGTGCCCCAGCCCCTGGGCTGGAGGGTAAAGTGAGCATGGACAGAGACTAACCTGCCTTTTGACTCCCCACCATAATGCCAGAGAGTCACAGAGTCATACAGCACAGAAACAGATGCTGGGGTCCAAACAGTCCATGTTCCCAAACTAAACCAGTCCCACCTTAGATTACTTAGATTAGATTACTTAGATTACTTACAGTGTGGAAACAGGCCCTTCGGCCCAACAAGTCCACACCGACCCGCCGAAGCGCAACCCACCCATACCCCCCTACATTTGCCCCTTACCTAACACTGCGGACAATTTAGCATGGCCAATTCACCTGACCTGCACATCTTTGGACTGTGGGAGGAAACCGGAGCATCCGGAGGAAACCCACGCAGACACGGGGAGAATGTGCAAACTCCACACAGTGACTGTGCTTTCTCCATAACTCCCCAAACCTTTCTTATCCACGAACATATCCAAATGACTTTTAAGCATTGTAACTGTCCCTGCATCCACCATTTTCAGATGCCATCCCCTTGGCCTCACATTCAATCCTGGAACATCTGGATAACAAAATACCGATGTCAGGCTCGTAGGGATTGACTACAACTCTGCCTTAAATATTATCATCCCGCTCAACATAATCTCCACAGCCTGAAACCCAGGTGCCTGCTGTGCCTCTGCATCTGGACAATAAGGAGTCAAATCGCTTTCTCTGGAATTTCATTCCACACACAAACCAGTCTCTGTGTAAACATGTTGCCTCTCATGTCCTTTTTAAATCTTTCTCCTCTCAACGGAAAACGATATCCTCTAGTTTTTAACTCCCACACTTTAGGGAAACGACGCTTGTCCCTCACCTTATCTATGCCCCTCATGATTTTATAATCCTCAGTAAGGTCACTCCTCACAGTCCTACACTCCAGTCAAAAACCTCCAAGCCTTTCCAATCTATTATTATATCGCATACCCTCCATACCTAGCAGCATTTTGGTAATTCTTTTCTGAATCCTCTCCAGTTTAATAATATCCTTCCTATAACAGGGTGATCAGAATTGCACACATTAATCTGAAAGTGGTGTCATAAACGTCCTGTACAACTTCAATATAACACTCCAACTCCTATACTCAAAGATCTGAACAACGAAGGCAAGTTTGCAAAATGCCTTTTGAACCAAACTGTCGACCTATGACACAAATTTCAAATTATTTTGCAACTGAACCCTTAGGTCTCTCTGTGGATTCAGAAAAGATTTACAAGGATGTTGCCAGGGTTGGAGGATTTGAGCTACAGGGAGAGGCTAAACAGGCTGGGGCTGTTTTCCCTGGAGCGTCGGAGGCTGAGGGGTGACCTTATAGAGGTTTATAAATCCCATTCAGCCCAGGGGACTTGTCTACTTTCACTCCTTCTAGAATTGATAACACTTGTGCGCAGCTAACCTCAATCCTTTCTAGTCTAATACAGACAATAGACAGTAGGTGCAGGAGTAGGCCATTCTGCCCTTTGAGCCTGCACCGCCATTCAATATAATCATGGCTGATCATCCTTAATCAGTATCCTGTTCCTGCCTTATCTCCATAACACTTGATTCCACTATCTTTGAGAGCTCTATCCAACTCTTTCTTGAAAGTATCCAGAGACTGGGCCTCCACTGCCCTCTGGGGCAGAGCATTCCACACAGCCACCACTCTCTGGGTGAAGAAGTTTCTCCTCATCTCTGTTCTAAATGGTCTACCCCGTATTTTTAAGCTGTGTCCTCTGGTTCGGCACTCCCCCATCAGCGGATACATGTTTCCTGCCTCCAGAGTGTCCAATCCTTTAATAATCTTATACGTCTCAATCAGATCCCCTCTCAGCCTTCTAAACTCAAGGGTATACAAGCCCAGTCACTCCAGTCTTTCAGCGTAAGATAGTCCTGCCATTCCAGGAATTGACCTTGTGAACCTACGCTGCACTCCCTCAATAGCCAGAATGTCTTTCCTCAAATTTGGAGACCAGAACTGCGCACAATATTCCAGGTGCGATCTCATCAGCTGCAGAAGGATCTCTTTGCTTCTATACTCAATCCCTCTTGTTATGAAGGCCAGCATGCTATTAGCCTTCTTCACTACCTGCTGTACCTGCATGCTTACCTTCATTGACTGATGTACAAGAACACCTAGATCTCGTTGTACTGCCCCTTTACCTAACTTGACTCCATTTAGGTAATAGTCTGCCTTCCTGTTCTTGCCACCAAAGTGGATAACCACACATTTATCCACATTAAACTGCATCTGCCATGCATCTGACCACTCACCTAAACTGTCCAGGTCACCCTGTAATCTCCTAACATCCTCCCTACATTTCACCCTGCCACCCAGCTTTGTATCATCAGCAGATTTGCTAATATTACTTTTAATACCTTCATCTATATCATTAATATATATTGTAAAAAGCTGCGGTCCCAGCACTGATCTCTGCGGTACCCCATTGTTCACCACCTGCCATTCCGAAAGGGAGCCGTTTATCACTATCTTTGTTTCCTATCAGCCAACCAATTTTCAATCCAAGTCAGTATTTTGGCCCTAATACCATGTACTCTTATTTTGCTCACTAACCTCCTATGTGGGACTTTATCAAAGGCTTTCTGAAAGTCCAGGTATACTACATCTACTGGATCTCCCTCGTCCATCTTCAGAGTTACATCCTCAAATAATTCCAGAAGATTAGTCAAGCATGATTTCCCCTTCATAAATCCATGCTGACTCTGACCTATCCTGTCACTACTATCCAGATATGTCGTAATTTTGTCCTTTATAATTGACTCCAGCATTTTTCCCACCACTGAGGTCAGACTAACTGGACTATAATTTCCTGCTTTCTCTCTCGCTCCTTTCTTAAAAAGTGGTATAACATTAGCCACCCTCCAATCTGCAGGAACTGATCCCGAATCTATCAAACTCTGGAAAATAATCACCAACGCATCCACGATTTCCCGAGCCACCTCCTTCAGTACCCTGGGATGCAAACCATCAGGCCCCAGGGACTTATCAACCTTCAGACCTAACAGTCTCTCCAACACCAATTCCTGGCAAATATAAATTCCCTTAAGTTCAGGTCCTTCAGCCACTGTTACCTCAGGGAGATTGCTTGTGTCTTCCCCAGTGAACACAGATCTGAAGTACCAATTCAACTCTTCTGCCATTTCTTTGTTCCCCGTAATATATTCCCCTGTTTCTGTCTTCAAGGGCCCAATTTTAGTCCTAACCATTTTTTTGTCTTTCACATCCCTAAAAAAATCTTTACTATCCTCCTTAATATTCTTGGCCAGTTTACCTTCGTACCTCATTTTTCCTCTGCGTATTTCCTTCTTAGTAATCCTCTGTTGTTCTTTAAAAGCTTCCCAATCCTCCGTTTTCCCACTTATCTTTGCTATGTTATACTTTTTCTCTTTTAACTTTATATGTTTCTTAACTTCCCTCATCAGCCACAGCCGCCCATGCCTCCTCCTGGGATCTTTCTTCCTTTTTGGAATGAACTGATCCTGCAACTTCTGCATTATACACAGAAATATCTGCCATTGTTCCTCCACGGTCATCCCTGCTAAGGTATTGCACCATTGAACTTTGGCCAGCTCCTCCCTCATAGCTCCATAGTTCCCTTTATTAACTGAAGTATTGTCACTTCCGATTGTACCCTCTCCCTCTCAAATTGCAGATTAAAGCTTATTGTATTATGGTCACTACTTCCCAATGGCTCCTTCACTTCGAGGTCCCTGATCAAATCCAGTTCATTGCACAACACCAGATCCAGAATTGCTTTCTCCCTGGTAGGCTGCAGCACAAGCTGTTCTAAGAATCCATCTCAAAGGCACTCCAAAAACTCCCTTTCTTGGGGTCCAGTACCATCCTGATTCTCCCAGTCTACCTGCATGTTGAAATCCCTCATAACAACTGTAGTAATATCTTTGTGACAGGCCAATTTCAGCTCCTTATTCAACTTACACCCTATATCCAGACTACTGTTTGGGGACCTATAGATAACTGCCATGAGGGTCTTTCTACCCTTAGATTTTCTCAGTTCTATCCACACTGACTCTACATCCCCTGATTCTAGGTCCCCACCCCGCGTAAGGGACTGAATATCATTCCTTACCAACAGGGCCACCCCACCCCCTCTGCCCGTCAGTCTGTCCTTACAATAGCAGGTATAGCCTTGAATATTCATTTCCCAGGCCCTGTCCACTTGAAGCCACATCTCAGTTATCCCCACAACATCGTAACTGCCAATTTCCAAATGACCCTCAAGCTCATCCATCTTATTTCTAAATATCTCGTACCTCATTCTTCTCCTACAATATTCTCTTTTCCTGAGTGAACACCGATGAGAAATGTTCATTTAGCACCTCTCCGATCTCCACAGGATCCACACTCCACATTCCACTTCTGTCTTTGACTGGCCCTATTCCTACCCTAGTCTTCCTTTTATTCCTCACATACCTATAGAAAGCTTTAGGGTTCTCCTTTATTCTATTTGCTAAAGACTGCTCGTGTCCTCTCTTTGCTCTTCTTAACTCTCTCTTTAAATCCTTTCTAGCTTATCTGTAACTCTCCATCGCCTCATCTGAACCATCTTGCCTCATCAACACATAAGCCTCCTTCTTCTGCTTAACAAGAGATGCAATTTCTGTTGTAAACCACGGTTCCCTTACCTTATCACTTCCTCCCTGCCTGACAGGGACATACCTATCAACGACACGTAATATCGGTTCCTTAAACTAGCTCCACATTTCGATTGTCCCCATCCCCTGCATTTTGCTACCCCATTCTATGCATCCTAATTCTTGCCTAATCGCATTATAATTGCTCTTGCCCCATCGATAACTCTTGACCTGTGGCATGTACCTATCTCTTTCCATCGCTAAACTAAACGTAACTGAATTATGGTCACTCTCTCCAAAGTGCTCACCTACAACTAAATCAAACACCTGGCCTGGTTCATTACCAAGCACCAGATCCAGTGTGGCCTCCCCTCTTGTTGGCCCTTCGACATACTGTGTCAGGAAACCCTCCTGTACACACTGGACAAAAACTGATCCATCTGATGTACTAGAGTTATAGCATTTCCAGTCAATGTTGGGGAAGTTAAAGTCCCCCATAATGACCACCCTGTTCCTTTCACTCCTACCCAGAATAATTTTGCTAATCCTCTCTTCCACATCCCTGGAACTCTGCGGAGACCTATAAAAAACTCCAAGCAGTGTGACCTCTCCTCTCCTGTTTCTAACCTCAGCCCATACCAGCTCAGTAGAAAAGTCCTCATCAAAAATTCTCTCAGCCACCGTTACACTATCCTTGACTAACAAGGCCACACCTCCCCCTCCTTTACCGCCTTGCCTGTTCTTAATGAAAGATCTAAACCCTGGAACCTGCAACATCCATTCCTCACCCTGCTCTATCCATGTCTCTGAAATGGCCACAACATCGAAGTCCCAGGTACCTATCCGTGTTGCAAGCTCACCTACCTTATTTTGGATACTTCTGGCGTTGAAGTAGACACAATTCAAACCAGCTTGCTGTCTGCCAGCACCTTCCTGTGACCACGAAATCCTGTCCCTGTCCTTCCTACTCTCATCCTCCTGTGCACTGCAACTACACCTCCGTTCCCACCCCCTGCTGAGCTAGTTTAAACCCACCCGAATAGCACCAGCAAATTTCCCACCCAGGATATTAGTACCCCTCTGGTTCAAATGAAGACCATCCTGTTTGTACAGGTCCCACCTTCCCCAGAATGAGCCCCAGTTATCCATGTACCTGAAACCCTCCCTCCTGCACCATCCTTGCAGCCACGTGTTCAGCTGATATCTGCCCCCTATTCCTTGCCTCACCATCTCGTGGCACGGGTAACAATCCAGAGATAACAACTCTGTTTGTTCTAGCTCTCAGCTTCCATCCTTGCTCCCTGAAACCCTGCCTTACATCCCTATCCCTCTTTCTACCTGTGTCGTTGGTACCTACATGGACCACGACTTGAGGCTGGTCACCCTCTCCCTTCAGGACCCCAAAGATACGATCCGAGACATCACGGACCCTGGCACCTGGGAGGCAACACACCAACTGTGAGTCTTGTACGTTCCCACCAAACCTTCTATCTGAGCCTCTAACTACTGAGTCCCGAATGACTAACACTCTCCTCCTTTCCCTCCTTTGCAACAGGGACAGGCTCTGTGCCAGAGACCTGGGCCCCACTGCATACCCCTGGTAAGTCCCCCCCCTCAACAGTATCCAAAACAGTATACATGTTTTTCAGGGGAACGACCACATGGGATCCCTCCAGTGACTGTTTTCTCCCCCTTCGAACAGTCACCCAGCTTTCTTCCCAGGGAGTAACTACTTCCCTGTAACTCCTATCTATCACAGCCTCTGCCTCCCGAATGATCCGAAGTTCATCCAGCTCCTGCTCCAGTTCTCTAACACGGTTCCACCAATAAACGCCTACGTATCTCATTCGAGTCTCGATAACGCATCGGCAATCACAGTTTGCAACCTGCCACATGTACAATTGTCAAACTGTGGCTGCAACAACAAGTTCCATTTAAACAGTCTGGCATTTTTGTCTTTAAATGTCAATGGGTTATGATCAGTTTATACAATTGCCTCAGATGCATTGCGGGTAATATAAATACTGAAATGTTGTAATGCCAACACCAAGTTTAAAGTTTCTTTCCCCACCGTTAAATATTTCTGTTGATGAATGCCCAACTTCCTGGAAAAATACCCGATGGGTTTTTGTCTTCCCTCATCATCTTCCTGCAGGACCACTGCACTGACACCCACATCACTGGCATCGATAGCCATCTTGAAAGGCTGCGTGAAATCCAGGGTGGCTAATGCTGGGGCAGTGGTGAACAGTTTTTTTAGGCTGTCAAATACTTTTGATAGTCCGCTGTTACTGAAACTTCTCGCCCTTTTTTAACAATTTAGTGAGTGGAGCAGCCATACTGCTAAAGTTCGGCACAAACTTTCAGTAATATCTACTCATCCCCAGGAACAGTAATACTGCTTTTCTCATCGATGGTGTAGGATATTCTCCAATTACTTTCGTTTTCATATCCCATGGGGCCATTTGTCCATGTCCAATAACATGGCCCAGGAAGGTGAGTTGGGCTTTAGCAAATTCACTTTTCGCTAGGTTTACCATTGATCGGCTTCGGAAGGCAGGCTTGAACAAGTTTGATAAATACTGTAAATGTTCCTTCCATGAGGGACTAAAATACACCAGGTCATCTATGTAAACAACACAATTGGGTAACACAGCAATGACCTTATTAGTCAGTCTTTGAAATGTTACTGGAGCGTTTTTCATACCAAAAAGCATGACTTTGAGCTGATATAGTCCATTTGGCGTTACAAAAGCTGAAATTGCCTTTGCTCTTTCTGACAAAGGTACTTGCCAGTACCCTCTGAGCAAGTCCAACTTAGAAATGTAAGTTGCTTGTCCCACTTTGTTGACACAGTCATCCAACCGTGGAATTGGATATGCATCAGTCTTTGTAATGATGTCGACTTTGCAATAGTCCACATATAACCGTTGGGCACCATGACTATGGGTGAGCTCCAGTCACTGTAACTCAGTTTGATTATGCCATCTTGGAGCATGCACCTCAATCTCCTTCTGAACCTGTGCCAACTTTAGAGGGCTATGCCTATAAGGACGTTGCTTAATCAGAACAACATTTCCTATATCTACATCATGTACAATTAGGTTCGTACTTCCCAGTTTATTTCTGCATATCTCCCCATGTGATAGTAATAACTCTTTCAGGTCATTTCGATTTTCTTGTGGACAGTAACGCAATTTACCCCAATTTTTGACAACTTCCTCATTGTCCAAAGAGCCTTCCACATCCATCAAAGTTTTACCTGCACATCCACTAATATCATTTATTGTATCCGTTGCTCCCGATGCGGTCTCCTCTACATTGGGGAGACTGGGTGCCTCCTAGCAGAGCGCTTTAGGGAACATCTCCAGGACACCCGCACCAATCAACCACACCGCCCCGTGGCCCAATATTTCAACTCCCCCTCCCACTCTGCCGAGGACATGGAGGTCCTGGGCCTCCTCCACCGCCGCTCCCTCACCACCAGACGCCTGGAGGAAGAACGCCTCATCTTCCGCCTCGGAACACTTCAACCCCAGGGCATCAATGTGGACTTCACCAGTTTCCTAATTTCCTCTTCCCCCACCTCACCCTAATTCTAAACTTCCAGCTCAGCACTGTCCCCATGACTTGTCCGGACTTGTCCTACCTGCCTATCTCCTTTTACACCTATCCACTCCACCCTCTCCTCCCTGACCTATCACCTTCATCCCCTCCCCCGCTCACCCATTGTAGTCTATGCTACTTTCTCCCCACCCCCACCCTCCTCTAGCTTATCTCTCCACGCTTCAGGCTCACTGCCTTTATTCCTGATGAAGGGCTTTTGCCCGAAACGTCGATTTCGCTGCTAGTTTGAGGAATGTCCAGTTCAGAACCCTCTGAACTTGGTTCTTCCTTCTGTGCTGTAATCAGTAACACCTTCTCCTCTTGCTTTCCTTCCTGATCAAAATACCTTTTGAGCAGATTCACATGACACACGCTGAGAGTCCTTGTTAAGTAGTTCACCTTACTCAATTACCTCTTGATGTGATAAAGTTCACTAAACCTTGCTTTTAAAGGCTCGCCTGTTACTATAAGTAACACCAATGCCTTATCCCCAATTACAAAATTGTGAATTTGTGACTTATTATCCACTTCCTTTTTCATTGTACGCTGTGATACTTTTAAATGCTGTCTAGTCAACTCTCCAGCTCTATTTAATCATTCTCTAAACATGGTCCAATGGGTGGTTTCTGAATTCTGAATATTAATTTCTCCTGAATCAGTTTTAACGGTCCTCTTACTTCATGCCCCAAAATTAATTCAAATGGGACTGAATTTGGTTGATTCATTTCATGCATCTCTGATCACTACAAGTACAAACGGAACTCCCTTATGGATGTAGATGTACTCGCTGAGCTGAAAGGTTCTTTTCCAGATGTTTTGTTACCTTACTAGGTAACATCTTCAGTGGATCTCAGGCGAAGCAATGCTGAAAATTCCTACTTTCTATTTATATGTTTGGATTTCTTTAGGTTGGTGATGTCATTTCCTGTGGTGATGTTATTTCCTGTGGTGAAGTCACTTCCTGTTCTTTTCCTCGGGGGTGGTAGGTAGGGTCTAACTCGATGTGTTTGTTGATGGAGTTCCGATTGGAATGCCATACTTCTAGGAATTCTCGTGATGTCTTTGTTTGACTTGACCTAGGATGGATGTGTTGTCCCAGTCGAAGTGGTGTCCCTTTCTCATCCGTATGTGAGGATACTAGTGAGAGAGGGTCATGTCTTTTTGTTTCTAGTTGATGTTCATGTATCCTGGTGGCTAGTTTTCTGCCTGTTTGTCCAATGTAGTGTTGTTACAATCCTTGCACGGTATTTTGTAAATAACATTAGATTTGCTCACTGTCTGTATAGGGTCTTTCAAGTTCATTAGCTGCTGTTTTAGTGTGTTGGTGAGTTTGTGGACTACCACAATGCCAAGGGGTCTGAGATGTCTTTAATGTAGGGGAGAGTGGCTAGGATTTCTGGACGTGTTTTGTCTGTTTGTTTGAGTTTGCTGCTGAGAAATCTGCGGGCTGTGTTCATTGGGTACTCATTCTTTTTGAATACACAGTATAGGTGGTTTTTCTGTGCTCTGTGTAGTGTGTCTGTGCTGCAGTATGTGGTGGCTCGTTGAAATAATGTTCTGATGCAGCTTCGTTTGTGGGTGTTGGGATGATTGCTTCTGTAGTTCAATATTTGGTCTGTATCTGGTGTTTTCCTATAGGAACCCCCTTATCCCAATCATCTGAATAATTCTGACCATAAGCCCTCAAGTCTTTAGTGTTTGATGCTATATCTCCAGTGCTTCCTGCAATTCCAGATGGTATGCAGCAGATTTGAATTGCTTTATTCCCAAGTTATCCATAACCTCCTTGAATAGTTTGGATTTGAAGTTTGATCCCTGATCTGACTGGATCTCTATTAGTAGTCCGTATCTCGTAAAAAATGTAAGTAATTCTTCTACAACCCTTTTAGCTGTAATGTTGCGTAATGGGATTGCCTCTGGATATCTAGTTGACATATCCATTATTGTTAATAAATACTTATTCCCATGTTTTGTTTGAGGTAGGGGACCTATGCAATCAATCAAGACTCTTGTGAAAGTTTCCTCAAATGCTGGAATAGGTATTAAAGGTGCAGGTTTTATTACTGCCTGTAGCTTTCCGATTAACTGACATGTATGACACGTCTGGCAAAATTAAACTGCATCCTTGAATAATCCTGGCCAGTAAAAATGCCTTTGTATTTTAGCCTGTGTTTTCCTCACCCCTAAATAATCTCCAAGTGGTCGCTCATGCGCCACTCACAGCAGCTCCTTTCTATACCCTACTGGCAAAACAATTTGATGAATCTCTGCCCATTTCTCATCTTCTTGAAGGTGTGATGGTCTCCATTACCTCGTTAAGACATCATTTAAGTAAGAACACACAAGAATGCATTTATTTTCTTTCTCAGTAAATGCCTTTTGATATAAATGTTTAACGAGTTTTGAGAAGATTTGTAGCTCAGGTTGAGGTACTGGTTGTTGGTTTGCTCACTGAGCTGGAAGATTCATTTCCAGATGTCTTGTCACCCTATTGCTAATTAGAAATGGTATAACGGCTGCAGAAAGGAAGTTTGAGGGGGATCTGCCTCTGGAGGTAGTATGGGCTGAAGTCAGAAATAGGAAAGGTGCAGTCACCTTGTTGGGTGTTTACTATAGGCCCCCCAATAGCAGCAGAGATGTGGAGAAACAGATTGGGAAACAGATTTTGGAAAGGTGCAGAAGCCACAGGGTCGTAGTCATGGGCGACTTCAACTTCCCAAATATTGATTGGAAGCTCTTTAGATCAAGTAGATTGGATGGGGCGGTGTTTGTGCAGTGTGTCCAGGAAGCTTTTCTAACGCAGTATGTAGATTGTCCAACCAGAGGGGAGGCCATATTGGATTTGGTACTCGGTAATGAACCGGGACAAGTGGTGGGCTTGTTAGTGGGTGAACATTTTGGTGATGGTGACCACAATTCTGTGACTTTCACCTTGGTTATGGAGAGAGATAGGTGCGCACAACAAGGTAGATTTTATAATTGGGGGAAGGGAAATTACGATGCTGTAAGGCAGGATTTGAGGAGCATACGCTGGGAGCATAGGCTGTCAGGGAAGGATGTGGTGGAAATGTGGAACTTTTTCAAGGAACAGATACGACGTGTCCATGATATGTATGTACCTATCAGGCAGGAAAGAAATGGTCGTGTGAGGGAGCCTTGGTTGACGAGAGAGGTTGAATGTCTGGTAAAGAGGAAGAAGGAGGCTTACATAAGGTTGAGGAAACAGGATTCAGACAGAGCAGTGGAGGGATACAGGATAGCCAGAAGGGACCTGAAGAAAGGGATTAGGAGAGCTAAGAGAGGGCATGAAAAATCATTGGCGGATAGGATCAAGGATAACCCCAAGGCATTTTATGCATATGTGAGAAACCTGAGAATGATGAGAACGAGGGTAGGTCCGATCAAGGACAGTAGTGGGAGACTGTGTATTGAGTCGGAAGAGATAGGAGAGGTCTTGAACAAGTACTTCTCTTCAGTATTTACGAACGAGAGGGACCGTATTGTAGAAGAGGAGAGTGTGAAATGGACTGGTAAGCCAGAAGAGATACCTGTTAGGAAAGAAGATGTGTTGGACATTTTGAACAACTTGAGGATAGACAAGTCCCCCGGGCCTGACGGGATATATCCTAGGATTATGTGGGAAGCAAGAGAGGAAATTGCAGTACCGTTGACAATGATCTTCTCGTCTTCACTGGCAACGGGGGTGGTACCAGGGGACTGGAGAGTAGCGAATGTTGTGCCCCTGTTCAAAAAAGGGAATAGGGATAACCCCGGGAATTACAGGCCTGTTAGTCTTACTTCGGTGGTAGGCAAAGTAATGGAAAGGGTACTGAGGGATAGGATTTATGAGTATCTGGAAAGACACTGCTTGATTAGGGACAGCCAGCACGGATTTGTGAAGGGTAGGTCTTGCCTTACAAGTCCTATTGAATTCTTCGAGGAGGTGACCAAGCATGTGGATGAGGGTAGAGCAGTAGATGTAGTGTACATGGATTTTAGTAAGGCATTTGATAAGGGTCCCCATGGTAGGCTTATGCGGAAAGTCAGGAGGCATGGGATAGAGGGAAATTTGGCCAATTGGATAGAAAACTGGCTAACCGGTCGAAGGCAGAGAGTGGTGGTAGATGGTAAATATTCAGCCTGGAGCCCAGTTACAAGTGGAGTTCCGCAGGGATCAGTTCTGGGTCCTCTGCTGTTTGTAATTTTTATTAATGACTTAGATGAGGGAGTCGAAGGGTGGGTCAGTAAATTTGCAGATGATACGAAGATTGGTGGAGTTGTGGACAGTGAGGAGGGCTGTTGTCGGCTGCAGAGGGACTTAGATATGATGCAGAGCTGGGCTGAGGAGTGGCAGATGGAGTTCAACCCTGCCAAGTGTGAGGTTGTCCATTTTGGAAGAACAAATAAGAATGCGGAATACAGGGTTAATGGTAGGGTTCTTAGTCAGGTGGAGGAACAGAGGGATCTTGGGGTCTATGTACATAGATCTTTGAAGGTTGCCACTCAGGTGGATAGAGTTTGTAAGAAGGCCTATGGAGTATTATCGTTCATTAGCAGAGGGATTGAATTCAAGAGTCGTGAAGTGATGTTGCAGCTGTACAGGACTTTGGTTAGGCCACAGTTGGAGTACTGTGTGCAGTTCTGGTCGCCTCACTTTAGGAAAGATGTGGAAGCTTTGCTGAGGGTGCAGAGAAGATTTACCAGGATGTTGCCTGGAATGGAGAGGAAGTCGTACGAGGATAGGTTGAGAGTTCTCGGCCTTTTCTCGTTGGAACGGCGAAGGATGAGGGGTGACTTGATAGAGGTTTATAAGATGATCAGAGGA
Organism: Chiloscyllium plagiosum; assembly: GCF_037043375.1. Lineage (NCBI taxonomy): Eukaryota > Metazoa > Chordata > Chondrichthyes > Orectolobiformes > Hemiscylliidae > Chiloscyllium > Chiloscyllium plagiosum. Next base: position 1,501,526 of record NW_028270150.1, on the reverse strand, counting down.
ATAGATAGAGTAGACAATCAGAAACCTTTTCCCCGGGTACAACAGAGTGTTACAAGGGGACATAAATTTAAGGTGAAGGGTGGAAGGTATAGGGGATATGTCAGGGGTGGGTTCTTTACCCAGAGAGTGGTGGGGGCATGGAATGCGCTGCCCGTGGGAGTGGTAGAGTCGGAATCATTGGCGACCTTTAAGCGGCATTTGGATAGGTACATGGATGGGTACTTAATCTAGGTTAGAAGTTCGGCACAACATCGTGGGCCGAAGGGCCTGTTCTGTGCTATATTGTTCTATGTTCTATGTTCTATGTTCTACTAGGTAACATCTTCAGTGGGGCTCCAGGCGAAGCACTGAACATGATTCCTGCTTTCTATTTATATGTTTGAGTTGGCGATGCCATTTCCTGTGGTGACGTCATTTCCTATGGTGATGTCATTTCCGGTTCTTTTTCTCAGGGGGTGGTAGGTGGGGTCTAACTCGATGTGTTTGTTGATAGAGTTCCGGTTGGAATGCCATGCTTCTAGGAATTCTCGTGCATGTCTCTGCTTGGCTTGTCCTAGGATGGATGTGTTGTCCCAGTCGAAGTGAAGTCCTTCCTCATCCGTATGTGAGGATACTAGTGAGAGAGGGTCATGTCATTTTGTGGCTAGTTGATGGTCATGTATCCTGGTGGCTAGTTTTCTGCCTGTTTGTCCAATGTAGTGTTTGTTACAGTCCTTGCACGGTATTTTGTAAATGACATTAGTTTTGCTTGTTGTCTGTATGGGGTCTTTCAAGTTCATTAGCTGCTGTTTTAGTCTGTTGGTCGGTTTGTGGGCTACCATGATGCCAAGTGATCTGAGTAGTCTGGCAGTCATTTCTGAGATGTCTTTGATGTAGGGGAGAGTGGCTAGGGTTTCTGGAAGTGTTTTATCTGCTTGTTTGGGTTTGTTGCTGAGAAATGGAGGCTTCGCCTGGAGGCCCACCGAAGGTGTTACCGAGTAGGGCGACAAAACGTCTGGAAATAAACCTTCCAGCTCAGCGAGCAAACCTACATCCAGAAGTTTTTAAATTGATCATTCTGCTGCAATTCAATCAGCTTAGCAGAGCAAAAATACTGACATATTTACATATTTGCTCCTTCTCTGTTCCACTTACCTGATCAAGTAAAGTTTCGGATAACTCCATGTCAGCTTCTTTAACTGTGCCTTTTGATCTCTCCTGCCTCAGCTTGTGCCTCTGTGATCCTGTGAACACATATTCAGGGAAAATTCCTGGATAAACATTCTCCATGTGTTCAGTTATCTGTTAGTTAGTTGAAAAGGGTAGGTAGCAACTAGGGTAGGTAGCACGCCTACCGGTGAATCAGCTATATCATTTACAAGGACAAATTGTATTCCTGGAGCTGAGAGTGTGTCCAGTACTCCTACCACAAACTCTCCACTGTTCTCTCGACTCTCTAGCCTCACTTTACATAACTGAGCACTTTTTGTCTCACCGTGAATTCCTGTGACCAGTACCTTTTCTGGCAATAGTCCTTCAGGAGTACATATCTCCTCATCCTTCAGCATCACAGACTGAGAGGATCCTGTGACCCTTAATATTGTAACCTCATAACCTGCTGCTCCTGGCCTATGTGAATAAACTTTACCATTGATTGTATATTTTAAGCAGATCTGGCACTTCCTCATTAACCAACCTCTGATCATCTTGTACACTGAGGCAGTTGTCTAATTTCCCTTGTGCTTTTTGTTACTAGTCCAACAAAACTCCCAGGCTTGTCTGGTTTTCCTCCACCTGGCTTTCTCCTAGTGCACCAACACAGTGATTTCGTGTGGCCCACTTTATTATAATGAAAACATGGGAGCCTTTTGATTTCTTTGTCCCCCTCCAGGGTTTCTTTTATACTCTGTGGTAAGTTCTGGATGTAGGTTTGCTCACTGAGCTGGAAGGTTCATTTCCAGATGTTTTGTCACCCTACTAGTAACATCTTCAGTGAGCCACCGGATGAAACACTGCAGATGATTCCTGCTTTCTATTTATATGTTTGGATTTCTTTGGGTTGGTGATGTCATTTCCTGATCTTTTTCTCAGGAGGTGGTAATTGGGGTCTAAGTTATTGTGTTTGTTGATAGAGTTCCGGTTGGAATGCCATGCTTCTAGGAATTCTCGTGCGTGTCTCTGTTTGGCTTGTCCTAGGATGGATGTGTTGTCCCAGTCGAAGTGGTGTCCTTCCTCATCTGTATGTGAGGATATTAGTGAGAGAGGGTCATGTTGTTTTGTGGCTAGTTGATGTTCATGTATCCTGGTGGCTAGTTTTCTGCCTGTTTGTCCAATGTAGTGTTTGTTACAGTTCTTGCACGGTATTTTGTAAATAACATTAGTTTTGCTTGTTGTCTGTGTAGGGTCTTTCAAATTCATTAGCTGCTGTTTTAGTGTGTTGGTGGGTTTGTGGGCTACCATGATGCCAAGGGGTCTGAGTAGTCTGGCAGTCATTTCTGAGATGTCTCTGATATAGGGGAGAGTGGCTCGGGTTTCTGGACATGCTTTGTCTGCTTGTTTGGGTTTGTTGCTGAGAAACCTGCGGACTGTGTTCATTGGGTACCCGTTCTTTTTGAATACTATTTGAATTTGACCTTATTCTTTTTGAATAAGTTATCCTTATGATCTTTACTGAGATATACCTTTCCCTTTCCATGTGAGGATTTGTATTTGCCCCAATTTCTCTCCCCCATAGACTGAAATTGATTCTTGAAGCCAAACCGTGTTTTATGGACCAGCTCATAATCATCAACCACTTCAGCTGTTAACCTTGCCATTTTAATTCTCTGCTCTTTCACATGAGTTTGCACTGCTTCAGGCAGTGAATTTTTGAATTCCTCCAAAATAATTACCTTTCTAAGGGCATTACAGGTTTACTTGATTTTTAAAGCTCTTATCCATCTACTGAAATTACTCTGTTTGATCTTTTCAAACTCAATATAGGTTTGACCAGGGCCCCTCCTTAGATTCCTGAAACTTTGTCTCTATGCTTCTGGTACAAGCTCATATGCACTTAAAATGGCTTTTTTCACCTCCTCATACTCCCCAGATATCTCCTCTGATAAGGATGCAAATACCTCAGTAGCCCTACTTGCAAGTTTTGTTCAGATCAACAAAACCCACATTGCCACTGGCCACTATATTTGTTTCGCCACCTTTTCAAATGAGATGAAAAAGACTGCTACATCCTTCTCATCAAATTTAGGCAATGCTTGAACATACTTAATCAGTTTCTCACTCGGCTTCTGATTACCAGGGACTTGCTCATCCTCACTAACCCTACCTTCAGTCTTTATCTCCAGCCTTTTAAGCTGACTTTCCTTTTTAAGTATCAGGTTTTGAAATTCAAAGACTTCTCTCTTTTTCCCTCTCTTCTGCTGCTCTCTTTTCCCTCTCTTCTGCTTTTCATTGTAACTCAAACTGTTTCATTTTGCTGCCCTTTCCTTATCTCTCGCCTCTAACTCAAGCTGCTTCATTTGCAATTTAATTCTTGCCATCTCTACATACTCTGAAGGTTTCTCCAGCAAGTTTAGATGCTGAGCTACTGCTGTAATTATCTCTCCTTTCTTCACAGAAGCAGGCAGTTCCAATTTCAGCTTGTCTGCTAATTCCTGCAGCTTGGTCTTATTCATCTTTTGCAAAACTTCCAAAGTCAAAACTTCCAGAAAACTTTTGGTGACTGGAAGAGCCATTACTATCTTAAGCTTTGTCTACCCAACCAAACCAACACCCAAAGTAAAGACACTAGCACCTACCGCTCACTGTTTAAAATCCCGCAAAGAGCCCTGATCTGTTATGGACTAGGCCAGAGCACTCAAATTATTCTCGAGCAGGCAGCCCAGACCATAACTTTGCAATTTGTTTTAGTAAATGTGCAGTGGGGGAAAAGTGGCAGGTGGAGTTTCAATCCAGGCAAATGTGAGGTGATGCATTTAGGAAAGACTAATTCTAGAGCGAATTATACAATGAACGGAAGAGCCTTGGGAAAAGTTGATGAGCAGAGAGATCTGGGAGTGCAGGTCCATTGTACCCTGAAGGTTGCTGCACAGGTGGATAGAGTGGTTAAGAAGTCATATAGTAGGCTTGCCTTCATTGGACGGGGTATTGAGTATAAGAGCTGGTAAGTCATGCTAACATCGTACCAGACATTGGTTCGGCCGCATTTAGAATACTGTGTACAGTTCTGGTCGCCACATTACCAAAGGATGTGTACGCTTTGGAGAAGGTGCAGAGAAGGTTTATGAGGATGTTGCCTGGTATGGAAGGTGATAGCTATGAAGAGAGGTTGAGTAGGTTAGGTTTATTTTCACTAGAAAAAAGGAGATTAAGGGGGGACCTGATTGAGGTTTACAAAATCACGAAGGGTATAGACAGGGTGGATAGAGACAAGCTTCTTCCCAGGGTGAGGGATTCAACAACGAGAGGTCATGCTTTCAAGGTGAAAGGCGGAAAGTTTAAGGGGGATACACGGAGCAAGTACCTCACACAGAGGGTGGTGGGCGTTTGGAACGCGTTGCCAGCAGAGGTGGTAGAGGCAGGCACGGTAGATTCATTTAAGATGCGTCTGGATAGATGCATGAGTAGGTGGGAAGCAGAGGGATACAGATGCTTAGGAATTGGGCGACAGGTTTAGACAGTGGATTTGGATCGGCTCAGGCTTGGAGGGCCGAAGGGGAATAGGGATAACCCTAGTAACTATAGGCCGGTGAGTCTCACTTCTGTTGTGGGCAAAATCTTAGAGAGAATTGTAAGGGATAGGATTTATGAACATCTGGATAGGAATAATGTGATCAAGGATAGTCAGCATGGTTTTGTGAAGGGCAGGTCATGCCTTACAAACCTTATTGAATTCTTTGAGAAGGTGACTAAGGAGGTGGACGAGGGGAAAGCAGTAGATGTGGTGTATATGGATTTTAGTAAGGCGTTTGATAAGGTTCCCCATGGTAGACTACTGCAAAAAATACGGAGGTATGGCATTGAGGGTGAGTTGGAGGTTTGGATTAGGAGTTGGCTGGCTGGAAGAAGACAGAGGGTAGTAGTTGATGGCAAAGGTTCATCTTGGAGTGCCGTCACTAGCGGTGTTCCACAAGGATCTGTTTTGGGACCATTGCTGTTTGTCATTTTTATAAATGACCTGGAGGAGGGGTTAGAAGGTTGGGTGAGCAAGTTTGCGAATGATACGAAAGTCGGAGGAGTTGTAGACAGTAAGGAAGGATGTGTCAGGTTACAGCGGGATATAGATAAGCTGCAGAACTGGGCAGAAAGGTGGCAAATGGAGTTCAATGTAGCTAAGTGTGAGGTGATTCACTTTGGTAAGAGTAACAAAAAGATGGGGTACTGGGCTAATGGTCGGATACTTGGTAGTGTGGATGAGCAGAGGGATCTTGGTGTCCATGTACACAGATCTTTGAAAGTTGCCACCCAGGTAAATAGTGCGGTGAAGAAGGCATATGGCGTACTGGCTTTTATTGGTAGAGGAATTGAGTTCCGGAGTACTGAGGTCATGTTGCAGTTGTATAAGACTCTGGTGCGGCAACATCTGGAGTATTGTGTGCAGTTTTGGTCGCCATACTATAGGAAGGATGTGGAGGCACTGGAACGGGTGCAGAGGAGGTTTACCAGGATGTTGCCTGGTATGGTAGAAAGATCGTATGAGGAAAGGCTGAGGCACTTGGGGTTGTTTCCATTGGAGAAAAGAAGGTTTAGGGGCGACTTGATAGAGGTGTATAAGATGATTAGGGGTTTAGATAGGGTCGACAGTGAGAATCTTTTTCCACGTATGGAGTCAGCTATTACAAGGGGGCATAGCTTTAAATTAAGGGGGGGTAGGTATAGGACAGATGTTAGGGGTAGGTTCTTTACTCAGCGAGTCATGAGTTCATGGAATGCCCTGCCAGTAGCAGTGGTGGACTCTCCCTCATTATGGGCATTTAAGCGGGCATTGGATAGTCATATGGAGGATAGTGGGCTAGTGTAGGTTAGGTGGGCTTGGATTGGCGCAACATCGAGGGCCGAAGGGCCTGTACTGCGCTGTATTCTTCTATGTTCTATGTTCTATGTTCTATGTTCTATGGGCCTGTTCCTGGGCTGTAAATTTTCTTTGTTCCTTGACAGCAGTTTTCTTTCCCTAAAGGGCATTAGTGAATCAATTAGGTTTTTACAACAATTGACAATAGTTTCATAATCAACATTAGAGTCCTAGTTCCATATCTTTATTAAATTGAAGTTCTGGCATCTGTCACGATCAGATTTGACCTGGCTCCATGGTAATAGATTGAAAGTATCTGATTGTGAGCCAATTCGATGGATGGCTTCCTGGCTTCTTTAGAATCCAGCGTGATATTTCTGTTCCAATTATAAAACACAGGTTTAAGCTGTTATTTATCATTGAGCTTAATATGAATTTGTCTCCATTCGCTTTCTCGAAAATGGGAATGCGGACGGATGAACTGGGGCCTGTCAATGACATTACCTTAAATTCATTGTGAACAATTACAAGTCTGTCCAGTGTTTATCTGATCGACATGCATTAGCATATTTGCTCAGTAGGAAGTTTGAAGGAACTATGGACGAGCAGAACAAATTGTTTTCCCATGCAAAGGAAGGTATTAAGTAGAAAGGTAGAAGAATAATTGATGTGTGTGTGAGGCATATGTGGGATGGAAATGTGTTTGTGTGCATATGTAAAGTACCTAAGGCATTCTTCCACATTAGGAGTGTTTTATTCAGAACTCTTTCTTTCCCTTAGTCTTAAAGGACTTGGGACTTTATTTGAAAAATTGCAATTTGAAAGCCAGGGTTCAGGGACCCCATTTTGTGTAAGGTTGGGGAACAGCATTGGGAAGGAAAACTGCAGAAAGCAAAGCACCGACCTCATTGTCAGTCGGAGTTGAGCAGGTAGTATAGGTGTGTTTGTGGGGCTTGAAGGTGGAAAGATCCTGCGGTCGGGAGGAGATATAATCAAGGAGACAAGGGATGAAATTACAGGGACTCTGACCCAAACCTTTAATTCCTGTCCAGCCATAGGGGAGATGTCAGAGGATTGCAGGACAGCTGATGTTCCCACTTTTCAAACATTGTGGTAGAGGTAGACCAGGAATTACAGAACAGTGAGCGTCCCATCAGTGTTAGGGAAACTATTGGAGACAATTCTGAAGGATAGAATTAATCTCCGTTTAAAGGGAATTAATCTTCATTTAGGGGGAATTAATCTTTATTTAGGGGAAATTAATCTTTGTTTCGGGGGCAAGGTTTGATCACATATCGCCAGCACAGCTTTGTCAGAGGGAGGCCATGCCTAACAAACCTGGTGGAGTCTTTGAGGAGGTGACCAGGTCAGTGGGTAAGGGTGGGGCAGTTGATGTAGTTTATATGGATTTCAGCAAAGCCTTTGACAAGGTCCCACATGGAGAAATCAACAACGCAGATAAAAGCAAATGGCATCCAGAGTAACGTGGAAAATTGGCTCCAAAGATGGTTGAGTCAGAGGAAATGCAAGGTGTTGAGAAAAGGCTGTTTGTGTAATTGGAGGCCGGTGTCCATGGGGGTACATTAGGGATCAGTGCTGGGTCCCTGTTTGTTTGTGATATTCATGAATAATATTGATGAGTGTGCATGTGGAAATGGCAGGTGTACAACGGGTGAGATTGGGGATGATGTGTAAGTCTGCGGATTTGAATGAAGGATATTGACCGGGTGGTTGGCAGTGAGAATAATACTCCTTGGTTACAGATTGAAATAAACAGATTGATCAGATGGGCAGAGCAGTGGCAGATGAAATTTAACCCTGATAAATGTGAGGTTACGCACTTTGCTAGTAGGTACAAGACAAGGGAATGTAGGACACTAGGATGCTCAGAGGAACAGAAAGAGATTCTGTATGAGAGTGTTTATTCATAGTTACAATTTTCGAAATGACTTGTAGAACTGAATTAACAAGAAAATCAGTGGAATAACATTGTGCAGTGAACAGCTGTCAAGGATTTTAACTCCATGAGGTAATGAATTAATGAATAACTGAATAGCCTCAGCAAAATGAAAGTCATCACTGAAAAAGCTATCAGAACATATTTTGATATTTTATTGGGTGGATAGTGAGTGAAATAATTCAAGTCTTGTTGTTTGAAGACAAGTTTAAATTAACATTTGAGAGCTAATACGATCAAATTAATCCAGTCCTTGTGGTATTCAAATACTGACTTAAATCTCAATGATATCACTGAATTAAAATAAACCTGTTGTTGTAATATGTTTGTTGAAAATAACAAAAGAAGTGAAGATGTATTCACATTTTCCCTGTGGAGATACAACACAATATAAAAATAAAGTCTCTGGAAGTATGTCAGCTCCATTTCCGAGGGAATTCTCCAGTTCAGACAGATTGCCAGCAGTCGGAGGGGGAAGGTTGTTTCACAAACAAAAACATGCAATTTCTAAAGCAAATGATCGCTAAAGTATACTACACCATTCTGGCCGTTGTTGGCATTCCTGGTAAGTTTGTAACAACTTAAGTTGTATAAATCTCTGCATTAAATCATACTTATTTCCACTGTATGTCTGATCATTATTTTACTTACAGTTAGCAAGGCAAATTACTGGTGCCAGACAAAAGTGTCCACACTTACTGAGATTAAAGCGAATAATTTTTCAATGAGGAAACTCCTCAGTAATGTGCAGCATTATCTGTTTTTCTGTACTGTGCAGAATGAATTTGCTCTGAGGTCACATTGATAAAGTTTAGCTGAGCACTGGCCCTGGCTGGTCTCGAAAGTGTTTAGCAAGACCACTCTCTCTGTATATAGTTCATTTCCTTATAGGGTTTTTTTTTGTTGTTCTTGCTCAGGCAGCTTGCATCCAGGTGGACGCCCAGGTACAAGGTGGGCAATGTGTTGGCTGAGCAGTTCATTATGGAATAATAAGTGAGGGTCAGCATGGAAAGCTTTGACTATCCTGTATGTTTTTATCAGTCAGTGGATGTGTTGGGACACAGTATTTGTCAGGATAGTTCACTGGGATGGCTGTTGAGCATGGAATCCCGATTATGATGTGTTTTGTTGAATGGTTTCATTTCCAAAAAGACGTGTGAGTTATGCTTTTTGTAAAAATGATGCACAATACTGTGGTGCAGAGTCTAACAGGACAAACGCTGAGATCTGGAGGGTTGTGGCAGCTGCTGTCCTATGGAGGATCATACAACTTTGCCCAACAGGATGTTTCCCACTTTGCCCTTTATTGCTGTTATCCTTTGATGTTCCCTGAACGATAATGGTCTATATGACGGTGCTCCCATGTGCCTTTGTTAGGGATTGCTATTTTGTCTTTGGCGATCAATTTGGATAAATATTTACAATTATTATGATTATCGTTATTTCTTCGACGCTGACAGTTTTGAGGTGAATACAGTGGATACACTTTAAGACCAGTTTCACAGTGTGAGGCCATAGTGTAACAGCATGTCTTGCAGTACTCTGCCAACTTTGTGAAATCTCTGTAATTGCAGCTGGTCCAGTGGGTTCAGGATGGTAGAGATTGGGTGGTACAATAGGATTCTTCACAGTTGAAAGACAAGTTGGCTAGTGGTTACTGATGTGTGACTTAGGGAATTTGATACTTTAATGCTATTCCGAGACTCCAATCCGGATCAAGAGCATCCGGACATATGGAGTGAAAGTCAGTCCTGCTGTTGTGACCTCCGTTTGACCTGATGTTCAGCACTGTGGGACTCAGTGAGGGAATTCCAGGAATTTGACTCAGCTACAGTGATGGAACAGCGATATAAATCCAAAGTCAGGATGGTGAGTGGCTTGGAGTCCCATGTTCCTGCTGCCCTTGACCTTCTCGATGGAAGTGGTTGTGGGTTTGGAAGGTGCTGTTGAAGGATCTTTGGTGAGTTTCTACAGTGCATCTTGTAGACAGTACACACTGCTGCTACTGAGCGTCTGTGAGGGAGGGAGTGGATATTTGTGGATGTGGTGCCAATCAAGTGGGGGCTGCTTTGTCTTGGATGGTGTCAAGCTTCTTGAGTGTTATTGGAGCTGCCCCCCATCCAGGAAAGTGGGAAATATTCCATCACACCCCTGACTTGTGCATTGGCAATGGTGGACAGGCTTTGGGGAGTCAGGAGGTGAGTTACTCACTGCAGTATTCCTCGCCTCTGACCTGCTCTTGTAGCCACTGCGTTTATGTGGTGAGTCCAGTTAAGTTTCTGATCAAGGATAATTCCCAGATGTTGATAGTGGGGGAATCAGTGATGGTAACACCATTGTATATCAAGGGGCAATGGTTCGTTTGTAAATATGAGCCAATCTGCCTCTTAGGAATGTTGTCACATCATCTTTGCATTCCGGATGATTGGAACACAAAGGTGAGTGGGAATGACTGCTTGCCTGTGTTCACTTTGTGTGAAGTTGTTCATGACTCAACCCTGAGCTGGTTGAGGATGGCCTTTCAGGGAACTGACCCCACACAGGGCAGCTCAGTATGTTCAGCTTCTTCTGTTTAATTGAAATGTTTCATGTTGTTCAGACCACTGTATCAAGTTGAGGTCATTTATTGGAGGTCATGTTCATGTGCTGAGTGATCCCAGGTTGTCTTGTGGCAACTGAGGGTCTGCAATTATGTTAAGGAGAGGAATGAGGTGGTATTGAAGGAATTTGCCAGCTAGTATTTGGAAGTTTCTAAATGTTTGCAGTGATGATAACACCGAGCTGAACATTCCCACAGTACATTGTAAATGTCAGGGCTGCTGCATCAACACGACTGGCTGGGGCATATCTGGCACAGTGTGTTTCACATCAACGGAATAACACAGTGAATCAAACTCTCTGATACAATATTGTTCTGTCCCTTCAATTCCAAAATGGCTCACATGAAGGAAAATGCTGTTGATGGAGTACTGGGTGGCATGATATCAAACAAATTTCATTTGGTATCCGATAAGACTGTGGAAAATTCAAAGAACGTACGGTACTACCATGATACCAGAGCTCAGTACCAAACAGACGATTGAATGTTCTTGGGCACTTGCATTATGTAATGGGCTCACCTGAAGTATTTTATTCTTACCTTGAAGTTAAGTCTTTATTTCCCCAGAGGATCCTACTCACTGATGCTAGCTGTGTCTGAATGCTGATATATTACTGTGCAAGATGGTACATCTTGACTTACTAGGTACTAGACTGGGGCAATACAAGTTCCTAATGTGTGCTACACTGTATGCAGTAAACATTTCCAATCTAACTCTGTGGGATAATTCTTCAACTGAGAGAAAAGTAAGTCTGTTATCTGCAGCTCCCAGGCACTCTGTATTATCCAGTGCTTAAATAGAAGGTTGTATGCTATTGATCTAGATCTCCTTGAATCACTGAGTGAAGGTATTACTGATTTCAGTAAGGCATTTGACAAAGTTCCGCATGGGAGACTGGTTAGCAAGGTTATATCGCATGGAATACAGGGAGAACTAGCCATTTGGATACAGAACTGGCTCAAAGGTAGAAGACAGAGGGTGGTGGTGGAGGGTTGTTTTTCAGACTGGAGGCCTGTGACCAGTAGACTGCCACAAGGATCGGTGCTGGGTCCACTACTTTTCATCATTTACATAAATGATTTGGATGCGAGCATAAGAGGTACAATTAGTAAGTTTGTAGATGACACCAAAATTGGAGGTGTAGTGGACAGCAAAGAAGGTTACCTCAGATTACAACAGGATTTGGACCAGATGGGCCAATGGGCTGAGAAGTGGCAGATGGAGTTTAATTCAGATAAATGCGAGGTGCTGCATTTTGGAAAAGCAAATCTTAGCAGGACTTAGACACTTAATGGTAAGATCTTGGGGAGTGTTGCTGAACAAAGAGACCTTGGAGTGCAGGTTCCTAGCTCTCCAAAAGTAGAGTCACAGGTAGATAGGATAGTGAAGAAGGTGTTTGGTATGCTTTCCTTTATTGGTCAGAGTATTGAGTACAGGAGTTGGGAGGTCATGTTGCGGCTCTACAAGACATTGGTTAGGCCACTTCTGGAATATTGTATGCAATTCTGGTCTCCTTCCTATTGGAAAGATGTTGTGAAACTTGAAAGTGTTCAGAAACGATTTACAAGGATGTTGCCAGGGTTGGAGGGTTTGAGCTGTAGGGGGAGGCTGGATAGGCTGGGGCTGTTTTCTCTCGAGTTTTGGAGTCTGAGGGGTGACCTTATAGAGGTTTATAAAATCATGAGGGGGCATGGATAGGACAAATAGACAAGGTCTTTCCCTTGGGGTGGGGGAGTCCAGAACTAGAGGGCATAGGTTCAGGGTGAGTGAAGAAAGATCTCAAAGGGACCTAAGGGGCAACTTTTTCACATGGAGTGTATATGGAATGAGCTGCCTGAGGATGTGGTGGAGGCTGGTACAATTACAGCATTTAAAGGCATCTGGATTGGTATATGAATAGGAAGGGTTTAGAGGGATATGGGCCAAGTGCTGGCAAATGAGACTAGATTAGGTTAGGATATCTGGTCGGCATGGAAGTGTTGGACTGAAGGGTCTGTTTCCATGCTGTACATCTGTATGACTCTACGGTTCAATGATTGTGGAATTGTACTGATTGGGGATCATGAACCTCAGGCAGGAGACTGTGATTACCATAGCCTCATGTTACTGGGAACATGTGTCAATGTCGAATTATACTGTGTGTGGGTGTGTGAGTGAGAGAGAGACTGCTCAAATACACAATTTTCACTCAGTCTTCTTGCATTTCTGCAGTATCTGTAAATGCAGGATTGTACTAAGTGTGGAACACTAACAGGAGAACACCCTCAATTGCAAATGTTACTGGGAATATCTTTCACTATAGAACTTTATTCATGTGGGTCAATAGCCTAAAGGGATCACACAATTCCAGTGGCAATATGATTCAGTGAGCATCCTTCAATTGGAATTTTACTGTGTAGGTTCCTTGCCAAAGGGGGACAAGTAACCCGAGTGTCCAAGTGTTATTAGGAACATCTCTCATTAAGTAAAATTACTTTGAGTGTGGCTTACTAACTGGAGAGGAACAACTTCCTCCAATGACCTTGCATAAGTAGGAGTATGAAAGCTGAAAATGTGTTGCTGGAAAAGCGCAGCAGGTCAGGCAGCATCCAGGGAACAGGAGAATTGACGTTTCGGGCATAAGCCCTTCTTCAGGAAGGAGTATCTCTGACAATAGAATTTAACTGTTGGTTAAATGGAGTATCTGATAACTGTAGTAACTCAGACCATAACGATATGAATCATTCAGTGCCTCATTTCTGTTCTGGCCACAAATGGAGCTGGGAGAGTAGTTTGTAAATGTACAATGGGTCACAAATTGGAAGATCTTCACAGCTGATTGTACAAGTCTGATGAGAAGTTTACAAAGTGAAATATCCCATTGGAGATGAACTGATGTGATATTGTTCAGGAAAGGAAAATGGCTGAGCAAGAACATGCCTTAAATAAATTGCCATGGAGGCATGTTATGGAGACTCATTATATTTTTGGTACTGAGTAATTTTCCAGCCAGGTTTAGACAAGTTGTGAGACATGGCTACACTAATTTATTATCTGTAGATTAATAAGGATGGATTATAAAGCTGGAAATGTTGACATGATTTCACATCTGCTTCTGATTAGATTTAGGATAACATTTTGAATCCATAATTCATAATCTTGGCACAGTTAATTTCCCACCGATTGCTGCCCTTCACCTTGTGCTGGGTGTTCTCCTTGGGAGGAAGAGGTTTTGATGAGGACTGTGTATTAATCAATACGCTGAAGGCAAATTATAAAATTGATAATACTGAGTGTAATAGGAATAAAGATGTCTACTTCAACAAACAACTGACTTTAGTACCTGCAATATTATAACTATGGCTCATAACAGAATTGAGGAGCATTACATGGAATGAACATTCCGGAATACAGACATTTAACATGGTGTTTTAATATACCATTCAAGCCTCTCCCAGGTGTTCTAAACCTGAATGAGTTTTCTATATTAATAACCTCCAGTTGCAGTCCATGTCATTAGTGGAAATATCATTTACATATTTGTATCACACAGTTCTTTATACTCTTTATACATTTGCATACTCTGTTTTTAAAACAGCTCACAATTCCAATTTCCAGAATTATGAGGACCTCTCTTTGAGATGAGGACTTTGAGGAGCCGGGAAACAGGCTTGAACAGATCAAGATTAATGAAGTTGATGTGCTGGAACGTTTAGCAAACATTAAGATTGATAAGTCCCCTGGGACTGACCAGATTTATCCTTGGTTGTTCCAGGAAGCGAGAAAAGAAGTCGCTAAGCCACTGGTGGAGATCTTTGCTTAGAAAAATGAGGGATGGATCTTATAGAAACAGATAAAATCCTGATGGGACTGAACAGAATACGGGAATAATGCTCCCAAAGTTTGGCAAGTCCAGAACTAGGGGTCACAGTCTAAGAATAAGGGGACTGAGATGAGGAAGAATTTCTGCACTCAGAGAGATGTGAACCTGTGGAATTCTCTCCCACAGGAAGCCGTTGGGCTAGTTCATTAGACATATTCAAGAGGGAGCTGGACATGGACCTTGTAGCTAAAGGGATCAAAGGCTATGGGGAGAGGGCGGGAATGGGACACTGTAATTGAAATTCCTGACAAAGGACTTTTGCCCGAAACATCGATTTTCTTGCTCATCGGATGCTGCCTGACCTGCTGTGCTTTTCCAGCACCACACTCTCGACTTTAATCTCCAGTATCTGCAGTCCTCACTTTCTCCTACTGAAATTACACAGTCAGCCATGATCGTACTGAATGGTGGTGCAGCTCGAAGGACCAACTCCTGCACCTATTTTCTGTTTTTCTCTGCAACATGATATCTCTGAACAGAAGGGGTTGTTAGTGTCCAAGGGAATTATCCACTAAATCAGGGAGCCGCAGAAATGCCCAAGGTGAAAGTTTGGATGCTTGGTGCTGAGGTTCTGCCAAATTCAGGGCATCAGCTGTTCCAGTGGATTGTCCGTTACGTTGCTAATTTTGCTAAGCCCAATGAGTTTCCCAACTCTTGTTGGTCTCTGTGGTGTAAAATTCCAAGCAGTGGAATGTGGTGAAACGGTTAAAAATTATGTCCCAATACATGTGTGAATCTAACCGGAATGGAGGTGTTGCTTAGTCCCGTGTGAATCTTCTTATCTGTATGTAACCAGAATGGAATGTGTTTTTTAGCCTTGCTCTGCTGTTATTATCTGTATGTAACCAGAATGGAATGTGTTTTTCTGCTGTTCACATGAATGTTTATATCTGGAAAAGAGTATATCAGCCGGAAAAGTCTCCAGTTCGGTGAGTCTGCTCCGGGGTTACGTTTAACCGCCGAGCGTGGGTTGTTGGCAACCGCTCTACGAGAACTGACGGCTCCCAGTTTTGGTAACATGTAGAGTGAGTATAAGCCAGACCCGTTCTGGCGACGCTGCGGGGAATAAAATGCCCATATTCTAGCAGACTCGCCTCTTGGTCGTTTGTTCTGTGTCAGACTACTCTCCTACGAACCTGACCTTGAGAATTTTTTAAAACAGTCTCAAAGCCAGGAGACAGGTCCTTCTGCATTTGTTGTCTGCCTTGTGTACTGGTGGCATTCCCAACTCCAGGAAGCTACACTGAATGGAGTGGAGGATCCCTTACCTCTGAAAATGGGAGATTCATAGTTAAGACAATGGACTCAATGTGGGGACATCTAATCCCAGGGAGAGATGTATAAAGGGAGCTTTGGTCTGAACCAGGTGAATGGGGAGCTTCATTTGTTTTTATTCATTGAAGATATGTTGGTGCCACTGGCTAGGCCAACACTTACCACCCTTCCCTAATTATTCAGAGGGCAGGTAAGAAGCAACCAGCTACTTGCAGGTCTGGAGTCACATGCAGGCCAGACCAGGTAAGAATGAAAGATTACTCTCCCCCTAAAGGATATTCATAAATAAGGATTTCTTTATCCCTCAACAACTGATAACAGTTTCATTTTCATCATTTGACATCAGAAATCCAGATATCTACTGAATCGAAACTCCAATATCAGGTGAGGGACAGGTAGTGGGAGGTCCCAAATGTTGAAATTCTTCTGATTGCAGTGAATATCCAACTTGAGACTTGGTGTTTGGATTCACTGTTGAATACTTTCATGGTTCAGATTGTAAGGATGTTCAGGAGGAGGGCCTCAAGGCCCTTGCATTTGTTCAATCATATTGTGGTGTCCATCTATTTCCGGGACAACATAGAGGGAGCCAATGCCCTGTGCTGTAATCCATATCATGTGGGTGAGCAATTCTAGGGCCAATCTCAACTGTGGTGGCTCCAAAACAGAATCCAGGAAAGTTGCAATCCATGTCTTTGTTCAAATTTCTCATTTTTCATTTTATTAATCCTGAGTATCTCTGTGCAGATGTTACGGTCTTATGGACAATTCCAACCAGTTAGAATAACCTATAAAGCAGAGGAAAGCAACCACTGCTGACCCCAAGAAAATCTTGAGTACATGATTGTGTGGTTCTGGGAGTAACCTGCTGATGCCCTTCTCTATGTCATTTAAAAGTGCAAATGTTGCGTTTTAAGAGTTCAGATTCTTTAAACTTTATATGACAATGAACATTAATTATCTCTGTGCTGAACTCCATCACTCACAGCCTGCGCTAAGTGACAGAAATATTTGATTAGTAACTTCAAGTCTCTTTTTTCCTTTCTCTCTCTCTCACAGTTAGTCTAATGGCGATTATATTCTTGGCCTGGGGAAAGTGTGATCTTTCTAAATGTACCACTCGCTATCTGTTGGCCATGGCAACGTCCGATCTACTGTTTATTGTCTTTGATATCGTACTTTCTCGATTTCGGTCTTATGATTATTCATTATATTTCCTGGACGTCAGTCCTGTTTGTCGGATTGTCGATGCCTTGAAATGCCTGACCATTGATTTATCCGTCTGGTTCACTGTTGCTTTTACTTTTGATCGATTTGTCAACATTTGTTTTCATCAAATAAAAACCACGTATTGCACAGAGAAAACTGCAGTGAGGGTTCTCGCAGCTATCTGCATTTTCTTTTCTTTCAAGAATATTCCCAACTACTTTCGAACTAAACCTGGAAAGGTCATCAATAATGTTCCATGGTACTGTTATTTCAGATCCAGTTATTATTATGGCCATCAGTGGGCAAGTTTTAAGTATTTTGAAAAACTTTTAACACCTTTTTTCCCTTTCATTTTTATTACCTTCATCAACATTCTGACAGTCAGATATATCCTCGAGGCTGTTAAGGTGCATAAAGGACTGAGGGGTCAGAGAAAAATGGAGAATGACCCAGAGGTAGAGAACAGAAATAAATCTGTGACTATACTCCTTGCTGTATCTGTCAGTTTCACGCTTCTCTGGTTGATGTTTATTTTAGTTTTCTTTAAGGTCAATTATCTCTTGGATTCCTCTGTTTCTGCTCTCTTTGTAGAAGTTGCGCGCGCCTTAAGTTGCTGCACAAATGCATTTATTTATGTGGGAATGCAGAAAACGTTCAGAGACCAGTTCATGTATGCAATGAAATATCCAGTTATAAAAATAATTCAATTAATGGGTAAATCAAAGTGACTGAGAGCCAACATTAGCTGCAGCAGATAACTGAACCAGGAGTCCACGTGAGGAATAGACTGAAAGGATAAGGAGGAACAGCAACATGAGAACTCTCCTAGCTGTGATTTGGAACAGTTTGAATAGATGGGTGAGAATGTAAGTTATAGAATCCCTACAGGGGATTCGAGAATTTGGAGGACCACAGCCCATATAGGTCATTGTGGTCAGTGGATGAAATGAAAGAAACTGGAGCAGCCAAACCAGTGTGTAGTGCTATTAGCAATGAGCAAGATTTAGTGGAAAGTTGAACAACAAAAGCATAACTGAAAGAGGAATTAGGCATACCACACAAAACAAAATCCCAAGCAATCACTTCACAGCGAGTGAACCAGATACAATAAAAACTGACCAAGAAGGAAGTGTTATTGCACACTGCAGGCCAGAGTGGCTAAAGGAACAACAGTCTATTCTCCAATCGCCCTCACTGAATTCTCATCTGGACAAATTGTTTGTTTAAAAGGTTTGCTGTTATGAAGAGTAAATATTATACTGTAAATATTCTGTGTCATTTTGATTACAAATGGATCTTCAACAATCGTGAGTCTGCTTCCATTCAGTTGTCCCTTGGCCAGATGCTGAATCCCTCCCTTTTTTTATTCATTGCTTTCCACGAATCAGCTGCTGCATTTATGGGGGAATCCAAGGCCCAATCAGAGGGCTCAGTGGCAGGTGGGATCGGAAGCTCAGGAATGGGATCGGATGCAGCAGATGAGCTGACATCTTCAATGTTTCCATGGAAATGGTTTGTGGATCTCACCGGTTCCATTGACTTTGGCAGAAACTGACTCCAGATGAACTCTATTTGTTTGTGGCATAATGGAGGCTGAGATCAATTCCTAAAAAATATTTGCATCATCATTGAGAATTATTGTTTCCATCTGCAAGACAGCTCCTAGAACCATCTCTGTCTCAGCTCATAATTGGTGAAACAATCATTTATTCTGTTGTTACCTCTGCACCTATCGGCCTGACACCAGATTATAACCTCCACACATTTACTTTGTCCAAGTGTCTTCTGCCCTCCTGGTTTGCTTTCCCAATATATCCCATTCCCTGGTCATCCACTGACCGCAATGACCTACATGGGCTGTTGTCCTCCAAATTCTCGAATCCCCTGTAGGGATTCTATAACTTACATTCTCACCCGTCTATTCAAACTGGTCCAAATCACAGCTAGACGTTCTGCTGTGATGTAAATATGACCAGCTGGTGTGATGGTAAATGAAGTTACAGATTTGACAGAATTAAGTCCAATATGAAATGGCAGGTAAGACACAACAGTAAATCTGACAGTTGGGAACAATCCTGTGTCACTGAGCTGTGTACACTTCGGGACTCCCTCTTTACAGTACTTCCATTTACCCAGCTCCTTTGTAAGTGAGTTTGGGGATTGTGTTGTGTTAAAGTGCACAGTGACGATACTATCATGGTGAGGATAGATACCTTCCAAGCTGGTGACCTGTGTTTGATACCCGGTAATCACAAACTGAGATTTTTATATTGATCAATAGGAAATGTTACAACACAGTGGTGAACCCTCTGTTAATTAAACCAAACACCCAGAAAAGCTCACCTCTCCTCGTAATCCGTTAAAATATGAGTGACAGACAACTCCCAAATTCCACTATTTAAAGAAAAATATCAATTTATTCTTTTGGTCTAAAAGTGAACATTAAACAACAGCTAATAAAATAAAAGCAAATTACTGCGGATGCTGGAATCTGAAACCAAAAGAGAAAATGCTGGAAAATCTCAGCAGGTCTGGCAGCATCTGTAAGGAGAGAAAAGAGCTGATGTTTCGAGTCTAACTTGACAAAGGGTCAGTTAGACTCGAAACGTCAGCTCTTTTCTCTGGTCTCCTCCTTATTTCGGTTGAAGATCTCCCTGGGTCATCTTCAGTCTTTTGCTGCAAAGATGTTTCACGTGAGAAAGGGGCCTTTGATAGAGAGTGTTTTGCTGGCAGTTACTCTGTTGATGGCAGTTGGTCTCTCTGTCTAACTTTCAAAATGTCTGCTTCTTTATACTCCAAACATGGGGGTCATCTGATTGGTTCGAAGTTGGCAAAACAATAAATTCAACATCAATTGTATTTTAGTCTCTGGGGCATAATTTAACCTGATTGGTTAGATTGAATGCTGTTCAAAACATTTAAGGTATCTAGTTTACAACTAAAACATTATGTATTTTCAATTTTCCAGTCACTCTGAGACTGCTAGTTAGTCACATGGCAGGTGGCTGCAAGCTCTTAGTGAAAAACAGCTTTCACTCTCTCTTAAAGGTATAGTGCACACCTTCAACTTCATAACTCCTCCCTTTAAGAAAAAAAAGAACCATCATTATGAAAACATGGTTTCATTTTTTCCATAATTCCTAACCCCATTACTATGAAATACATAGGACCTTAATCCAAGTTCATATTATTTTCAGCGCACATTCAAATAATATTGGGTATCTGTTCAATCATATCTATACTTATCCGTTAAATCTGTGATAATGGATCTGCTATCACATTCTTACAATCAGCAACATGTACAATTTGTAAATTGAACATCTGTAACATGAGACTCTAATGAAATAATCTCATACTTGTCTTTAAATCAGTCCAAGAATGTGAGAGGATTGTGATCAGTGTACACAACTGTTGTTTGGCACATAAACATTAAAAGGTTGTAAGGCCACTACCAAACTAAATAATTCCTTCTTGATTGTAGAGTATTTTCTCTGGTGGGTGTTGAGTTTCTTTGAAAAGTGACCAACTGGCCGCTCAATTCCATCATCACCTTCCTGTAGCAGTTCAGCTCCAACTCCTATGTCACTCGCATTGATTGTGATTTTGAGCGGTTTCAAAACATTTGGTGTAGCTAAAACTGATCCAATGGTTAATACTGCTTTTACATTGTCAAATGTCTCCTGGCATTGTTCTGTCCACTGAAATTATTTATTCTTCTTCAGTCAATCTGTTTGTGGTGCCACTAAGCTGCTGAAGTTGGGAACAAACTTTCAGGAGAATCCACTTAGTCCCAAAAATCAAAGCATCTCTTTCTTCAAGGTTGGTCGTGGAAATTCCTCGGATGGCCATCGTCTTTGTGTTCCTTGGGGTCAATCTTCCATGACCCACCTGTCCACTCCACCCTCCTCTCTGACTTGTCACCTTTACCCTCACCTCCATCCACCTATTGCACTCTCAGCTACCTTACCCCCCAGCCCCAGCCCCAGCCCCAGCCCCCTCCCATTTATCTCTGCAGCCCCAAGGCTCCCAGCCTCATTCCTCATGAAGGGCTCTGGCCCAAATCGTTGATTTTCCTGCACCTCGGATGCTGCCTGACCGGCTGTGCTTTTCCAGCACCACCCTCTCAACTCTAATCTCCACCATCTGCAGACCTCACTGTCTCCTTCCATCACCAATGTTATGTCCCAGGAACGTCACCTTTGTCTTCATGATTTCTGATTTCTTAAAGTTTATTTCCAGTTTTGCTTCTTTTAATCATTCAAAGAGCTCTGCCAACTGTACCATGTGATCTCTCCATGACTCACTAAAGATCACTACACCATCCAGATAGATTGTACAGTTTTTTAACCCAGCCACCACTTTGTTCATGAGTCTGTGGAATGTGGCTGGTACATTTTTCATTCCAAAAGACATCACTTTTAATTAATATAGCCCAATTGGGGTTGCAAATGCAGAAACTTCTTTCACTTTCCCTGATAAAGAAACCTGCCAACACTGTAAGTCCAATTTTGCGATGATTAGATTCCTTACAGTATGAAGACAGGCCCTTTGGCCCAACGTGTCCACACCAACCCTCCGAAGAGAAGCCCATCCAAACCCATTCCCCTAATTAATGCACCTAACATTATGGGTGATTTAACATGGCCAATTCAGCTGACCTGGACATCTTTGGATTGTGGGAGGAATCTGGAACACCCAGAGGAAACCCACACAGACACGGGGAGACTGTGCAAACTCCACACAGTCAGTTGCCTGAGGCTGGAATCGAACCTGGGTCCCTGGTGCTGTGAGGCTGCAGTGCGAATCACTGAGCCATCGTGCCACCCCTGATGTAACTGGCTTGTCCAACTTTCTCTATACAGTCCTCCAATCTTGGTATTGGGTACGAGTCTAATTTTGTTACGGGCATTGACCTTCCAATAGCCCATACAAAATTGTTGAGTCCCATCAGGTTTGCGAACTAACACGATTTGCAAACTCCACTCGCTCTGACTCGGTTCGAAGATATCTTTATCAAGCATCGCCTCCACTTCCTTCTGGACCTGCCTGGCTTTAAAGGATTAAGTTGGTAGGGGTGTTGCTTTATTGGAACAGCATTCTCTACTTACACCTCATGCACAATAGCTTTAGTCCTCCCCATCATATTCCTGCATATGTCCTCATACTGCTGCAACAAACCTTGCAACTGGGTCCTTTGCTCCTGAGACAGATAGTTCACTAACCTAGCCCACTCCTCAAGGACTTCCTCATTGTTTAATGTATTTTGAGGCTGATCAAACTCCATATCATCTGGATTTGATTCCTCACTCTGCGGGCAGTAACTAACACCTGTTTCTCCAGCCCCTTCTCTCTATTACAATAAGGTTTCAACATATTCACATGACATACCTGACACAGATAGTTTTCTATCCAGCATCTTTACCAGATAGTTTACCTGACTTAACTTTTCCTCAATTTGATAGGGACCACTAAACCTGGCTTTGAAGGGATCTCCTACCACTGGGAACAATACTAATACATCATCCCCACAGGAAAACGTTCACATTTCAGAGTGTTTTAATCTGCCACCTGCTTCATTCTATACTGTGCCCTCTTCAGGTGCAGTTTAGCTAAATCATCTACCCAATTTATCTCTCCCTCACCGCCGATACATAATCCAAGTGTGAGATCTCCAACTTTGGACTTGAATATTTCTATTTAATTAATTTTGAAGGCTCTCTCTCATCATGTCCGAATATTAACTCAAAGGGAATAAACTGAGTAGATTTTTTCAGGGGATCTCTAATGGCAAACAGTATGGATGGGGTATCTTTATCCCAATCATTTGGGTATTCCTGACAGTAGACTCTTTACATGGGCTTCAGGGTCTGATACCACCCTTCCAAAGCTCCCTGGGATTCAGGATGATATGCACTGGATTTAAAGTGCTATACACCTAAACTATCCATAACTTCCTTAAACAGCCTCGCAGTAAAATTAGACCCTTGGTCTGACTGAATCTCTCTGGGTAGCCCAGACCACGTGAAAAAAATCTACAAACTCCTCTCCCACCCTTTTTGCCTTAATGCTCTGTAATGGAATTGCCTCCAGAAATCCGACAAATGCATCCATTATGGTTGGCAAATTTAGTTGTTGGGAGGGGACCTACACAATTAATCATAACCCACGTGAATGGTTCTTTGAATGTGGGAGTTGGTAACAAAGGTGCTGGTTTTGTTACCGCCTGTGACTTACCTACCATTTGGCATGTATGGCATGTACAGCCAAAGTTCACCACATCCTTGTCCATCCCAGGCCAATGGAAATGTTGTTGTACCTTACCCTAAGTCTTCCTTACACCTAGGCAACCTCATCTGCTACCTGTAACACGTCCTGTCTGTATGCTATCAGCAACACAATCTGATGCACTTCGGCTCATTTCTCCTCTGCACTAACCTGCCGTCCCTCCCACTGTAACTTCCCTTGTCTTGAGTTGGCACTCCAACCTGATCTTACATTGGGCAGCATTAACTTTCCATCCATCTACCCCACAAATTACCACATTCTCAGGTAACAGATTAGAAAGACTGCAAATATGTTTATCTCTTACTGTTACAGCCTGATTAGATTCTGTATCTCTCAAAATTATAACTTTGTTCGCTTCTCCCCCTGTTCTTTCAGAGTAAACTTTATCCACAGAGGCGAATTCTTTATAGAGATCAGGCACTAACTCCATACCCAGGCCCTGTGCTCTCCTGCAGCTCCTCAACTTTTCTTGGGGTTTCCTTTACTACTTTCACTAATATCACTGGTTTCACCTCTTTTAACACATCTTTTGCCACAGTGCCTTTCTTTAATGACCAGCACTGTGCCTTTATGTGTCCCACCTTCTGGCAGTGAACACACCCTTTTCCCAGTGCCCCTCTGAAACCACCGGCACTGTCATTTTCTGTGTCCCACTCCATTGCAGTGAAAATACCTGAGGCCTTTCACCACCTTCCCACCCTCTTGGGCTTCTTTTTTAACCTGCGGCAAGATACTACCACTGTGCTGTACTGTTTGTAATGTAGGATCTCCCGTTCTCCCAATTACTATTCCTTACAGGATGGAATTCTTGTCGGAAGCTAAACTTTGCCTTATGCACCAACGTATATTCATCTGCCATCTCTGCTGCTCTTCTCACTTTCTGAACTTTCTGTTCATCCACATGAATTTTTACCATCTCTGGAAGTGATTTTTTTACACTCCTCCAGCAGAATAATCTCTCTTAGAGCCTCATAAGTCTTATCTAATATTAACACCGAACCAATCTATCAAAATTACTTTGTTTAATCCTTTGGAACACAACATAAGTCTGACCTGGTTCCTTCTTTATGTTTCTGGTATGCTGTCTATTCAATAGACAATAGACAACAGGTGCAGGAGGAGGCCATTTGGCCCTTCGAGCCAGCACCACCATTCATAATGATCATGGCTGATCATCCTCAATCAGTATCTTGTTCCTCCTTTATCTCCATAACCCTTGATTCCACTATCCTTAAGAGCTCCATCCATCTCTTTCTTGAAAGTATCCAGAGACTTGGCCTCTACTGCCCTCTGGGGCAGAGCATTCCACACACCCACCACTCTCTGGGTGAAGAAGTTTCTCCTCAACTCTGTTCTAAGTGGCCTATCCCTTATGTTTAAACTGTGTCCTCTGGTTCGGGACTCACCCATCAGTGGAAACATGCTTCCTGCCTCCAGAGTGTCCAATCCTTTAATAATCTTGTACATGAGGCGGCATGGTGGCTCAGTGGTTAGCACTGCTGCCTCACAGCGCCAGAGACCCGGGTTCAATTCCCACCTCAGTCTGTGTGGCGTTTGCACATTCTCCCCGTGTCTGCGTGGGTTTCCTCCGGGTGCTCCGGTTTCCTCCCACAGTCCAAAAATGTGCAGGTTAGGTGAATTGGCCATGTTAAATAGCTCGTAGTGTTAGGTGAAGGGGTAAACGTAGGTGAATGGGTGTGGGTGGGTTGCTCTTCAGAGGGTTGGTGTGGAATTGAAGGGCCGAATGGCATGTTTATACACTGTAGGGAATCTAAACATTAGGCTCGAGTTCACAAGAGTAGCCCAGTGATAACATCACCATGTCACTGTCGGTTCAGCTTGCAATTGTGTATTGTAAGAGTAAACCAATTCAGCACCAAACACGACTTCAACACCATAAACAGCTTCACTTCCTTCATTCAATCAAAGTCAAATTCAGGCAATCGTTTAAACTGCATAAAAACACATCGCAAGATTTAAGTTCTCAAACTACTGCAGCTCATCCCCCGTATAACAGACCCAAACGTTGAATACACCACAACACTCATCCCAACAATAAAAGTCACAACTAAAACTTCCCAACAGAATGACAAACATCCGTCGTCAAAGGAGGTCCTCATATAATGCAGACCTTACCAAGAATGCAGACGTTCAAGCTGTCACTGTCCATCCAGATACATCACTGACCACCATTGTATTGTCATTGTCCATCCAGATACATCACTGACCACCATTGTATTGTCATTGTCCATCCAGATATATCACTGACCACACACTTGTAGGGGGTAGTGTAATTTTTAAACGGTTAGCTGCATTTTAGTCTTTTCTACCTTATAGTAAACACAAGCAGACACTCGAAACCGGTGCCGGACCTCCCCCATGTTTTTATGAATGAAACAATTGTAACAGCTTTCCTCGATAGCTGAGAGACCGCCCTTAACCACAGTTGTACAACATCATCCATATAAGGAAAGAACGGGGAACTCGAACACTGATTGGCCAAGTGAGTAACAAAATAATCGCAGGCACCAGAACCCAAATAAGGAAAACAATGGGGAACCCTAGCACTCGTTGGTCAAGACAGCAGTAGGAGACCCAGCCCACATTTACGTGTATATAATGTGTGGAGATTATTATTAAGGGGTGTGTACCCACGAGGCATTGCACCCGACTTTGCAAAGTTGAATGAAAAGTTTTGGACAGACTCCTCCGTGTCTTTGTTCCTGGGAAGGGAAATAAAAGTGCCGGAGATGGGGCTGGACAGCCGCATATCTCGCACAATTGGGGGCTCGTCCGGGATGAAATAATTATTGCCGGGGGGGAAGTCTCTTCGGCTCATGGATCAAGCCTGATCATAACAAAGACGCATCTAGTATATATTTATACTTCTCACTGATCAGCTTGGTCTGTCGGCCGTCGGCCAAGAGAGGATGTGACCCGGCTCATTTAAAAATAATTTTGAATCCTGGAAAAGGAACACACGGACGAGTGTTGGGACGACCGGTTAGTGACTATACACGGGGGTACACACATTTAAAAAGGCCTGACAACTCCGTGCACGGATCAAGGTAAGAGATTTTTTTTGTTCTTCCTTGTTGGCCGCGTGGTTTTGATGGTCATCTGTGAAAACGTTTTAGGCGTTTAAGACCAGGACCGAAGATAGACCATGGGAAATCAGACTTCTAGATTTACTAAGGAGAAGTCAGGGAAGACTGCAGATGGGAAAGAAATACCCCCCGATAGTCCATTAGGTCGGAAGTTAAGTCTATGGATGGACAGTAGTAGAACAAAGGACTTAAAGAAAGAGACCATGATAAAATATTGTTGTTTTATATGGACCAAGGAACCTATCCGAGCCCCCTCGGTAGTTTGGCCCGAGTATGGGTCTGATGAAGACTGGGTGTGTCAAATCCTAAATGTATATGTTAACAGAAAACAACCGTTTAACCCAGAAGAGAGCAAATACGCCGCCGCCTGGTTGGCGGGCGACAGCGAGAGTCCCACGCGTCTCTATCCTCTGATTCCCCAAACAGACCCGAGGAAGCCCCAGAAGTCTTGGGACATCCTCACCGACGGTTTGCCACCGTCCGCCCCGCCCCCGTATATACCACCCGCGCACGGCCAGGCGTACGACCAGGCGCACGACCAGGTGTCCAGCGCGGACCTCCCTCCTGCGACGGGTAAATCCGATTCCCAGCAGGCTACGACCAGTGAGGAAGGGACGGCTGGGGGGGGGGCACAGGAGGGGGCGCAGAACCCACCCCAGGCACTAGGAAATCAGTCCGACTCGAGATGCGGAAAGGCCGAGAAGAGGAATTGAGAGCTGGGAGGAGTGACAATATTGAACAGCTGAACCCCTTACGAGAGGTGCCGTTTGGGAACGAACGGACCGGGTTCGTAGTACAACCTTTAAATTCTGGGGATATCCGGCAACTCCGTAACGAACTACTCCGTCTACTGGACGACCCTGTCAGTGTGGGAATACAACTGGACCAATTTCTGGGGCCCAGTATATACACATGGGCTGAACTGCAGGCCATGATGAGAATACTATTTAATTATGATGAAATTGTTATGATCCGGAATAGTGCAATGGCCATTTGGGATAGGGAGCATCAGGACGGCCCTCAGCGTGGAGAGCAGAAGTACCCCTTAGAGGACCCCCGGTGGGATCATAACGACGCGGGGGGACGGGCCAATATGACAGATCTCAGAAGCCTTATAATCAGGGGGATCCAAACCTGCGTGCCCAAACAGCGGAATTTAGCGAAAGCATTCGAAGTTGGACAGAAAAAGGATGAATCCCCGAGTGAGTTTTTAGACCGTTTGCGGGAGTCCATGCGAAAGTATTCAGGTTTAGACCCCGATGGGGAAATAGGCAAGGGCATGCTTAAGGTGCACTTTGTGACTAAGTCATGGCCTGACATTCAGAAGAAATTACAGAAATTGGAGGATTGGGCTGAAAAAGATGTTGCAGAATTATTACGGGAAGCACAGAAGGTGTACGTTCAGAGGGATGTAATAAGGGAGAAACAGAAGACAAAAATGATGGTGGCAGCTGTACGGGAAGCTTGTAAATCCACCGGAAATGGGGGAGGGAGGTTAAGGGGTGGAAACAGGAATGTCGAAGAAAAGTTGGAGAGGGAGAGAAGCGAGACGGGGCAGAAGTGAGAGAGGAGGATTTTATGGATTTGAGCGGCCTCCATTGGCCGGATGTTACCATTGCGGGAAACTGGGACACTTCAAAAGGGATTGTCCCGAGTTTAAAAGGGAAAGAGAAGGGATGTATGAAATGGAGCATGAACAACTGGATTAGGGAAGTCAGGGGAGGATCGGAACACGGGCCTACCAAGAACCCCTGGTAAATTTACGGGTGGGCCCATTTAGACAAGATGTTACCTTCTTAGTTGACACAGGCGCCGGCAGGTCCTCAATCCCCCTCCATCCAAGGAGGCTGGCTTCCAAGCTAAAACATTAAACATTTCAGGAGTTAAGGGTGGGGTTTTTAATGTGAAAATATTTGAACCACAACCCTTGCGGCTGGAGGAGGAGGAGCTCCAGGTGGAACTCCTTCACCTCCCCCATCTTCCCTATGGGTTGTTGGGACGGGATTTGATAGTCCATTTCGGATTACGAATAGAAGTGGGAGAAGAGGATGAATTAGCCGTTACCATGTCATACCTTAGTGAGTCCCGATTGACAGAGATCGACCCTAGGGTTTGGGTCGCCAAAGGGAACCGGGGGGGACTCGCAATTCGACCTGTGGAGGTAAAATTAAAGCCCCAGAGCCCCGACGTCAGAGTGCGCCAATACCCCATCTCTTGGGAAGGGAGGCAGGGTCTGAAGACAGTTATGGAAGACCTAATAAAAGATGGTTTGGTAGAGCCCTGTATGTCACGATACAATTCCCCCATCCTGCCGGTCCGGAAGTCGGACGGGAGCTACAGAATGGTCCAAGACCTAAGGGAAGTAAATAAAATTGTCCAAGTACGGCACCCTGTGGTACCGAACCCATACACTATTCTGGGGCGAATACCCCCGGACCACGGCTGGTTTAGTGTTATAGACTTAAAGGATGCCTTCTGGGCGTGTCCCCTGGACAAGGACAGTAGAGATCCTTTTGCTTTTGAATGGGAGGATCCTGATACTGGCAGAAAACAGCAGTACAGGT
The DNA here is from genome assembly GCF_037043375.1 of Chiloscyllium plagiosum. Lineage (NCBI taxonomy): Eukaryota > Metazoa > Chordata > Chondrichthyes > Orectolobiformes > Hemiscylliidae > Chiloscyllium > Chiloscyllium plagiosum. The sequence goes on along the minus strand of NW_028270150.1, from coordinate 1,472,681 downwards.
GGACCGTGCTCCCCCAAGGATTCACTGAGTCCCCGACTCTGTTCGGGCAGATTCTGGAACAATTATTGGAGGGACTAACCTTGTCCCCGGCCCTTAAGCTTATACAATACGTGGACGATCTCCTTTTATCCGGGCCCGCGGAGGAGGACGTCCTACTTGGGACTAATGCCCTGTTAAATTACCTAGCTGAGAAGGGGTTAAGAGTGAGTCAGAAGAAGCTCCAATATGTCGAGAAAGAGGTTAAGTACCTGGGACACTTGATAAGCCAGGGACAGAAACGAATAAGTCCGGAAAGAGTGCGGGCAATAATCGAACTAGGCCTCCCAACGACCAAGAGGGAGTTGCGGAAGTTCTTGGGACTCTTAGGCTATTGTCGGTTATGGATAGATGACTAAGCCCCCCTTACTAAAGACTTGTACCTAAAACTCATTGAGGAGGCACCCAATAGAATAAAATGGGAGGAGGAGGAGAAAATGTTAATTGGAATTCTAAAAGAAAAATTGATGACCGCACCTGTTTTAAGCTTGCCGGATTTTATTAAGACATTTCGTCTCTTTGTGAACTCCAGAAAGGGAACCGCTCTTGGAGTATTGACCCAGGATTGGGGGGGAGAAAGGAAGCCCGTGGCTTTCCTGTCAAAAATCCTGGATCCAGTCTCCCGAGGGTGGCCGGAGTGTGTCCAAGCGGTGGCAGCCACGGCAAAGCTGGTAGAGGAAAGCAGGAAGTTGACTTTCGGGGCCCCCTTGACAGTCACTACTCCCCACCAGGTTAGAGCCATCCTGAATCAGAAGGCCGGGAGGTGGCTGACTGACTCGAGAATTCTGAAATATGAAGCCATATTGTTAGACCGAGAAGACCTCCGAATAGAAGTCGGGGGCTGCCAGAACCCGGCGGACTTTCTTTGGAAAGGGGAAGGGGAGGAGGAACTGGAACATTGCTGCTCAGACATAATAGAGTACCAGAGTAAAGTGAGGGAAGATCTGAGGGATACCCCCTTACATGCAGGAAGGCGGTGGTACATTGACGGGTCCTCTCGAGTGATAGATGGGAAAAGACACAACGGTTATGCAGTCATTAGTGAGACTGGTTGGGAATTAGTGGAAAGTGGACGGCTACCGAATACCTGGTCCGCACAAACGTGAGAATTGTACGCCTTGCACCGGGCTTTGAGGAATTTAAAGGGAATAGCCGGGACAATATACACTGACTCTAAGTATGCCTTTGGGGTAGTACACACCTTTGGGAAGATCTGGAAGGAAAGAGGAATGATAAATAGCAGAAGAAAGGAGGAACTAGTAGCCATGATCTTGGAGGATTTGTTGCTGCCACAAGAGATTGCTGTAGTACATGTGAAAGGGCACCAGAAAGACGATAAAATAGAGACCCTGGGGAATCAATTGGCAGATGAACAGGCAAAATTGGCCGGGATGGGGAAGGAAGAAATAAACTGCCTGGTAAGGATTCCCCAGATATCCGAAGTGCCCACGTTTACTGACAAAGAAGAAACTCTTCTTGTGTCTCTGGGGGGTACAAAGGATAGGGAAGGGAAGTGGACCTTACCCGATGGCCGCCAGCTACTAAATCGACCGTTGACGCGGGACATTATTGCCCGTCTACACCAAGGGGGTCACTGGGGCGTCCAGGAACTGTGTGATGCCTTCCTGCGCCGATATGCTCACCCTGGTCTGTACACGGTAGCCAAGCAGGTCACAGGAGATTGCATAACATGTCGAAAGATTAACAAAAGGGGGCTGCGGCAGCATGCAAGACAAGGGGGTAGGAGTCCGGCCTATAGGCCGTTTGAGTATGTCCAGGTAGATTACACTGAGCTCCCCCCCATAGGTCGCCTGAAGTATCTATTAGTAGTAGTAGATCACCTGACAGGATGGGTGGAGGCCTTCCCCACTGCCACGGCAACAGCAACTCAGGTTAGCAAAATTCTACTCGAACAAATCATCCCACGATTTGGGCTACCCCGCGCTATTGACTCTGACCAGGGGAGCCACTTCACCTCGACCGTCCTCCAGAATGTAGTGCAAGCAATGGGGATTGACTGGGATTTGCACACCCCCTGGCATCCCCCCTCCTCGGGCAAGGTCGAAAGAATGAACCAGACCATCAAAAAGCAGCTAACCAAACTCACTAGTGAAATCGGCCTGCCTTGGACCAAATGCCTACCCCTTGCCCTATTGCAAATTCGCACCCAGCCAAGGCGGGATTTGGGCGTCTCCCCTTTCAAAATGCTGTTTGGCCTCCCGTTCCATGGGCCGAAGGGGAACCTCCTGTATTCGTGTCTCGGGACATGTTTGTGCAAAAATATGTGGTGGCTCTGGGGTCTGCTCTATCTCGTTTACGCCAACAGGGACTTTTGGCACAGACGCCGCCCCTCGAGTTTGCGGTGCACACCATCAAGCCGGGTCAGTGGGTCCTGATTAAAAGCTGGAAGCAACGTACCCTCGAACCAACTTGGGACGGTCCCTTCCTAGTACTTTTGACGACCGAAACGGCTGTCCGTACGGCCGAAAAGGGCTGGACACATTACACTCGAGTCAAGGGACCAGTGCCACAACCGACGGAGGATGAACGAACCTCTCTGACAAAGGCAGCTAAGGAACAGAGACCCTGAGAACAAACTAATCGGACTTTGGCGAGTCTAAAGGAACTGTGCCCTCTGGCTAAAGGTGTCGCGACAAAATGCGGTCAATCATATTGTTAACTTGCTTTGCCATTATCCTTGGGCTGGGTCATAGTGTGCGTGTTACCCAATTTGGCCTCCGGAAAAAACAAGTAGAGGACTGTCAGTGGTTCTCCATCTCTGTGCTTGCCAACAAGCCAACACAGACATTTAGCTTAGACCTATGTGGGTTGGTGCCCTGTAGGACTAAAAGTGAACTGAATCAAACTAAGCGGAACCTAGAGAGAGAAAGGGGATTCCAGGGTCAGGCGTTAGTATTACAATTGCATGGTAGGGAAGGCATACATAGGCCTCCAGCCCCCGGGGTCCAGGCTATGGTGTCAGTTGTCTGTGATCCCATCACCCCTGGACAGGATTGTGGGCAGAATCAGTGCAATCCGCTCTATCTGACCATAAAGAACTTGGGAAACAACGGGGCGAGCCTTAATGGAACAATACTGGGTATTAGAGTTGGGGGCCAGGCAGGACAGGAGGGGGTGCAGCTGTGCTGCACGTATATCACGGTCATTGAAGCTGAGTCTGGGGGCTCATCCGCCACCGTTGAGCAGGGAAAGATTAGAATAATTGAGGTGACGGATTTGGAAAAGACCTTTGAAATAGAAACGGGATACGGGGAGGCGAATGCCTGGATGGAATGGGTCAAATATACTGTGAGGAGCATGAAAAAGAGTGATTGCTACGCATGCACGGGTGCCCGCCCTAACCCTCAGGTGGTCCCATTCCCGCTGGGATGGGAGAAACACCCACGAGCCTTGGACTGCATGATAAGGCTGTACCAGGACCGAGAGGCCTGGAACGACTCCACTTGTCGACCGTTGAGTTTGAAGTTTCCCCCCGTCAAGTCTGAGGGGGCGCCCCGCCCGCCATCATTCTCGGGGGTAACGGGTACGCACCAGGCCTGCGTCTCTCGGACGGGACTACAGTGGGACAACGATGTGGGGACATTTGACAAGTGCAGCGGATCAATTCGGCTGGTCAATGAAACTACTGGGGGCGGGAATTACTCCCACATTCGTGTGCCTAGGGCAGACCTCTGGTGGTACTGTGGTGGGAGGGTTCTGCGACCGACCCTGCCCCGAAAATGGACGGGCACTTGTGCAATCGTTCAATTGGCCATCCCATTCACCCTGGCATTCGAAAAACAAGAGCAACCCCGTTCCAGTGGAAGAACTGACAGAGCTTTGGAGACCTCTTTCGATGATAACATATATTTAGATGCCATAGGGGTCCCCAGGGGTGTTCCTGACGAGTACAAGGCTAGGAACCAGATAGCGGCGGGTTTTGAGTCGTCACTGTTCTGGTGGGTGACCATCAATAAGAACGTGGATTGGATTAATTATATTTACTACAATCAGCAGAGGTTCATTAATTATACCCGGGATGCAGTGAAAGGAATAGCAGAACAACTGGACGCCACTAGTCGGATGGCGTGGGAAAATAGGTTGGCCTTAGACATGATGTTGGCAGAGAAGGGGGGTGTTTGTGTCATGATAGGCACTCAGTGCTGCACTTTCATCCCCAACAACACAGCCCCTGATGGGTCCATCACCCGCGCCCTGGATGGACTCACCACATTGGCGGACGAACTGGCCGAAAACTGGGCATCGACTCTGGCCTCACGGACTGGTTGGAAGCTTGGTTTGGTAAATGGACGGGGGTAGTCGTTCCCTTTCTTGTCTCATGTATAGTGGTGGCAGGGGTACTAACTGCCCTCGGGTGTTGTGTTATTCCCTGTGTCCGGGGATTAACTCAACGACTGATCGAAACCGCCCTTACTAAGAGGGATGTTCCCTATGGGCAGGTTGAACGAATGAATCTCGAGATGGAACAACGTGAATCCCTCTTGGGCGGGGGTAGTATTAGAGACGGGCAGTTTGATGAACAAGCTCGGGAGTTATTAAACGCCCTGGAGAAGAAACTTACGGTTTAACAATTACAGACCGTAAGAAAAGACACGGGGGATTTGTAGGGGGTAGTGTAATTTTTAAACGGTTAGCTGCATTTTAGTCTTTTCTACCTTATAGTAAACACAAGCAGACACTCGAAACCGGTGCCGGACCTCCCCCATGTTTTTATGAATGAAACAATTGTAACAGCTTTCCTCGATAGCTGAGAGACCGCCCTTAACCACAGTTGTACAACATCATCCATATAAGGAAAGAACGGGGAGCTCGAACACTGATTGGCCAAGTGAGTAACAAAATAATCGCAGGCACCAGAACCCAAATAAGGAAAACAATGGGGAACCCTAGCACTCGTTGGTCAAGACAGCAGTAGGAGACCCAGCCCACATTTACGTGTATATAATGTGTGGAGATTATTATTAAGGGGTGTGTACCCACGAGGCATTGCACCCGACTTTGCAAAGTTGAATGAAAAGTTTTGGACAGACTCCTCCGTGTCTTTGTTCCTGGGAAGGGAAATAAAAGTGCCGGAGATGGGGCTGGACAGCCGCATATCTCGCACACACTTATTGTCACTGTCCATCCAGATATATCACTGACCACCCCCTTATTGTCACTGTTCAACCAGATACATCACTGACCACCCCCTTATTGCCACTATCCATCCAGATACATCACTGACCACCCCCTTATTGTCACTGTCCATCCAGATACATCAGTGAACACCCCCTTAATGCCACTATCCATCCAGATACATCACTGACCACCCACTTATTGTCACTGTCCAACCAGATACATCACTGACCACCCCCTTATTGTCACTGTCCATCCAGATACATCAGTGAACACCCACTTATTGTCACTATCCATCCAGATACATCACTGAACACCCACTTATTGTCACTGTCCAACCAGATACATCACTGACCACCCACGTATTGTCACTGTCCATCCAGACACATCAACGACCACCCGCTGAATGTCACTGTCCATCCAGATACATCACTAACCATCCACTAATTGTCACTGTCCATCCGAATACATCACTGACCACCCACTAATTGTCACTGTCCATCGAGATACATTACTGACCACCCATTTATTGTCACTGTCCATCCAGATACATCACTGACCATCCGCTAAATGTCACTGTCCATCCAGATACATCACTGACCACCCACGTATTGTCACTGTCCATCCAGATACATCACTGACCACCCACTTATTGTCACTGTCCATCCAAATACATCACTGACCACCAACTAATTGTCACTGTCCATCCAGATACATCACTGACCATCCACTAATTGTCACTGTCCATCCAAATACATCACTGACCACCTGCTTATTGTCACTGTCCATCGAGATACATTACTGACCACCCACATATTGTCACTGTCCATTCATAAACATCACTGACCATCTGCTAATTGTTACTGTCCATCCAGAAACATCACTGACCACCCGCATATGGTCACTGTACATCCAGATACATCACAGACCACCCACATATTTTCACTGTCCATCCAGATACATCAGTGATGGGCCACATATTGTCACTGTACATCCAGATACATTACTGACCACCCACTTATTGTCACAGTCCATCCGGATACATCACTGACCACCCACATATTGTCACTGTCCATCCAGATACATCAGGGACCAGCTACTTATTGTCACTGTCCTTCCAGATACATCACTGACCACCAACTTATTTTCACTGTCCATCCAGATACATCACAGACCACCCACTTATTGTCACTGTCCTTCCTGATGCATCATTGACCACCCCCTTATTGTCACTGTCCATCCAGGAACATCAGTGACGACCCACATATTGTCATTGTCCATCCAGATACACCACAGACCACCCACTTATTGTCACTGTCCATCCAGATACATCACTGTCCTAACACTTATTGTCACTGTCCATCCAGATACATCACTGACCACCTGCTTATTGTCACTGTCCATCCAGATACACCACAGACCACCCACTTATTGTCACTGTCCATCCAGATACATCACTGACCACACACTTATTGTCGCTGTCCATCCAGATACATCAGCGAACACCAGCGTGTTGTTACTGTCCATCCAGATACATCACAGACCACCCACTCATTGTCACTGTCCATCCAGATACATCAGTGATGGGCCACTTATTGTCACTTTACATCCAGATACATTACTGACCACCCACTTATTGTCACTGTCCATCCAGATACATCACTGACCACCCACCTATTGTCACTGTCCATCCAGATACATCAGCGAACACCAGCGTGTTGTTACTGTCCATCCAGATGCATCACTGATGACCCGCGTATTGTCACTGTCCATCCAGATACATCACTGACCACCCACTTATTATCGCTGTCCATCCAGATACATCACAGAACATGCACATATTTTCACTGTCCATTCAGGTACATCAGTGACCACCCACTGAATGTCACTGTCCATCCAGATACATCAGGGACCAGAAACATATTGTCACTGTCCATCCAGATACATCACTGACCACCCACTAACTGTCACAGTCCATCCAGATACATCACTGACCATCCCCTTATAGTCACTGTCCATCCAGGAACATCAGTGACGACCCACATATTGTCACTGTCCATCCAGATACATCACTGACCACCTGCTGAATGTCACTGTCCATCCAGATACATTACTGACCAACCATCGTATTGTGACTGTCTATCCAGAAACATCACTGACCACCCACTTATTGTCACTGTCCATCCAGGAACATCAGTGACAACCCGCATATTGTCACTGTCCATCCAGATACATCACAGACCACCCACTTATTGTCACTGTTCTTCCTGATACATCGCTGACCACCTACCTATTGTCACTATCCATCCAGATACATCACAGACCACCCACTTATTGTCACTGTCCATCCAGGAACATCAGTGACAAGCCTCATACTGTCATAGTCCATCCAGATAAATCACTGACCACCCACTTATTGTAACTGTATATCCAGATTCATCTCTGACCTGACACTTATTGTCACTGTCCATCCAGATACATCACTGACCACCCACTAATTGTCACAGTCGATCCAGATACATCACTGACCAGCCACCTATTGTATCTGTCCATCGAGATACATCACTGACCACCCACTTTTTGTCACTGTCCATCCAGATACGTCATTGACCACCCACATATTGTCACTGTCCATCCAGATACATCACAGACCACCCACTTATTGTCACTGTCCTTCCTGATACATCACTGACCACCCCCTTATTGTCACTGTCCATCCAGATACATCAGTGATGGGCCACTTATTGTCACTTTACATCCAGATACATTACTGACCACCCACTTATTGTCACTGTCCATCCAGATACATCACTGACCACCCACTTATTGTCACTGAGCATCCAGATACATCAGTGATGGGCCACTTATTGTCACTGTACATCCAGATACATCACTGACCACCCGCTGAATGTCACTGTTCATCCAGATACATCAGGAACCAGAAACATATTGTCACTGTCCATCCAGATACATCACTGACCACCCGCTGAATGTCACTGTTCATCCAGATACATCACTGACCACCCGCTGAATGTCACTGTTCATCCAGATACATCACTGACCACCCGCTGAATGTCACTGTTCATCCAGATACATCACTGACCACCCGCTGAATGTCACTGTCCATCCAGATACATCAGGAACCAGAAACATATTGTCACTGTCCATCCAGATACATCACTGACCACCCACTTATTGTCACTGCCCATCCAGATACACCACTGACCACCCCCTTATAGTCACTGTCCATCCAGGAACATCAGTGACGACCCACATATTGTCATTGTCCATCCAGATACATCTCTGACCACCCACTAATTGTCACGGTCCATCCAGGAACATCAGTGACAACCCACATATTGTCACTGTACATCCAGATACATCACTGACCACCCACTAATTGTCACTGTACATCCAGATATATCACTGACGACCCGCATATGGTCACTGTACATCCAAATACATCAGGGTCATGCATTTATTGTCACTGTCCTTCCTGAAACATCACTGACCACCCACTCATTGTAACTGTCCATCCAGATACATCACAGACCACCCACATATTTTCACTGTCCATCCAGATACATCAGTGATGGGCCACTTATTGTCACTGTCCATCCAGATACATCACTGACCACCCACTAATTGTCACTGTCCATCCAGGAACATCAGTAACAACCCACATATTGTCACTGTCCATCCAGGTACATCACTGACCACCCACTTATTGTAACTGTCCATTCAGATACATCACAGACCACCCACTTATTGTCACTCTCCATCCAGATACATCACTGACCACACACTTATTGTCACTGCCCATCCAGATACATCACTGACCACCCACTGAATGTCACTGTTCATCCAGATACATCAGGGACCAGAAACATATTCTCACAGTCCATCCAATTACATCATTGACCACCCACATATTGTCACTGTCCATCCAGATACATCACTGACCACCCACATATTGTCACTGTCCATCCAGATACATCACTGACCACCCACGTATTGTCACTGTCCATCCAGATACATCACTGACCACCCACATATTGTCACTGTCCATCCAGATACATCACTGACCACCCACTTATTGTCACTGTCCATCCAGATACATCATTGACCACCCACGTATTGTCACTGTCCATCCAGATACATCACTGACCACCCACATATTGTCACTGTCCATCCAGATACATCACTGACCACCCCCTTATTGTCACTGTCCATCCAGATACATCAGTGAACCTACTAGAATTCTTACAGTGTGGAAGAATGGCATTCAGCCCATTGAGTCACACCAACCCTAAGAGGAATATCCCACCTCCTACACTATCCCGTTAACCCTACGTTTTCCATGGCTAATCCAGCTTGCCAGCATATCTCTGGACACTATACGCAATTTTGCATGGCCAATCCATCTAATGTGTACCTCTTTGGACTGTGGGAGAAACCAGTCAGTTTTACTGAGTCAGTGAATTAAATACCATATCCCTGTTCCAGTCAGCATTACTGACCCAATGAATTACCGTGTCCCTATCACAGTTCAGCGCACCCTCAGTATTGATCCTCCAACAATTTAGTACTACCTCAATACTGACCTGCTGACAAAGCAAGCACTCCCTCAGTACTGACCCTCTGACAGTGTGGCACTCCCTCAGTACTGACCCTCTGACAGTACGGCACTCCCTCAGCACTGACCCTCCGACAGTGCGGCACTCCCTCAGTACTCACCCTCTGACAGTGTAGCACTCCCTCCGTACTGACCCTCTGACAGTGCAGCACTCCCTCAGTACTGACTCTCTGACAGCGCGACACTCCCTCTGTACTGACCCTGCAACAGTGCGGCACTCCCTCAGTACTGACCCTCTGACAGTGCGGCACTCCCTCAGTACTGACCCTCTGACAGTGCGGCACTCCCTCAGTACTGACCCTCTGACAGTACGGCACTCCTTCAGCACTGACCCTGCAACAGCACAGCACTCCCTCAGCACTGACCCTCTGACAGTGCAGCACTCCCTCAGTACTGACCCTGCAACAGCGCAGTGCTCCCTCAGTACTGACCCTCTGACAGTGCAGCACCCCCTCAGCACTGACTCCCTGACAGTGCGACACTCCCTCAGTACTGACCCTGCAACAGTGCAGTGCTCCCTCAGTACTGACCCTCTGACAGTGCGGCACTCCCTCAGTACTGACCCTCTGACAGTGCGGCACTCCCTCAGTACTGACCCTCTGACAGTGCAGCACTCCCTCAGCACTGACCCTCTGACAGTGCGGCACTCCCTCAGTACTGACCCTGCAACAGCGCAGTGCTCCCTCAGTACTGACCCTCTAACAGTACGGCACTCCCTCAGCACTGACCCTGCAATAGCGCAGTGCTCCCTCAGTACTGATCCTCTGACAGTGCGGCACTCCCTCAGCACTGACCCTCTGATAGTACAGCACTCCCTCAGCACTGACCCTCTGACAGTGAAGCACTCCCTCCGTACTGACCCTCTGACAGTGCGGCACTCCCTCAGTACTGACCCTCTGACAGTGCACTCCCTCAGCACTGACCCTGCAACAGTGCAGTGCTCCCTCAGCACTGACCCTCTGACAGTGAAGCACTCCCTCAGTACTGACTCTCTGACAGTGCAGCACTCCTTCAGTACTGTCCCGCTGACACTGCGGCACTCCCTAAGTATTGACCCTCCAACATTTCATTGCTCCCTCAGTACTGATTCTCTGGTAGTGCAGTGCCCCAACAGTACTGACCCTCTGACAGTGCAGCACTCCCTCAGTACTGAACCTCCGACCATATAGTGGTAAGATGTTTCTACTGTATGTGGAATCCAAAATCATGCATCATTATTTTGGAATGACAGATAAGAAGTTTCGTTACTCAGAGAATCTGAATGTTTTAATCTTTACCTGATCTGGCCTACATGTGCCTCCAGACCCATAGCAATGGGGTTGACTCTTAACTGCTCTCTGGGCAATTAGGGATTGCCTCTCTGGGTAATAAATGTTATCCCAAACAGTGACATCCTCATCCCATGAACCAATAAAAACCATTCTCTGATGGAGAGTTGAAGGCGTGGTTAATGTCAAGATTGATTGATTTCCGATGCTGCGCGATGTGCAGGGTTATGGGGATTGGGTAAGCAATAGCCCTGTATTGTTTGACCTATCATGATCATATTGGATGGAGGGATTGGCTTGATCAGCTGAATGGCGTCCCCTGACCTATTCCTATGTGTCTTCCTTCCTCATTCCCATCACGTTCCCCACAGTGTCTGTCATATTCTTTCCCATATCCTGTTCTTTACAATGATATGAGCCTTGCGTGTTTTTCCTGCTCTTTGGTTCCGCATTGACCCTGCACCATCTGCTCCCAGCTCCAATAGTCCTGGTAGTTGTAAAGGAACTGGATGCAGTAATGCAGTAGGAGGCTTTTGGTCCAATTATGCTCATCATCAACATCATCTCCAAGGAGGAAGCCATCGCCTTCATCAATAGGTGCCAGAACTGCTGGCCCTCTACGTTTATGTCACAAACACTGAGATTGGAGTGTTCTTACCAAGGTTCCGGTCTGGGTTTCGGGTGTTACTATGTAACCGACAGCACGGCCTGAGGGAGTATGGTGCAGGGAGCTCTGACCTGTTCCCTGTGTGTACACGCTCCCAAAGTTGTCCTGAACTGCCATGCTGGATCCATGAGATGTTGCATGGTGATAGATCCCTGAGCTGGGCCTACAGCCTAACTCAAGTCCCTGCTTGATCTCACAGCTCAGTGAACCCATAGAACCAGGCAGATCACAGTGTGAGTAAGGCTTTCCTATTGGTCATTGTGACCTATACAATGGCTCTCTATTGGTCTGTTATGAATGTTGTTTGTGTCATGGTCATTGTGATGTCATTGCTGTCTGGGCAAAAGTGAGGACTGCAGATCCTGGAGATCAGGGTCTAGATCAGAGTGTTGCTGGAAAAGCACAGCAGGTCCGGCAGCATCCGAGGTGCAGGAAAATCGACATTTGGGGCAAAAGCCCTTCATCAGGAATTTTCTCTTTCTCTGTCTGCTTCTGCCATTCTATCTCTATAAGCCAGTCTCAATTTCTCATTCCCTGTATCCCTATACTTCCATTGTTTCCGTCTGTCTCTCTCTGTCTTTCTGCAAGTCTGCCCTTCTGTTACTCCTCACATCTCTCTATCCCTTTACTTTCTCTTTCTAAACCCTGTCTGTGTCTTACCCCTTCAACCTTCTCTCCTCTCTCTCTTGTCTCATCTTACTCTGTGACCTCTCAATCTCTGTTTGTCGATCTGAGAATATGTGTGAGACCTGGATTTCCCACAGTTTCTTCACAGTCCGGTAATATCCTTTTAACTCGAAGCTGGATGTGAGTGCCAAGGTCACCATTCCCTCAGATCACTTTGTGTTGCTGAAGGAAGGCCAGTGGAGATTGTCAGACAACTGGGAATGTGTACGGAGTTTACAATCAGCACTGTTCACCTTCGGACTAGTATTGGACACCACCTTCATTAATAATCTAGGAGAACCCCCTCTGGTTCCAAGATGGTAGGGCCCTGGGGAATGTTGTTGAACAGAGGGACCTTGGGTGTAGATATATAATTCCTTTGAAGTGGAGTAGCAGTCAGACAGGGTAGTGAAGAAGGCATTTGGCACGCTCGCTTTCATTGGTCAGATCATTGAATATCGGAGTTGGGCATATCACCTTGGTACAGGGCATTGGTTTAGCACAAAAGTTGTTAAAGTAGAAAAGATGCAGATAAAATTTACAAGGGTGTCACATATAAAAATTACAACATAATTTACCAGTATAACATTAAGATATAAAATTCTCTGCAAGTTCACCCCGTAGCCTCTCACGCTGCAGGGAAAATGCCCCAGCCTATCCAGTCTCTCCCTATATCCAGTCACATACGAGGGACAGATTACTGATGAGTCGTGCAAAGTGTAATTCTCCTGCTGCTGATGTCCACTGTTCCTCATGGACCTCAGTTTTAGATTTTGTATAATATTGACATCTTTTGAAATCAAGCAAAACCAAATTGTTCTTCATTTGTTCACTTAAATAATCAGCATACGTATCTAATTATTGCTGAATTTAGGAACTGTAGTACCCAGCTGATTATTGCTCAGTTGAATAATCACATTAAACAGCTGATTTATGTTCAGATATATAGGCACACCACCTTCCCCTGCAGCTCTACAAAACTCTGGTGCGTCAGCACTTGGAGTGCTGTGTCCAGTTCAGGTCACCACATTATAAGAAGGATAGAACATAGAAAAGTACAGCACAGAACAGGCCCTTTGGCCCACGATGTTGTGCTGAGGGTTAATCCTAATGTAAAATATAATAACTTAACCTACACATCCCTCAACTCACTGCTATCCATGTGCATGTCCAGCAGTCACTAAAATGTCCCCAATGACTCTGCTTCCACCACCACCGCTGGCAACACATTCCATGCATTAAATGTGGATGTGGAAACTTTGGAAAGGGTGTAGAGGAGATTTACCGGGATGTTGCCTGGTATGGAGGGAAGGTCTGACAAGGAAAGGCTGAGGGACCTGAGACTGTTTTCATTAGAGAGAAGAAGGTTGAGAGGTGACTTAATTGAGACACATAAGATAATCAGAGGGTTAGATAGGGTGGGCAGTGAGAATCTTTTTCCCTGGATGGCGATGGCTAGCATGAGGGGGCATAGCTTTAAATTGAGGAGTGATAGATATAAGACAGATGTCAGGGGTAGTTTCTTTACTCAGAGAGTAGTAGGGGAGTGGAACACCCTGCCTGCAGCAGTAGTCAACTCTCCAACTTAAAGGGCATTTAAATGGTCAATGGATAGGCATATGGATGATAATGGAATAATGTATGTTAGATGGGCTTCAGATTGGTTCCACAGGTGAGCGCAACATCGAGAGTTGAAGGGCCTGTAGTGCGCTGAAATGCTCTATGTTCTATGCATCCTGCATCACTGGGGGCGGCACGGTGGCACAGTGGTTAGCACTGCTGCCTCACAGCTCCAGAGACCCGGGTTCAATTCCAGCCTCTGGCAACTGTCTGTGTGAGTTTGCACATTCTCCCTGTGTCTGCGTGGGTTTCCTCCGGGTGCTCCGGTTTCGTCCCACAATCCAAAGATGTGCAGGTTAGGGGAAATTGGTCATGCTAAACTGCCCAGAGTGTTCCGGGATGTGCAGTTCAGGTGCATTCATCAGGGGTAAGTATATGGTAAGGGAATAGGCCTGGGTGGGTTACTGTTTGGACGGTCGGTGTGGACTTGTTGGGCTGAAGGGCCTGTTTCCACACTGTTGGGATTCTAGGATCACGGAGCTGCTCGGGATGAATCTCGACATAAACCGCTGCAACTTTCTCCAGGCTTCCCTTTGCAAAGGGCCATTCAATAGGAGGTGTGTGACCCCACCAAAGCCCCCTCCAGGCAACACCCCCTCCCCTTAACACCAACCCGGAGCCACTTCAAGGGGAGCATGCGTTGGAGCAGACAGTGCAGTGGACACGGAGGATTTCACAGCGAGTGCCGTTCCCACCACAAGCTGAGCAATGCCTCAGTGTTTTTTGGGAACTTCTGATGATGAGGCGTTCTGCCAAACGGCTTTGACAGACTCCTCAGGGAACTGCTTGACAAAATCCACCATCTCCTTTTGCCGCAGGGTCTCAAGACCACGCTGTACTGACCACTTGTTGATGGATTTGCACACTATGTTGTTTTAGATTTAGATTAGATTACATTACAGTGTGGAAACAGGCCCTTCGGCCCAACAAGTCCACACCGACCCGCCGAAGCACAACCCACACATACCCCTACATTTACCCCTTACCTAACACTACGGGCAATTTAGCATGGCCAATTCACCTGACCCTACACATCTTTGGACTGTGGGAGGAAACCGGAGCACCCGGAGGAAACCCACGCAGGCACGGGGAGAACGTGCAAACTCCACACAGTCAGTCGCCTGAGGTGGGAATTGAACCCGGGTCTCTGGTGCTGTGAGGCAGCAGTGCTAACCACTGTGCCACCGTGCCGCCCACATTTCTCCACGAAGGACAAAGGTGATACAGAATGGTCCAAGGAATTGCAGTATTCCACGGCACTGACTCCAGTCCCATCCTGAGGATCACTGGGGATGGATCGAGCTCCAGGACATAGTGACAAAGGTTCCTGCACAGCTTGATGCAGCTGCACACAAAGGTGGCCATCAGGATGAGGGTGATGATGGATACATTCTACGCAGGCTTATCCAGAGTCACTGTGGTCACACTGCATCCCAGACCATCAGATCAGCTCGGACTCTCAGGGGCAAGCTGTGGGAGAGGAAACCCAAACTGGTTGAGTCTCTCTGCAGCACGGAGTGGTCTGGGAAAGCCCGGAGTGGGACACTGTCTCTGCAGCACAGTGTGGTCTGGGAAAGTCCGGAGTGGGACACTGTCTCTGTAGCACGGAGTGGTCTGGGAAGATCCGGAGTGGGACACTGTCTCTGCAGCACAGTGTGGTCTGGGAAGATCCGGAGTGGGACACTGTCTCTGCAGCACAGTGTGGTCTGGGAAGATCCGGAGTGGGACACTGTCTCTGCAGCACAGTGTGGTCTGGGAAAGCCCAGAGAGGGACACTGTCTCTGCAGCACAGTGTGGTCTGGGAAAGCCTAGAGTGGGACACTGTCTCTGCAGCACAGTGTGGTCTGGGAAAGCCCAGAGTGGGACACTGTCTCTGCAGCACAGTGTGGTCTGGGACAGCCCGGAGTGGGACACTGTCTTTGCAGCACAGTGTGGGGTGTGAAAGCCCAGAATGGGACACTATCTCTGCTGCACAGTGTGGTGCCAGAAAGTCCGGAGTGGGACACTGTCTCTGCAGCACAGTGTTGTCTGGGAAAGCCCGGATTGGGACACTGTCTCTGCAGCACAGTGTGGTCTTGGAAATCCCAGAGTGGGACACTATCTCTGCAGCACAGTGTGGTCTGGGAAATCGCAGATTGGGACACTGTATCTGCAGCACAGTGTGATCTGGGAAATCGCAGAGTGGGACACTGTCTCTGCAGCACAGTGTGATCTGGGAAATCGCAGAGTGGGACACTGTCTCTGCAGCACAGTGTTGTCTGGGAAAGCCCGGATTGGGACACTATCTCTGCTGCACAGTGTGGTCTGGGAAAGCCCGGAGTGGGACACTGTCTCTGCAGCACAGTGTTGTCTGGGAAAGCCCGGATTGGGACACTATCTCTGCTGCACAGTGTGGTGCCAAAATGTCCGGAGTGGGACACTCTCTCTGCAGCACAGTGTGGTCTGGGAAAGCCCGGAGTGGGACACTGTCTCTGCAGCACAGTGTGGGCTGGGAAAGCCCGGAGTGGGACACTCTCTCTGCAGCACAGTGTGGTCTGGGAAAGCCCGGAGTGGGACACTGTCTCTGCAGCACAGTGTGGTCTGGGAAAGCCCAGAGTGGGACACTGTCTCTGCAGCACAGTGTGGTCTGGGAAAGCCCGGAGTGGGACACTGTCTCTGCAGCACAGTGTGATCTGGGAAATCGCAGATTGGGACACTGTCTCTGCAGCACAGTGTTGTCTGGGAAAGCCCGGAGTGGGACACTGTCTCTGCAGCACAGTGTGGTCTTGGAAATCCCAGAGTGGGACACTATCTCTGCAGCACAGTGTGGTCTGGGAAAGCCCAGAGTGGGACACTGTCTCTGCAGCACAGTCTGATCTGGGAAATCGCAGATTGGGACACTGTCTCTGCAGCACAGTGTGGTGTGGGAAAGCCCGGAGTGGGACACTATCTCTGCAGCACAGGGTGGTCTGGGAAAGCCCAGAGTGGGACACTGTCTCTGCAGCACAGTGTGGTCTGGGAACGCCCAGAGTGCGACATTGTCTCTGCAGCACGGAGTGGTCTGGGAAAGCCTGGAGTGGGACACTGTCTCTTCAGCACAGTGTGGTCTGGGAAAGCCCGGAGTGGGACACTGTCTCTGCAGCACAGTGTGGTCTGGGAAAGCCCGGAGTGGGACACTGTCTCTGCAGCACAGTGTGGGCTGGGAAAGCCCGGAGTGGGTCACTGTCTCTGCAGCACAGTGTGGTCTGGGAAAGCACAGAGTGGGACACTGTCTCTGCAGCACAGTGTGGCCTGGGAATGCCCAGAGTGGGGCACTATCTCTGCAGCACAGTGTGGTCTGGAAAAGCCCGGAGTGGGACACTGTCTCTGCAGCACAGTGTGGTCTGGGAAATCCCAGAGTGGGACACTGTCTCTGCAACACAGTATGATCTGGGAATGCCCAGAGTGGGACTCTATCTCTGCAGCACAGTGTGGTCTGGGAAAGCCCGGAGTGGGACACTGTCTCTGCAGCACAGTGTGGTCTGGGAAATCCCAGAGTGGGACACTGTCTCTGCAGCACAGTGTGGTCTGGGAAAGCCCAGAGTGGGACACTGTCTCTTCAGCACGGTGTGGTCTGGGAAAGCCCAGAGTGGGACTCTGCCTCTGCAGCACAGTGTGGTCTAGGAAAGCCCAGAGTGGGACACTGTCTCTTCAGCACAGAGTGGTCTGGGAAAGCCCAGAGTGGGACACTGTCTCTGCAGCACAGTGTGGTCTGGGAAAGCCCAGAGTGGGACACTATCTCTGCAGCACAGTGTGGTCTGGGAAAGCCCAGAGTGGGACTCTGCCTCTGCAGCACAGTGTGGTCTGGGAGAGTCCAGAGTGGGACACTGTCTCTTCAGCACAGAGTGGTCTGGGAAATCCCAGAGTGGGACACTGTCTCTGCAGCACAGTGTGGTCTGGGAAAGCCCAGAGTGGGACACTGTCTCTTCAGCACAGAGTGGTCTGGGAATGCCCAGAGTGTGACACCATCTCTGCAGCATATTGTGGTCTGAGAAAGCCCGGAATTGGACACTGTCTCTGCAGCGCTGTGTGGCCTGGGAAAGCCCGAAGTGGGACACTGTCTCTGCAGCAAAGTGTGGTCTGGGACAGCCCAGAGTGCGACACTGTCTCTGCAGCACAGTGTGGTCTGGGAAAGCCCGGAGTGGGACACTGTCTCTGCAGCAGAGTGTGGTCTGGGGAAGCACAGAGTGGGATACTGTCTCTGCAGCACAGTGTGGTCTGGGACAGCCCGGAGTGCGACACTGTCGCTGCAGCACAGTGTGGTGCCAGAAAGTCCGGAGTGGGACACTGTCTCTGCAGCACGGTGTGGTCTGGGAAAGCCCAGAGTGGGACACTGTCTCTGCAGCACAGTGTGGCCTGGGAATGCCCAGAGTGGGACACTGTCTCTGCAGCACAGTGTGGCCTGGGAATGCCCAGAGTGGGGCACTGTCTCTGCAGCACAGTGTGGTCTGGGAATGCCCAGAGTGGGACACTGTCTCTGCAGCACAGTGTGGTCTGGAAAAGCCCGGAGTGGGACACTGTCTCTGCAGCACAGTGTGGTCTGGGAAATCCCAGAGTGGGACACTGTCTCTGCAACACAGTATGATCTGGGAATGCCCAGAGTGGGACTCTATCTCTGCAGCACAGTGTGGTCTGGGAAAGCCCGGAGTGGGACACTGTCTCTGCAGCACAGTGTGGTCTGGGAAATCCCAGAGTGGGACACTGTTTCTGCAGCACAGTGTGGTCTGGGAAAGCCCAGAGTGGGACACTGTCTCTTCAGCACAGTGTGGTCTGGGAAAGCCCAGAGTGGGACTCTGCCTCTGCAGCACAGTGTGGTCTGGGAAAGCCCAGAGTGGGACACTGTCTCTTCAGCACAGAGTGGTCTGGGAATGCCCAGAGTGTGACACCATCTCTGCAGCACATTGTTGTCTGGGAAAGCCCAGAATTGGACACTGTCTCTGCAGCACTGTGTGGCCTGGGAAAGCCCGAAGTGGGACACTGTCTCTGCAGCACAGTGTGGTCTGGGATAGCCCAGAGTGGGACACTGTCTCTGCAGCACAGTGTGGTCTGGGACAGCCCGGAGTGCGACACTGTCTCTGCAGCACAGTGTGGTCTGGGAAAGCCCAGAGTGGGACACTGTCTCTGCAGCACAGTGTGGTCTGGGAAAGCCCAGAGTGGGACACTGTCTCTGCAGCACAGTGTGGTCTGGGGAAGCACAGAGTGGGACACTGTCTCTGCAGCACAGTGTGGTCTGGGACAGCCCGGAGTGCGACACTGTCGCTGCAGCACAGTGTGGTCTGGGAAAGCCCGGAGTGGGACACTGTCTCTGCAGCACAGTGTGGTGTGGGAAAGCCCAGAGTGGAACACTGTCTCTGCAGCACAGTGTGGTCTGGGAAAGCCCGGAGTGGGACACTGTCTCTGCAGCAGTGTGGTCTGGGAAAGCCTAGAATGGGTCACTGTCTCTGCAGAACAGTGTGGTCTGGGAAAGCCCAGAGTGGGACACTGTCTCTTCAGCATAGTGTGGTGCCAGAAAGTCCGGAGTGGGACACTGTCTCTGCAGCACAGTGTGGTCTGGGAAAGCCCTGAGTGGGACACTGTCTCTGCAGCACAGTGTGGTCTGGGACAGCCCAGATTGGGACACTGTCTCTGCAGCACAGTGTGGTCTGGGAAAGCCCAGAGGGGGACACTGTCTCTGCAGCACAGTGTGGTCTGGGAAAGCCCGGAGTGGGACACTGTCTCTGCAGCACAGTGTGGTCTGAGAAAGCCCAGAGTGGGACACTGTCTCTGCAGCACAGTGTGGTCTGGGAATGCCCAGAGTGGGACACTGTCTCTGCAGCACAGTGTGGTCTGGGAAAGCCCGGAGTGGGACACTGTCTCTGCAGCACAGTGTGGTCTGGGAAAGCCCAGAGTGGGACACTGTCTCTGCAGCACAGTGTGGTCTGGGAATGCCCAGAGTGGGACACTGTCTCTGCAGCACAGTGTGGCCTGGGAAAGCCCAGAGTGGGACACTGTCTCTGCAGCACAGTGTGGTCTGTGAAAGCCCGGAGTGGGACACAGTCTCTGCAGCACAGTGTGGTCTGGGAAAGCCCAGAGTCGGAAACTGTCTCTGCAGCACAGTGTGGACTGGGAATGCCCGGAGTGGGACACTCTCTCTGCAGCACAATGTGGCCTGGGAAAGCTCAGAGTGGGACACTGTCTCTGCAGCACAGTGTGGTGTGGGAAAGCCCAGAGTGGGACACTGTCTCTGCAGCACAGTGTGGTCTGGGAATGCCCAGAGTGGGACACTGTCTCTGCAGCACAGTGTGGTGTGGGAAAGCCCAGAGTGGGACACTGTCTCTGCAGCACAGTGTGGTCTGGGAATGCCCAGAGTGGGACACTGTCTCTGCAGCACAGTGTGGTGTGGGAAAGCCCAGAGTGGGACACTGTCTCTGCAGCACAGTGTGGTCTTTGAAAGCCCGGAGTGGGACACTGTCTCTGCAGCACAGTGTGGTCTGGGAACCCCCAGAGTGGGACTCTATCTCTGCAGCACAGTGTGGTCTGGGAAAGCCCAGAGTGGGACACTGTCTCTGCAGCACAGTGTGGTCTGGGAAAGCCCGGAGTGGGACACTGTCTCTGCAGCACAGTGTGGTGTGGGAAAGCAGAGAGTGGGACACTGTCTCTGCAGCACAGTGTGGCCTGGGAAAGCCCGGAGTGAGACACTGTCTCTGCAGCACAGTGTGGTCTGGGAAAGCCCAGAGTGGGACACTGTCTCTGCAGAACAGTGTGGTCTGGCGAAGCACAGAGTGGGACACTGTCTCTGCAGCACAGTGTGGTCTGGGACAGCCCGGAGTGCGACACTGTCGCTGCAGCACAGTGTGGTCTGGGAAAGCCCAGAGTGGGACACTGTCTCTGCAGCACAGTGTGGTCTGGGAAAGCCCAGAGTGGAACACTGTCTCTGCAGCACAGTGTGGTCTGGGAAAGCCCGGAGTGCGACACTGTCTCTGCAGCAGTGTGGTCTGGGAAAGCCTAGAGTGGGTCACTGTCTCTGCAGAACAGTGTGGTCTGGGAAAGCCCAGAGTGGGACACTGTCTCTTCAGCACAGTGTGGTCTGGGAAAGCCCAGAGTGGGACTCTGCCTCTGCAGCATAGTGTGGTGCCAGAAAGTCCGGAGTGGGACACTGTCTCTGCAGCACAGTGTGGTCTGGGACAGCCCAGATTGGGACACTGTCTCTGCAGCACAGTGTGGTCTGGGAAAGCCCAGAGGGGGACACTGTCTCTGCAGCACAGTGTGGTCTGGGAAAGCCCGGAGTGGGACACTGTCTCTGCAGCACAGTGTGGTCTGGGAAAGCCCAGAGTGGGACACTGTCTCTGCAGCACAGTGTGGTCTGGGAATGCCCAGAGTGGGACACTGTCTCTGCAGCACAGTGTGGCCTGGGAAAGCCCAGAGTGGGACACTGTCTCTGCAGCACAGTGTGGTCTGTGAAAGCCCGGAGTGGGACACAGTCTCTGCAGCACAGTGTGGTCTGGGAAAGCCCAGAGTCGGAAACTGTCTCTGCAGCACAGTGTGGACTGGGAATGCCCGGAGTGGGACACTCTCTCTGCAGCACAATGTGGCCTGGGAAAGCTCAGAGTGGGACACTGTCTCTGCAGCACAGTGTGGTGTGGGAAAGCCCAGAGTGGGACACTGTCTCTGCAGCACAGTGTGGTCTGGGAATGCCCAGAGTGGGACACTGTCTCTGCAGCACAGTGTGGTCTGGGAAAGCCCAGAGTGGGACAGTGTCTCTGCAGCACAGTGTGGTCTGGGAATGCCCAGAGTGGGACACTGTCTCTGCAGCACAGTGTGGTGTGGGAAAGCCCAGAGTGGGACACTGTCTCTGCAGCACAGTGTGGTCTGTGAAAGCCCGGAGTGGGACACTGTCTCTGCAGCACAGTGTGGTCTGGGAACCCCCAGAGTGGGACTCTATCTCTGCAGCACAGTGTGGTCTGGGAAAGCCCAGAGTGGGACACTGTCTCTGCAGCACAGTGTGGTCTGGGAAAGCCCGGAGTGCGACACTGTCTCTGCAGCACAGTGTGGTCTGGGAAAGCCTAGAGTGGGTCACTGTCTCTGCAGCACAGTGTGGTCTGGGAAAGCCCAGAGTGGGACACTGTCTCTTCAGCACAGTGTGGTCTGGGAAAGCCCAGAGTGGGACACTGTCTCTGCAGCACAGTGTGCTCTGGGAAAGCCCGGAATTGGACACTGTCTCTGCAGCACAGTGTGGCCTGGGAAAGCCCGAAGTGGGACACTGACTCTGCAGCACAGAGTGGTCTGGGAAAGCTGGGAATTGGACACTGTCTCTGCAGCACTGTGTGGCCTGGGAAAGCCCGAAGTGGGACACTGACTCTGCAGCACAGAGTGGTCTGGGAAAGCCTGAAGTGGGACACTGACTCTGCAGCACAGAGTGGTCTGGGAAAGCCCGAAGTGGGACACTGACTCTGCAGCACAGAGTGGTCTGGGAACGCCCGGAGTGGGACACTGACTCTGCAGCACAGTGTGGTCTGGGAAAGCCCGGATTTAGACACTGTCTCTGCAGCACAGTGTGGTGCCAGAAAGTCCAGAGTGGGACACTGTCTCTGCAGCACAATGTGGTCTGGGAAAGCCCAGAGTGGGACACTGTCTCTGCAGCACAGTGTGGTCTGGGAATGCCCAGAGTGGGACACTGTCTCTGCAGCACAGTGTGGTCTGTGAAAGCCCGGAGTGGGACACTGTCTCTGCAGCACAGTGTGGTCTGGGTAAGCCCAACGTGGGATACTGTCTCTGCAGCACAGTGTGGTCTGGGAAAGCCCGGAATGGGACACAGTCTCTGCAGCACAGTGTGGTCTGGGAAAGCCCGTTGTGGGACACTGTCTCTGCAGCACAGTGTGGTCTGGGACAGCCCAGATTGGGACACTGTCTCTGCAGCACAGTGTGGTCTGGGAAAGCCCAGAGGGGGACACTGTCTCTGCAGCACAATGTGGTCTGGGAAAGCCTGGAGTGGGACACTGTCTCTGCAGCACAGTGTGGTCTGGGAATGCCCAGAGTCGGAAACTGTCTCTGCAGCACAGTGTGGCCTGGGAAAGCCCAGAGTGGGACACTGTCTCTGCAGCACAATGTGGTCTGGGAAAGCCCGGAGTGGGACACTGTCTCTGCAGCACAGTGTGGCCTGGGAAAGCCCAGAGTGGGACACTGTCTCTGCAGCACAGTGTGGTCTGTGAAAGCCCGGAGTGGGACACAGTCTCTGCAGCACAGTGTGATCTGGGAAAGCCCAGAGTCGGAAACTGTCTCTGCAGCACAGTGTGGACTGGGAATGCCCGGAGTGGGACACTCTCTCTGCAGCACAATGTGGCCTGGGAAAGCTCAGAGTGGGACACTGTCTCTGCAGCACAGTGTGGTGTGGGAAAGCCCAGAGTGGGACACTGTCTCTGCAGCACAGTGTGGTCTGGGAATGCCCAGAGTGGGACACTGTCTCTGCAGCACAGTGTGGTGTGGGAAAGCCCAGAGTGGGACACTGTCTCTGCAGCACAGTGTGGTCTGGGAATGCCCAGAGTGGGACACTGTCTCTGCAGCACAGTGTGGTGTGGGAAAGCCCAGAGTGGGACACTGTCTCTGCAGCACAGTGTGGTCTGTGAAAGCCCGGAGTGGGACACTGTCTCTGCAGCACAGTGTGGTCTGGGAACCCCCAGAGTGGGACTCTATCTCTGCAGCACAGTGTGGTGTGGGAAAGCCCAGAGTGGGACACTGTCTCTGCAGCACAGTGTGGTCTGGGAAAGCCCGGAGTGGGACACTGTCTCTGCAGCACAGTGTGGTGTGGGAAAGCAGAGAGTGGGACACTGTCTCTGCAGCACAGTGTGGCCTGGGAAAGCCCGGAGTGGGACACTGTCTCTGCAGCACAGTGTGGTCTGGGAAAGCCCAGAGTGGGACACTGTCTCTGCAGCACAGTGTGGTCTGGGAAAGCCCGGAGTGCGACACTGTCTCTGCAGCACAGTGTGGTCTGGGAAAGCCTAGAGTGGGTCACTGTCTCTGCAGCACAGTGTGGTCTGGGAAAGCCCAGAGTGGGACACTGTCTCTTCAGCACAGTGTGGTCTGGGAAAGCCCAGAGTGGGACACTGTCTCTGCAGCACAGTGTGCTCTGGGAAAGCCCGGAATTGGACACTGTCTCTGCAGCACAGTGTGGCCTGGGAAAGCCCGAAGTGGGACACTGACTCTGCAGCACAGAGTGGTCTGGGAAAGCTGGGAATTGGACACTGTCTCTGCAGCACTGTGTGGCCTGGGAAAGCCCGAAGTGGGACACTGACTCTGCAGCACAGAGTGGTCTGGGAAAGCCCGAAGTGGGACACTGACTCTGCAGCACAGTGTGGTCTGGGAAAGCCCGGATTTGGACACTGTCTCTGCAGCACAGTGTGGTGCCAGAAAGTCCAGAGTGGAACACTGTCTCTGCAGCACAATGTGGTCTGGGAAAGCCCAGAGTGGGACACTGTCTCTGCAGCACAGTGTGGTCTGGGAATGCCCAGAGTGGGACACTGTCTCTGCAGCACAGTGTGGTCTGTGAAAGCCCGGAGTGGGACACTGTCTCTGCAGCACAGTGTGGTCTGGGTAAGCCCAACGTGGGATACTGTCTCTGCAGCACAGTGTGGTCTGGGAAAGCCCGGAATGGGACACAGTCTCTGCAGCACAGTGTGGTCTGAGAAAGCCCAGAGTGGGATACTGTCTCTGCAGCACAGTGTGGTCTGGGAAAGCCCGGAATGGGACACAGTCTCTGCAGCACAGTGTGGTCTGGGAAAGCCCGGTGTGGGACACTGTCTCTGCAGCACAGTGTGGTCTGGGAAAGCCCGGAATGGGACACAGTCTCTGCAGCACAGTGTGGTCTGGGAAAGCCCAGTGTGGGACACTATGTCTGCAGCTCAGTGAGGTGTGGGAATGCCCAGAGTGAGACACTATCTCTTCAGCACACTGTGGTCTGGGAAAGCCCGGAGTAGGACACTATCTCTGCAGCACAGTGTGGTCTGGGAAAGCCCGGAATGGGACACAGTCTCTGCAGCACAGTGTGGTCTGGGAAAGCCCGGAGTGGGACACAGCCTCTGCAGCACAGTGTGGCCTGGGAAAGCCCAGAGTGGGACACTGTCTCTGCAGCACAGTGTGGTGTGGGAAAGCCCAGAGTGGGACACTGTCTCTGCAGCACAGTGTGGTCTGGGAATGCCCAGAGTGGGACACTGTCTCTGCAGCACAGTGTGGTGTGGGAAAGCCCAGAGTGGGACACTGTCTCTGCAGCACAGTGTGGTCTGTGAAAGCCCGGAGTGGGACACTGTCTCTGCAGCACAGTGTGGTCTGGGAACCCCCAGAGTGGGACTCTATCTCTGCAGCACAGTGTGGTCTGGGAAAGCCCAGAGTGGGACACTGTCTCTGCAGCACAGTGTGGTCTGGGAAAGCCCGGAGTGGGACACTGTCTCTGCAGCACAGTGTGGTGTGGGAAAGCAGAGAGTGGGACACTGTCTCTGCAGCACAGTGTGGCCTGGGAAAGCCCGGAGTGGGACTCTGTCTCTGCAGCACAGTGTGGTCTGGGAAAGCCCGGAGTGGGACACTGTCTCTGCAGCACAGTGTGGTCTGGGAAAGCCCAGAGTGGGACACTGTCTCTGCAGCACAGTGTGGTCTGGGAAAGCCCGGAGTGCGACACTGTCTCTGCAGCACAGTGTGGTCTGGGAAAGCCTAGAGTGGGACACTGTCTCTGCAGCACAGAGTGGTCTGGGAAAGCCCAGAGTGGGACACTGTCTCTGCAGCACAGTGTGGTCTGGGAAAGCCCAGAGTGGGACACTGTCTCTGCAGCACAGTGTGGTCTGGGAAAGCCCAGAGTGGGACACTGTCTCTGCAGCACAGTGTGGTCTGGGAAAGCCCAGAGTGGGACACTGTCTCTGCAGCACAGTGTGCTCTGGGAAAGCCCGGAATTGGACACTGTCTCTGCAGCACAGTGTGGCCTGGGAAAGCCCGAAGTGGGACACTGTCTCTGCAGCACAGTGTGGCCTGGGAATGCCCAGAGTGGGGCACTATCTCTACAGCACAGTGTGGTCTGGAAAAGCCCGGAGTGGGACACTGTCTCTGCAGCACAGTGTGGTCTGGGAAATCCCAGAGTGGGACACTGTCTCTGCAACACAGTATGATCTGGGAATGCCCAGAGTGGGACTCTATCTCTGCAGCACAGTGTGGTCTGGGAAAGCCCGGAGTGGGACACTGTCTCTGCAGCACAGTGTGGTCTGGGAAATCCCAGAGTGGGACACTGTTTCTGCAGCACAGTGTGGTCTGGGAAAGCCCAGAGTGGGACACTGTCTCTTCAGCACAGTGTGGTCTGGGAAAGCCCAGAGTGGGACTCTGCCTCTGCAGCACAGTGTGGTCTGGGAAAGCCCAGAGTGGGACACTGTCTCTTCAGCACAGAGTGGTCTGGGAAAGCCCAGAGTGGGACACTGTCTCTTCAGCACAGAGTGGTCTGGGAATGCCCAGAGTGTGACACCATCTCTGCAGCACATTGTTGTCTGGGAAAGCCCAGAGTGGGACACTGTCTCTTCAGCACAGAGTGGTCTGGGAATGCCCAGAGTGTGACACCATCTCTGCAGCACATTGTTGTCTGGGAAAGCCCAGAATTGGACACTGTCTCTGCAGCACTGTGTGGCCTGGGAAAGCCCGAAGTGGGACACTGTCTCTGCAGCACAGTGTGGTCTGGGATAGCCCAGAGTGGGACACTGTCTCTGCAGCACAGTGTGGTCTGGGACAGCCCGGAGTGCGACACTGTCTCTGCAGCACAGTGTGGTCTGGGAAAGCCCAGAGTGGGACACTGTCTCTGCAGCACAGTGTGGTCTGGGATAGCCCAGAGTGGGACACTGTCTCTGCAGCACAGTGTGGTCTGGGGAAGCACAGAGTGGGACACTGTCTCTGCAGCACAGTGTGGTCTGGGACAGCCCGGAGTGCGACACTGTCGCTGCAGCACAGTGTGGTCTGGGAAAGCCCGGAGTGGGACACTGTCTCTGCAGCACAGTGTGGTGTGGGAAAGCCCAGAGTGGAACACTGTCTCTGCAGCACAGTGTGGTCTGGGAAAGCCCGGAGTGGGACACTGTCTCTGCAGCAGTGTGGTCTGGGAAAGCCTAGAATGGGTCACTGTCTCTGCAGAACAGTGTGGTCTGGGAAAGCCCAGAGTGGGACACTGTCTCTTCAGCATAGTGTGGTGCCAGAAAGTCCGGAGTGGGACACTGTCTCTGCAGCACAGTGTGGTCTGGGAAAGCCCTGAGTGGGACACTGTCTCTGCAGCACAGTGTGGTCTGGGACAGCCCAGATTGGGACACTGTCTCTGCAGCACAGTGTGGTCTGGGAAAGCCCAGAGGGGGACACTGTCTCTGCAGCACAGTGTGGTCTGGGAAAGCCCGGAGTGGGACACTGTCTCTGCAGCACAGTGTGGTCTGGGAAAGCCCAGAGTGGGACACTGTCTCTGCAGCACAGTGTGGTCTGGGAATGCCCAGAGTGGGACACTGTCTCTGCAGCACAGTGTGGTCTGGGAAAGCCCGGAGTGGGACACTGTCTCTGCAGCACAGTGTGGTCTGGGAAAGCCCAGAGTGGGACACTGTCTCTGCAGCACAGTGTGGTCTGGGAATGCCCAGAGTGGGACACTGTCTCTGCAGCACAGTGTGGCCTGGGAAAGCCCAGAGTGGGACACTGTCTCTGCAGCACAGTGTGGTCTGTGAAAGCCCGGAGTGGGACACAGTCTCTGCAGCACAGTGTGGTCTGGGAAAGCCCAGAGTCGGAAACTGTCTCTGCAGCACAGTGTGGACTGGGAATGCCCGGAGTGGGACACTCTCTCTGCAGCACAATGTGGCCTGGGAAAGCTCAGAGTGGGACACTGTCTCTGCAGCACAGTGTGGTGTGGGAAAGCCCAGAGTGGGACACTGTCTCTGCAGCACAGTGTGGTCTGGGAATGCCCAGAGTGGGACACTGTCTCTGCAGCACAGTGTGGTCTGGGGAAGCACAGAGTGGGACACTGTCTCTGCAGCACAGTGTGGTGTGGGAAAGCTCAGAGTGGGACACTGTCTCTGCAGCACAGTGTGGTGTGGGAAAGCCCAGAGTGGGACACTGTCTCTGCAGCACAGTGTGGCCTGGGAATGCCCAGAGTGGGACACTGTCTCTGCAGCACAGTGTGGTGTGGGAAAGCCCAGAGTGGGACACTGTCTCTGCAGCACAGTGTGGTCTGGGAATGCCCAGAGTGGGACACTGTCTCTGCAGCACAGTGTGGTGTGGGAAAGCCCAGAGTGGGACACTGTCTCTGCAGCACAGTGTGGTCTGTGAAAGCCCGGAGTGGGACACTGTCTCTGCAGCACAGTGTGGTCTGGGAACCCCCAGAGTGGGACTCTATCTCTGCAGCACAGTGTGGTCTGGGAAAGCCCGGAGTGGGACACTGTCTCTGCAGCACAGTGTGGTGTGGGAAAGCAGAGAGTGGGACACTGTCTCTGCAGCACAGTGTGGCCTGGGAAAGCCCGGAGTGGGACACTGTCTCTGCAGCACAGTGTGGTCTGGGAAAGCCCAGAGTGGGACACTGTCTCTGCAGCACAGTGTGGTCTGGGGAAGCACAGAGTGGGACACTGTCTCTGCAGCACAGTGTGGTCTGGGACAGCCCGGAGTGCGACACTGTCGCTGCAGCACAGTGTGGTCTGGGAAAGCCCGGAGTGGGACACTGTCTCTGCAGCACAGTGTGGTGTGGGAAAGCCCAGAGTGGAACACTGTCTCTGCAGCACAGTGTGGTCTGGGAAAGCCCGGAGTGGGACACTGTCTCTGCAGCAGTGTGGTCTGGGAAAGCCTAGAGTGGGTCACTGTCTCTGCAGAACAGTGTGGTCTGGGAAAGCCCAGAGTGGGACACTGTCTCTTCAGCACAGTGTGGTCTGGGAAAGCCCAGAGTGGGACTCTGCCTCTGCAGCACAGTGTGGTCTGGGAAAGCTCAGAGTGGGACTCTGCCTCTGCAGCATAGTGTGGTGCCAGAAAGTCCGGAGTGGGACACTGTCTCTGCAGCACAGTGTGGTCTGGGAAAGCCCTGAGTGGGACACTGTCTCTGCAGCACAGTGTGGTCTGGGACAGCCCAGATTGGGACACTGTCTCTGCAGCACAGTGTGGTCTGGGAAAGCCCAGAGGGGGACACTGTCTCTGCAGCACAGTGTGGTCTGGGAAAGCCCGGAGTGGGACACTGTCTCTGCAGCACAGTGTGGTCTGGGAAAGCCCAGAGTGGGTCACTGTCTCTGCAGCACAGTGTGGCCTGGGAAAGCCCAGAGTGGGACACTGTCTCTGCAGCACAGTGTGGTCTGGGAATGCCCAGAGTGGGACACTGTCTCTGCAGCACAGTGTGGCCTGGGAAAGCCCAGAGTGGGACACTGTCTCTGCAGCACAGTGTGGTCTGTGAAAGCCCGGAGTGGGACACAGTCTCTGCAGCACAGTGTGGTCTGGGAAAGCCCAGAGTCGGAAACTGTCTCTGCAGCACAGTGTGGACTGGGAATGCCCGGAGTGGGACACTCTCTCTGCAGCACAATGTGGCCTGGGAAAGCTCAGAGTGGGACACTGTCTCTGCAGCACAGTGTGGTGTGGGAAAGCCCAGAGTGGGACACTGTCTCTGCAGCACAGTGTGGTCAGGGAATGCCCGGAGTGGGACACTGTCTCTGCAGCACAGTGTGGTGTGGGAAAGCCCAGAGTGGGACACTGTCTCTGCAGCACAGTGTGGTCTGGGAATGCCCAGAGTGGGACACTGTCTCTGCAGCACAGTGTGGTGTGGGAAAGCCCAGAGTGGGACACTGTCTCTGCAGCACAGTGTGGTCTGTGAAAGCCCGGAGTGGGACACTGTCTCTGCAGCACAGTGTGGTCTGGGAACCCCCAGAGTGGGACTCTATCTCTGCAGCACAGTGTGGTCTGGGAAAGCCCAGAGTGGGACACTGTCTCTTCAGCACAGTGTGGTCTGGGAAAGCACGGAGTGCGACACTGTCTCTGCAGCACAGTGTGGTCTGGGAAAGCCTAGAGTGGGTCACTGTCTCTGCAGCACAGTGTGGTCTGGGAAAGCCCAGAGTGGGACACTGTCTCTTCAGCACAGTGTGGTCTGGGAAAGCCCAGAGTGGGACACTGTCTCTGCAGCACAGTGTGCTCTGGGAAAGCCCGGAATTGGACACTGTCTCTGCAGCACAGTGTGGCCTGGGAAAGCCCGAAGTGGGACACTGACTCTGCAGCACAGAGTGGTCTGGGAAAGCTGGGAATTGGACACTGTCTCTGCAGCACTGTGTGGCCTGGGAAAGCCCGAAGTGGGACACTGACTCTGCAGCACAGAGTGGTCTGGGAAAGCCTGAAGTGGGACACTGACTCTGCAGCACAGAGTGGTCTGGGAAAGCCCGAAGTGGGACACTGACTCTGCAGCACAGAGTGGTCTGGGAACGCCCGGAGTGGGACACTGACTCTGCAGCACAGTGTGGTCTGGGAAAGCCCGGATTTGGACACTGTCTCTGCAGCACAGTGTGGTGCCAGAAAGTCCAGAGTGGGACACTGTCTCTGCAGCACAATGTGGTCTGGGAAAGCCCAGAGTGGGACACTGTCTCTGCAGCACAGTGTGGTCTGGGAATGCCCAGAGTGGGACACTGTCTCTGCAGCACAGTGTGGTCTGTGAAAGCCCGGAGTGGGACACTGTCTCTGCAGCACAGTGTGGTCTGGGTAAGCCCAACGTGGGATACTGTCTCTGCAGCACAGTGTGGTCTGGGAAAGCCCGGAATGGGACACAGTCTCTGCAGCACAGTGTGGTCTGGGAAAGCCCGGTGTGGGACACTGTCTCTGCAGCACAGTGTGGTCTGGGAAAGCCCAGAGTGGGACACTGTCTCTGCAGCACAGTGTGGTGTGGGAAAGCCCAGAGTGGGACACTGTCTCTGCAGCACAGTGTGGTCTGGGAATGCCCAGAGTGGGACACTGTCTCTGCAGCACAGTGTGGTGTGGGAAAGCCCAGAGTGGGACACTGTCTCTGCAGCACAGTGTGGTCTGGGAACCCCCAGAGTGGGACTCTATCTCTGCAGCACAGTGTGGTCTGTGAAAGCCCGGAGTGGGACACTGTCTCTGCAGCACAGTGTGGTCTGGGAACCCCCAGAGTGGGACTCTATCTCTGCAGCACAGTGTGGTCTGGGAAAGCCCAGAGTGGGACACTGTCTCTGCAGCACAGTGTGGTCTGGGAAAGCCCGGAGTGGGACACTGTCTCTGCAGCACAGTGTGGTGTGGGAAAGCAGAGAGTGGGACACTGTCTCTGCAGCACAGTGTGGCCTGGGAAAGCCCGGAGTGGGACACTGTCTCTGCAGCACAGTGTGGTCTGGGAAAGCCCAGAGTGGGACACTGTCTCTGCAGCACAGTGTGGTCTGGGAAAGCCCGGAGTGCGACACTGTCTCTGCAGCACAGTGTGGTCTGGGAAAGCCTAGAGTGGGTCACTGTCTCTGCAGCACAGTGTGGTCTGGGAAAGCCCAGAGTGGGACACTGTCTCTTCAGCACAGTGTGGTCTGGGAAAGCCCAGAGTGGGACACTGTCTCTGCAGCACAGTGTGCTCTGGGAAAGCCCGGAATTGGACACTGTCTCTGCAGCACAGTGTGGCCTGGGAAAGCCCGAAGTGGGACACTGACTCTGCAGCACAGAGTGGTCTGGGAAAGCTGGGAATTGGACACTGTCTCTGCAGCACTGTGTGGCCTGGGAAAGCCCGAAGTGGGACACTGACTCTGCAGCACAGAGTGGTCTGGGAAAGCCCGAAGTGGGACACTGACTCTGCAGCACAGAGTGGTCTGGGAAAGCCCGAAGTGGGACACTGACTCTGCAGCACAGAGTGGTCTGGGAACGCCCAGAGTGGGACACTGACTCTGCAGCACAGTGTGGTCTGGGAAAGCCCGGATTTGGACACTGTCTCTGCAGCACAGTGTGGTGCCAGAAAGTCCAGAGTGGGACACTGTCTCTGCAGCACAATGTGGTCTGGGAAAGCCCAGAGTGGGACACTGTCTCTGCAGCACAGTGTGGTCTGGGAATGCCCAGAGTGGGACACTGTCTCTGCAGCACAGTGTGGTCTGTGAAAGCCCGGAGTGGGACACTGTCTCTGCAGCACAGTGTGGTCTGGGTAAGCCCAACGTGGGATACAGTCTCTGCAGCACAGTGTGGTCTGGGAAAGCCCGGAATGGGACACAGTCTCTGCAGCACAGTGTGGTCTGAGAAAGCCCAGAGTGGGATACTGTCTCTGCAGCACAGTGTGGTCTGGGAAAGCCCGGAATGGGACACAGTCTCTGCAGCACAGTGTGGTCTGGGAAAGCCCGGTGTGGGACACTGTCTCTGCAGCACAGTGTGGTCTGGGAAAGCCCGGAATGGGACACAGTCTCTGCAGCACAGTGTGGTCTGGGAAAGCCCGGAGTGCGACACTGTCTCTGCAGCACAGTGTGGTCTGGGAAAGCCTAGAGTGGGTCACTGTCTCTGCAGCACAGTGTGGTCTGGGAAAGCCCAGAGTGGGACACTGTCTCTTCAGCACAGTGTGGTCTGTGAAAGCCCGGAGTGGGATACTGTCTCTGCAGCACAGTGTGGTCTGGGAAAGCCCAGAGTGGGATACTGTCTCTGCAGCACAGTGTGGTCTGGGAAAGCCCAGAGTGGGACACTGTCTCTTCAGCACAGTGTGGTCTGGGAAAGCCCAGAGTGGGACACTGTCTCTGCAGCACAGTGTGCTCTGGGAAAGCCCGGAATTGGACACTGTCTCTGCAGCACAGTGTGGCCTGGGAAAGCCCGAAGTGGGACACTGCCTCTGCAGCACAGAGTGGTCTGGGAAAGCTGGGAATTGGACACTGTCTCTGCAGCACTGTGTGGCCTGGGAAAGCCCGAAGTGGGACACTGACTCTGCAGCACAGAGTGGTCTGGGAAAGCCCGAAGTGGGACACTGACTCTGCAGCACAGAGTGGTCTGGGAAAGCCCAGAGGGGGACACTGTCTCTGCAGCACAGTGTGGTCTGGGAAAGCCCGGAGTGGGACACTGTCTCTGCAGCACAGTGTGGTCTGGGAAAGCCCAGAGTGGGACACTGTCTCTGCAGCACAGTGTGGTCTGGGAATGCCCAGAGTGGGACACTGTCTCTGCAGCACAGTGTGGTCTGGGAAAGCCCGGTGTGGGACACTGTCTCTGCAGCACAGTGTGGTCTGGGAAAGCCCGGAATGGGACACAGTCTCTGCAGCACAGTGTGGTCTGGGAAAGCCCAGTGTGGGACACTATGTCTGCAGCTCAGTGAGGTGTGGGAATGCCCAGAGTGAGACACTATCTCTTCAGCACACTGTGGTCTGGGAAAGCCCGGAGTAGGACACTATCTCTGCAGCACAGTGTGGTCTGGGAAAGCCCGGAATGGGACACAGTCTCTGCAGCACAGTGTGGTCTGGGAAAGCCCGGAGTGGGACACAGCCTCTGCAGCTCAGTGTGGCCTGGGAAAGCCCAGAGTGGGACACAGTCTCTGCAGCACAGTGTGGTCTGGGACAGCCCGGAGTGCGACACTGTCTCTGCAGCACAGTGAAGTCTGGGAAAGCCCGGAATGGGACACAGTCTCTGCAGCACAGTGAAGTCTGGGAAAGCCCGGAATGGGACACAGTCTCTGCAGCACAGTGAGGTCTGGGAAAGCCCGGAGTGGGACACTGTCTCTGCAGCACAGTGTGGTCTGTGAAAGCCCGGAGTGGGACACAGTCTCTGCAGCACAGTGTGATCTGGGAAAGCCCAGAGTCGGAAACTGTCTCTGCAGCACAGTGTGGACTGGGAATGCCCGGAGTGGGACACTCTCTCTGCAGCACAATGTGGCCTGGGAAAGCTCAGAGTGGGACACTGTCTCTGCAGCACAGTGTGGTGTGGGAAAGCCCAGAGTGGGACACTGTCTCTGCAGCACAGTGTGGTCTGGGAATGCCCAGAGTGGGACACTGTCTCTGCAGCACAGTGTGGTGTGGGAAAGCCCAGAGTGGGACACTGTCTCTGCAGCACAGTGTGGTCTGGGAATGCCCAGAGTGGGACACTGTCTCTGCAGCACAGTGTGGTGTGGGAAAGCCCAGAGTGGGACACTGTCTCTGCAGCACAGTGTGGTCTGTGAAAGCCCGGAGTGGGACACTGTCTCTGCAGCACAGTGTGGTCTGGGAACCCCCAGAGTGGGACTCTATCTCTGCAGCACAGTGTGGTCTGGGAAAGCCCAGAGTGGGACACTGTCTCTGCAGCACAGTGTGGTCTGGGAAAGCCCGGAGTGGGACACTGTCTCTGCAGCACAGTGTGGTGTGGGAAAGCAGAGAGTGGGACTCTATCTCTGCAGCACAGTGTGGTCTGGGAAAGCCCAGAGTGGGACACTGTCTCTGCAGCACAGTGTGGTCTGGGAAAGCCCGGAGTGGGACACTGTCTCTGCAGCACAGTGTGGTGTGGGAAAGCAGAGAGTGGGACACTGTCTCTGCAGCACAGTGTGGCCTGGGAAAGCCCGGAGTGGGACACTGTCTCTGCAGCACAGTGTGGTCTGGGAAAGCCCAGAGTGGGACACTGTCTCTGCAGCACAGTGTGGTCTGGGAAAGCCCGGAGTGCGACACTGTCTCTGCAGCACAGTGTGGTCTGGGAAAGCCTAGAGTGGGTCACTGTCTCTGCAGCACAGTGTGGTCTGGGAAAGCCCAGAGTGGGACACTGTCTCTTCAGCACAGTGTGGTCTGTGAAAGCCCGGAGTGGGATACTGTCTCTGCAGCACAGTGTGGTCTGGGAAAGCCCAGAGTGGGATACTGTCTCTGCAGCACAGTGTGGTCTGGGAAAGCCCAGAGTGGGACACTGTCTCTTCAGCACAGTGTGGTCTGGGAAAGCCCAGAGTGGGACACTGTCTCTGCAGCACAGTGTGCTCTGGGAAAGCCCGGAATTGGACACTGTCTCTGCAGCACAGTGTGGCCTGGGAAAGCCCGAAGTGGGACACTGCCTCTGCAGCACAGAGTGGTCTGGGAAAGCTGGGAATTGGACACTGTCTCTGCAGCACTGTGTGGCCTGGGAAAGCCCGAAGTGGGACACTGACTCTGCAGCACAGAGTGGTCTGGGAAAACCCGAAGTGGGACACTGACTCTGCAGCACAGAGTGGTCTGGGAAAGCCCGAAGTGGGACACTGACTCTGCAGCACAGAGTGGTCTGGGAACGCCCGGAGTGGGACACTGACTCTGCAGCACAGTGTGGTCTGGGAAAGCCCGGATTTGGACACAGTCTCTGCAGCACAGTGTGGTCTGGGAAAGCCCAGTGTGGGACACTATGTCTGCAGCTCAGTGAGGTGTGGGAATGCCCAGAGTGAGACACTATCTCTTCAGCACAGTGTGGTCTGGGAAAGCCCGGAGTAGGACACTATCTCTGCAGCACAGTGTGGTCTGGGAAAGCCCGGAATGGGACACAGTCTCTGCAGCACAGTGTGGTCTGGGAAAGCCCGGAGTGGGACACAGCCTCTGCAGCACAGTGTGGGTGGGAAAGCCCGGAGTGGGACTCTGCCTCTGCAGCTCAGTGTGGCCTGGGAAAGCCCAGAGTGGGACACAGTCTCTGCAGCACAGTGTGGTCTGGGACAGCCCGGAGTGCGACACTGTCTCTGCAGCACAGTGAAGTCTGGGAAAGCCCGGAATGGGACACAGTCTCTGCAGCACAGTGAAGTCTGGGAAAGCCCGGAATGGGACACAGTCTCTGCAGCACAGTGAGGTCTGGGAAAGCCCGGAGTGGGACACTGTCTCTGCAGCAGGGAGTGGGCTGTGAAAGCCCAGAGCAGGAATCTGGTGGAACTGGGCTTTTGTAGTAGAGAAGAGAAGTTGGACTCTCTTTAACTTGTCTTTTTTGATTTAATTAATTATAAGTTAATATGAACGGTGCTTATGTACAAGCGACGGTGAATGCCTACCACAATAATGAATATCCAATGCAATGTTGAGATGAAGTGGAAGGTAGATGTGGTCACTGTGTTGTGGGATTGGCCAGATCTGCACCATGTACAGTAACAGAGAGAATCCCTCACGCCTGGGGCCCACGATTTTCACTGCAATGTAGAGGGAGCAGGGCGCTAAAAGACAACTTTGTGTTGTTTGTTGTCAAGGTACTTCTCCTAAGATTTTGCGCACTCCCCAGTCTCTCGGAACCATATTCCCAGCTCCTTTAGGTCATCTGTTCGGACAATGAAGGAAATAAAGGATCAGTTAGCCCAGTTCCCAAAGAACAAGACCTCGCTCTTGCCTCAAGTTACCTTGGTGCCTGTGGCCAGTTCAAACAGGTCGCAGATGCTCATGAGTCTGTGCAATGACAGTGGATCTGAACAGAAAACAGTGACGTCATCCATGCACAGGAATGTTTTGACCTGCAGGCCTCTATTACCTGGAATATTCACCCCACTCAGGCTGCCAACCTTCCTGATGGACTTAGGAAAAATCTCTTTACAACATGCAAACAAGGCAAGAGAGTGTGGTCTGCCCAGCCTGACTCCAGATCTGATCAGGACCCTTTCTGTTGATGTAGAGCAGTCTGATCCATATGCAGAATCCAATCCCAATTCCACCCCCTCCCAAGCCCATTATGGAGAGCACATCCCGTGTGCGAATTCCTTCTCGTGGTCCCAGCCAATGAGATTGATGTCATCAACAGGCTCCCATTTAACTTTGTCAGAAAGACCTCAAACAGTGGTTGTTCCCCACTGTGCCTTGGCAGCAGCTGTCCCAAACTGAAGTGCATCTCTCATTATGTTCTCGCAGACCTTGGAATGAACCAGACTGCAACACTTGGTTGGCCACCACTTTGTTTTGGGAGACAATGAACAAAGAACAAAGAAAATTTACAGCCCAAGAACAGGCCCTTCGGCCCTCCAAGCCTGATCCGATCTAAATCCACCGTCTAAACCTGTCACCCAATTCCTAAGCATCTGTATCCCTCTGATCCCCACTTACTCATACATCTGTCCAGACGCATCTTAAATGAATCTACCGTGCCTGCCTCTACCACCTCTGCTGGCAACGCGTTCCAGACACCTACCACCCTCTGTGTGAGGTACTTACTGTGTGTATCCCCCTTAAACTTTCCATCTCTCACCTTGAAAGTGTGACCTCTGGTTATTGAATCCTTCACCCTGGGAAGAAGCTTGTCTCTGTCCACCCTGTCTATACCCTTCATGAGTTTATTAACCTCAATCAGGTCCCCCCTCAATCTCCTTTTTTCTAATGAAAATAAACCGAACCTACTCAACCTCTCTTCATAGCTAGCTAGGGATGACATTATACAAGTTTATAAAATCATGAGGGGCATGGGTCGGATAAATAGACAAAATCTTTTACCTGGGATGGGGGAGTCCAGAATTAGAAGACATTGTTTTAGGGTGAGGAGGAAAGATAAAAGAGACCTAAGGGGCAACTTTTTCACGCAGAGGGTGGTGCGTGTATTGAATGAGCTGCCAGAGGATGTGGTGGAGGCTACTATAATTGCAACATTCAGAAGGCATCTGGATTGGTACATGAATAGGAAGGGTTTGGAGGGATATGGGCCAGGTGCTGGCAGGTGGGACTAGATTAGTTTGGGTTATCTGGAATGAAGGGTCTGTTTCGGTGCTGTATATCTATGACTTTGACTGCTAACATTGAGCATGAGGCTTTTCACATCACAGAGCGGTGGGAGCTGGGCGGAACTGAAGGCAGAGCGCAAAGCCAGTCGGGAAGGTAAGTGATTGTTATTTGAGTGGGTGTGTTCTAGACCCCAGGTCCTACAAAGTAGGGCCTCCCTCCCTCCCTCCTCCTCTAACCTAAATTAAAAGTCCATAGACTTGCCCCAAAAAGAGGGTCCATGGAGGTTCCTGTGGATTGAAGAATGAGGCTTCAGCTCAGGACTCTTTGACAAGGAGGTTGAGTGAAGTGATCACGCCACAGTTGAAGAGGGTGAAGACATGACTGCCCAGCTGGTTCAGTGCGCTACGTGCTTGATGTGGGAGGTCAACGACTCTGGTGTGTCTGGCTCGTATAAGTGTGGAAAGTGTGTGCACGTTCAGCTACTGACAGAGCATATTGCACCGCTGACGAAAGAACTCGAGGACCTTAGGCTCATCCGAGAGAACGAGATCTTTCTGGACAAGACCTTCAGCGATGTTATTACACCTATCATGCCAGAAGAGAGCAGAAGAGAGCAGACGATGAGGAAGGCGGAGAGGAGACAGGTGCAAGAGACCCTGGGAGAAGTACCTGTCAGGAACAAGTTGAATCTTTTGGAAACAGATGACACTGCCAGTCCGCGAGGTGCCAGGTCTGTCAATCAAAAGTTGGCGTGGAGGCAAAGCGGAAGAGTCGGACATCGCACAGAGCCGTGGTAATAGGGGACTCCATCGTGAGAGGAACTGACCGGGGTTTTTGTGGCAGCAGACGGGATTTAAGGATGGTGTGTTGCATCCCTGGTGCCAGGGTTAAAGACATCACAGACAGAGTGCAGGAAATCCTCAAGGACGAAGGTGAAGAGCCAGAGGTGGTGGTACATGTCGGCACAAATGATGTCGGGAAGAAGAGGAGGAACATACTACAGCGGGTCTTCGGAGAACTAGGAAGAAGGCTGAAAAGCAGGACGTCCAGGGTGGTTATCTCCGGTTTGCTTCCACTTCCTCGGGCTGGAGAGGCCAGAAACAGGGAGATAATGGACTTGAATGTGTGGTTGGGGAACTGGTGCAGGAAGCAAGGATTTAAGTTCTTGGATCACTGGGGTATGTTTTGTGGTAAACATAAATTCTACAAGAGAGACGGTTTGCACCTTAATAGGTTAGGGACCAGCATTCTGGCAGGCAGGGTTTCTACAGCAACACCGCTACATTTAAACTAAGTAGCGGGGGGGAGGGGACAAGCTGGATGTTTAAGAAGGAAATTGAAGGGAAAGTTAGAACAAGAGAAGTCAAGAACGACAACTATATCAACAAGGCAGAAAACTCGGAAAGGGATCATGCTGTAAGGTTGAGTGAAATAGGAGTTGATGCGAAGGGTGAGAGCAGTAACAAATTAAAAATACTATACATGAATGCACGAAGCATTAGACATAAGATGGATGTGCTTGAGGCTCTTTTGTAAATTGGCAGTTACGATATTGTGGGGATAACTGAGACGTGGCTTCAAGTGGACAGGGCCTGGGAAATGAATATTCAAGGATACACGTGCTATCGTAAGGACAGACTGACGGGCAGAGGGGGTGGGGTGGCCTTGTTGGTAAGGGACGATATTCAGTCCCTTGCGCGGGGGGACCTAGAGTAAGGGGATGTAAAGTCAGTGTGGATAGAGCCGAGAAATTCTAAGGGTAAAAAGACCCTCTTGGGAGTCATCTACAGGCCCCCAAACAGTAGTCTGGATGTCGGATGTAAGTTAAATCAGGAGCTGAAATTGGCCTGTCGCAAAGATGTCACTACAGTTGTTATGGGGGATTTTAACATGCAGGTAGACTGGGAGAATCAGGATGGTATTGGGCCACAAGAAAGAGACTTTGTGGAGTGCCTCCGAGATGGATTCTTAGAGCAGCTGGTGCTGGAGCCAACCAGGGAGAAGGCAATTCTGGATCTGATATTGTGTAACGAACCAGAATTGGTCAGAGACCTCGAAGTGAAGGAGCCATTGGGAAGTAGTGACCATAATACAATAAGCTTCAATCTGCAATTTGAGAGGGAAAGGGTACAATCGGAAGTGACAATATTTCAGTTGAATAAAGGGAACTATGGAGCTATGAGGGAGGAGCTGGCCAAAGTTCAATGGTGCAATACCTTAGCAGGGATGACCGTGGAGGAACAATGGCGGATATTTCTGTGTATAATGCAGAAGGTGCAGGATCAGTTCATTCCAAAAAGGAAGAAAGATCCCAGGAGGAGGCATGGGCGGCCGTGGCTGACGAGGGAAGTTAAGAAACATATAAAGTTAAAAGAGAAAAAGTATAACATAGCAAAGATAAGTGGGAAAACGGAGGACTGGGAAGCTTTTAAAGAACAACAGAGGATTACTAAGAAGGAAATACGCAGAGGAAAAATGAGGCACGAAGGTAAACTGGCCAAGAATATAAAGGAGGATAGTAAAAGTTTTTTTAGGTATGTGCAAGGCAAAAAAATGGTTAGGACAAAAATTGGGCCCTTAAAGACAGAAACAGGGGAATATATTATGGGGAACAAAGAAATGGCAGAAGAGTTGAATTGGTACTTCAGATCTGTGTTCACTGGGGAAGACACAAGCAATCTCCCTGAGGTAACAGTGGCTGAAGGACCTGAACTGAAGGGAATTTATATGTGCCAGGAATTTGTGTTGGAGAGACTGTTAGGTCTGAAGGTTGATAAGTCTCCGGGGCCTGATGGTCTGCATCCCAGGGTACTGAAGGAGGTGGCTCGAGAAATCGTGGATGCGTTGGTGATTATTTTCCAGAGTTTGATAGATTCGGGATTAGTTCCTGTGGATTGGAGGGTGGCTAATGTTGTACCACTTTTTAAGAAAGGTGGGAGAGAGAAAGCAGGAAATTATAGACCAGTTAGTCTGACCTCAGTGGTGGGAAAGATGCTGGAGTCTATTATAAAGGATGAAATTACGACACATCTGGATAGTAGTAACAGGATAGGTCAGAGTCAGCATGGATTTATGAAGGGAAAATCATGCTTGACTAATCTTCTGGAATTATTTGAGGATGTAACTCTGAAGATGGACGAGGGAGATCCAGTAGATGTAGTGTACCTGGACTTTCAGAAAGCTTTTGATAAAGTCCCACATAGGAGGTTAGTGAGCAAAATTAGGGCGCTTGGTATTGGGGGCAAAGTACTAACTTGGATTGAAAGTTGGTTGGCTGACAGGAAACAAAGACAGGAAACAAATAAACGGCTCCATTTCGGAATGGCAGGTGGTGACCAGTGGGGTACCGCAGGGATCCGTGCTGGGACCGCAGCTTTTTACAATATATGTTAATGATATAGAAGATGGTATCAGCAATAACATTAGCAAATTTGCTGATGATACAAAGCTGGGTGGCAGGGTGAAATGTGAGAAGGATGTTAGGAGATTACAGGATGACCTGGACAAGTTAGGTGAGTGGTCAGATGCATGGCAGAGGCAGTTTAATGTGGATAAATGTATGGTTATCCACTTTGGTGGCAAGAACAGGAAGGCAGACTACTACCTCAATGGAATCAATTTATGTAAAGGGGCAGTACAGAGAGATCTGGGTGTTCTTGTACACCGGTCAATGAAGGTACAGCAGGTAGTGAAGAAGGCTAATAGCATGCTGGCCTTCATAACAAGAGGAATTGAGTATAGAAGCAAAGAGGTTCTTCTGCAGCTGTACAGGGCCCTGGTGAGACCACACCTGGAGTATTGTGTGCAGTTCTGGTCTCCAAATTTGAGGAAAGATATTCTGGCTATTGAGGGAGTGCAGCGTAGGTTCACGAGGTCAATTCCTGGAATGGCGGGATTACCTTACACTGAAAGACTGGAGCGACTGGGCTTGTATACCCTTGAGTTTAGAAGACTGAGAGGGGATCTGATTGAGACGTATAAGATTATGAAAGGATTGGACACTCTGGAGACAGGAAACATGTTTCCGCTGATGGGTGAGTCCCGAACCAGAGGACACAGCTTAAAAATACGGGGTAGACCATTTAGGACAGAGATGAGGAGAAACTTCTTCACCCAGAGAGTGGTGGCTGTGTGGAATGCTCTGCCCCAGAGGGCAGTGGAGGCCCAGTCTCTGGATTCATTTAAGAAAGAGTTGGATAGAGCTCTCAAAGATAGTGGAATCAAGGGTTATGGAGATAAGGCAGGAACAGGATACTGATTAAGGATGATCAGCCATGATTATATTGAATGGTGGTGCTGGCTCAAAGGCAGAATGGCCTACTCCTGCACCTATTGTCTATTGTCTATTGCACCTTCCATACCAGGCAACATCCTCATAAACCTTCTCTGCACCCTCTCCAAAACATTCACATCCTTTTGGTAATGTGGCGACAAATTCTAAATGCAATATTCTAAATGCGGCCGAACCAATGTCTTGTACGATGTTAACATGACCTGCCAGCTCTTATACTCAATACCCCGTCCAATAAAGGCAAGTATACCATATGCCTTCTTGACCACTCTATCCACCTGTGCAACGACCTTCAGAGTACAATGGACCTGCACTACCAGATCTCTCTGCTCATCAACTTTTCTCAAGGCTCTTCCGTTCATTGTATAATTTGCTCTAGAATTAGACTTGCCTAAATGCATCACCTCACATTTGTCTGGATTGAAAGCCATCTGCCACTTTTCCGCCCAACTCTCCAGTCTATCTATATCCTCCTGTATTCTCTGACAGTCCCTTATGCTTTCTGCTACTCCACCAATCTTTGTGACATCTGCAAACTTGCTGATCATACCAACAGTACCCTCTTCTAGATCATTTATGTATATTACAAACAACAGTGGCCCCAATACTGACCCCTGTGGAACACCACTGGTCACCTTTCTCCATTTCGAGAAACTCCCTTCAACTACTACTCTCTGTCTCCTGTTGCTCAACCAGTTCTTTATCCTCCTAGCTAGAACACCCTGCACACCATGTGACTTCACTTTCTCCATTAGTCTACAATGGGGAACCTTATCAAACGCCCTACTAAAGTCCATGTATATGACATCAACAGTCCTTTCTTCATCTAACAACTTGGTCACTTCCTCAAAGAACTCTATCAAGTTGGTAAGGCATGATCTCCCCACACACAAAACCATGTTCCTATCACTGATAAGCCCATTCTTTTCTAAATATAAATAGATCCTATCCATCAGTACTTTCTCCAGCAACTTCCCCACCACCGACGTCAGGCTCACTGGTCTGTACTTACCCAGAATATATCTACTACCCTTCTTGTACAGGGGGACAACATGAGCAACCTTCCAGTCCTCTGGCACCTCACCTGTATTTAAGGACGCCACAAAGATATCTCTCAGAGCCCCAGCTATTTCCTCTCTCGCCTCCCTCATCAACATGGGATAGATCCCATCTGGTCCTAGGGATTTGTCCACCTTAATAACCTGTAGCCTACCCAACACATCTTCCCTACTTATGCCAACGTGATCCAGATTAATCAAACTTCTGTCTCTAATCTCAACATTCATCATGTTCCTCTCCTCAGTGAACACTGATGCAAAGTAATCATTCAGAATCTTACCAATTCTCTCAGGTTTGACACACAGCCTTCCTTCATTATCCTTTAGTGGACCAATCCTTTCTCTAGTTACCCACTTGCTTCTTATATATGAATAAAATGCTTTGAGATTCTCCTTTACTCTGCTCACTGAAGCTATTTCATGACCCCTTTTCGCCCGCTTGATTCCTTGTTTAAGACTTGTCCTCCTCTTCCGATATTCCTCCAGGGCCCGTTCTGTTCTTAGCTGCCTCGACCTTATGTACACTTCCCTTTTCCTCTTGGCTAGTCGTACAATTTCTCCTGTCATCCATGGTTCACAAATCTTGCCTTTCCTATCCTTTGCCTTCACCGGGACATGCCTATCCTGCACTATCTTTAATCTATCTTTGAAAGCCAAAGACCAACAAATTTCGCTCAAACCAGAGTGTCTTTCATTGAATTGATGGTCCTTCAGGTGCAGGTGATGTTTGTTTTCGGTGTGTGTCCTGGGGAACAGACTTTGGTGTACAGAGTCCTGCATCACAGAGCTGCCTGGTCCCATCGACTGTGGCCTGTTTTTATCTAACTTTCTGGCACTCTCTGTGCAGCATCAAACTCCAGATGTTTCTCTCTTTCTCCCTTACTATCTTCCTTTTCATTGTGGACTATTTTATAGACATATCACCTCTACTCCGATCCCATTAACATTAGCTGTCGCATTAACTATACCAAAGGGAAGGAAGGAAAAGTATCTGGAAATCTGTGATCAATCATTCTTTCTTTCCAATGCAGACGTGAAGCACCAAACATCTCGTGTTTATGATACAGATTCCCTTGTTCCCAAACTCTGCCTGAACAGCCTTCAGTCTGTACAATTCTCCCGCTACTTCCTGCTGTTTACTGGGTATATTACTAACAGCCTGTACGTGTATCAATGCTGTTGTCCGGTATCATCCTCAGTATCTAAGTCAATTCCAAGTTTGGTGTCAAAAGAAATGTTGATTTTTGTTTTGTCTTGATACTTGAAGGTCTGTTTCATTTGTACACAGAAAAAAAACAATAATAAAATACTCATCCTGCCAAAAGTTCTTGGTCTCCGTTCTGTTAAACTGCAAGTTGCAGTAGTTTATGATCATTCAGCATTTTCTGTCCGAACACATTATTTCTCCACGGTGACCTTGACCCATTTATTACAATAGCTTCAGTTTTTTTATCCAGCCTCTTATGTAACAACTTCTGAAACACTTTTATCTCATCAGAACCCTTCACATTTGTCTAAATCTACACTCACTCTCTTTGAACAGATCTGCCCTCTCTAGTTGGATTAGTGTTGATCTGCTCTAAGTTTATTCCAAATGTACACAGGACTGGTGTCAAACTGATCTGCCTGTAGTTGTTCATAGTGAATTCTCATTGTACTTCTGAGAAGGTGTCAGATTTTCCCGTTGTATGGTGGGACAGAAGGACTGGGTTGAGCTGCAGTTTGTAGTTTTATGAAGCACAGAATAAAATGTGGTGCCGAGTTAAGGACAGAAACACTGCTGTCCTCATCAGCTTTCAACTGTTTTCTCGTTCTTCCTCCTTCAATGAATGTACTTTTCAGGGTCGAATTCAGAATTCCTGTTGCTCTGTGACTAACCTGGAACAGTGTGTTGAAAGGACAATTCCAATCCACAAGAGGAATCTTTCCCACTGCACTGCTCCCACAGGCTGGGATGCTACAGACTGAGCAGAAAGTATACCCAAAGTACAATGATGAGGTCCCATAGGCTC
The DNA here is from genome assembly GCF_037043375.1 of Chiloscyllium plagiosum. Taxonomy (NCBI): domain Eukaryota; kingdom Metazoa; phylum Chordata; class Chondrichthyes; order Orectolobiformes; family Hemiscylliidae; genus Chiloscyllium; species Chiloscyllium plagiosum. The sequence continues at coordinate 1,427,748 of NW_028270150.1, read as the reverse complement.
ATGCTGCTCCTTCTCACAGAACAAAGACACTCACCAGAAGCAGATGATGTCTCATGGTTTAGGTATTGGAACACCAACTCGGTGTCATTGAGTATTCAGAAACAGAAATGAAATAAATGTTTTATTTGTGTTTTATTGTTCTTTAAGATCAGTGTGTCTGAGTTAAGTTATTTGATTGGAGAATAAGGGTAGTGAATTGGATGGAAATGGTGGAGGAGCTCACTTGGGACTTCTCTGAAAGGTAGAATCAGAAAGGTGCGATTCAGTATTGTAAGAGTTGAAGGCGCATTCATGTTTATTGAATTCTGTGAAAGGGAGAAGCAAAATCTAATTGTGAATCCAGTTGTAATCCATGTACTATTGTAAACAGCTGTTCTTCCTGCATCTCTAAACCTCTATTTAATGCACTGTCCACAGGTTCAGAAGAACCTCACGGTTCAGACAAACTAACTCCATGGGGTGGCACGGTGGCTCAGTGGTTAGCACTGCTGCCTCACAGTGCCAGGAACCCAGGTTCAATTCCTGCCTTGGGCGACTGTGTGGAGTTTGCACATTCTTCCCGTGTCTGTGTGGGTTCCCCCCAGGTGCTCCGGATTCCTCCCATAGTCCAAAGATGTGTAGGTCAGATGAATTAGCCATGCTAAATTACCTGTAGCTTTAGGTGGATTAGCCAGGGGTGAGTGTAGGGGTCTGGGTGGGTTACTCTTCAGAGGTCAGTGTGGACTTGTTGGGCTGAAGGGCCTATTTCCACACTGTAGGGAATCTAATCTAATCCACTTTTGAAGATTGTTACAGTGTGTTAAACAAACAAGAAATGAACGACTCTCCACTTATATATTTTCAACCTGCCAATAATCTTACTTTCCATCTCTTTGTGGGCACTTGACTTTATTCATCTGGATTCCATTGGTTTGAAGTTCCCTGATGGAATTAAGATTGAGTAATGAGCTGGTATTAGGTAACTAATGGGAGCAGAGGCTTAGTTTTCCAAACATGCACATCAGTGTTAATTCACCGTATCCCTCATGTCCATTTGCAAAAGCAAACTGTGGCCTGTTTTTATCTAACTTTCTGGCACTCTCTGTGCAGCATCAAACTCCAGATGTTTCTCTCTTTCTCCCTTACTACCTTCCTTTTCATTGTGGACTCCTTTATGGACATATCACCTCTACTCCGATCCCATTAACATTAGCTTACTCATTAACTATACCAAAGGGAAGGAAGGAAACGTATCTGGAAATCTGTGATCAATCATCCTTCCTGTCCGATGCAGACATAAAACGCCAAACACCTCGTATTTATGATACAGATCCCCTTGTTCTCAAACTCTGCCTGAACAGCCTCACTATACAGCATCACATCTTCCAGCATTTCCCTCACATCCATTGTGGCTTCAATCAGTAAACACATCCACTCTCCTGGAATCTCTGGGAACCTCCTGAAGGAATCAATCTCTCCATGTCATCCAGGTTCATGCATTCACGATCAGCACGCGTTACTCTTCCCATTGCACCATTATTTGAGGCAACCTTCCTTGTTAACTGCTCCCTTCCTTTCTTTGAAATCCCCAAACGTTTCTTCCAAGCACAATGCCCTGAGCTCTCTGGCTGTCCCACTGTAGTTCCTGGCCTCATGCAGTGTATGGAAGTCTAGGATGAGGACTTCATCCTTCCTTTGCTGTGGTTCTGTTCGCCGAGCTGGAAGTTTTTGTTGCAAACGTTTCGTCCCCTGGCTAGGCGACATCATCAGTGCTTGGGAGCCTCCTGCGAAGCGCTTCTTTGATGTTTCCTCCGGTGTTTATAGGGGTCTGTCCCTGCCGCTTCCGGTTGTCAGTTTCAGATGTCCACTGTAGTGGTTGGTATATTGGGTCCAGGTCGATGTGTTTGTTGATGGAGTTTGTGGATGAATGCCATGCCTCTAGGAATTCCCTGGCTGTTCTCTGTCTGGCTTGCCCTATGATAGTAGTGTTGTCCCAGTCAAATTCATGTTGCTTGTTGTCTGCGTGTGTGGCTACTAAGGATAGCTGGTCGTGTCATTTCGTGGCTAGTTGATGTTCATGTATGCGGATTGTTAGCTGTCTTCCTGTTTGTCCTATGTAGTGTTTTGTGCAGTCCTTGCATGGTATTTTGTACACTACATTAGTTTTGCTCATGTTGGGTATCGGGTCCTTCGTTCTGGTGAGTCAATGATCTCTCGGATACTTCCTTCAGCAAAAAATCCAAGAATTGAACTTGGTAGATATTTCAAAATGCTACTGAGTTGCTCTCTGAACTTGGACTGTGTTGCCATGTAAATAAATGTGTTTGTGCAGCAACTTAAATTCAGCAGCATGTATCCAACTTGTTGAAATATGTATTCAGAATTATTGTAACCTCCAGGATCTGTTCCTGCAGTGATGTAATATAAGAATTCGATAATATACACCAACCACAGAAGTATAAAGATGCCAGATATGGTGAAGAGTAAAATCACAGACTTCCTCCTGCTCTCCACTTCTGGGTCATTGTGATTCTCTCCCTTGTTCTGACCCTTCAGTCCCTGACGAACCTGACTAGCAACTAAAATATGTCTGACTGTCAGAGCATTGAGCAACAGAATTAAAGTGAATGGTAACAATGGGGTCAAGATTTTATCAAACCAGCCAAATACCACCCATTCAGGATCAGTGAAACAATTTGGTTTTACATCTCAGAACCATGGTACATTATCAATTATCTGTCCAGGTTTATATATAAAGTAGAAGGGGACATTTTTTAAACAGAGCATAATGCAGGTTGTTGCTAGAACCAGTGTTGCAGTTTTCTCAGTGCAATATTTGGTTTTTAGCTTCTGGCAACAAATGGCCACAAATCGGTCAAAGGAGAAAGTCACAGTAAACCAGACTGAACAGTTTGTGGCTGCACGAATCAGCATGCTCATAATACTGCATACAGGTGTGATGTTCAGGAAAGATCCTGGGAAATAATAATAATTGATCTGGCTCAGGAAGACTTCTGTGATAATGAGTAATAGATCAGCCATTGCCATGGCCACCAGGTAACAGGTGGTGCATGATGAGAGGCCACACTTTCGATGAGACAGGATCACAATAGCCACTATGTTAACTGTAAGAAAAAGAAAGGTTTACAGACTGGAAATTAATGATGCCTGAACCAGACAGCAATGCCATGACTTTTCAAAAAACAATTAGTATATTTTTTGTTGTTGAAGGATAGTGTTTTGAATCTCAATCCTAACCCTAACCCAAACCAAGGAAGTTCATGGTGACAGGAGTTCCAACAAGAACATGTTTTATTATCATATTATGGAGCATTACATTGTGCTGCTGCTTATATGATCCTCCTTTCTCTTTTTGCTCTGGTTCACTCCCCACTATGAGATTCAATCATGAATCTTGCCTTGCTGAGTTTTTTTTACAAATTTTTCGAATGGAGTCCTGTACACAATGATTCATTGTGGGAAATGTTTCAGTTATAACTTCCCTGTATAAAAATGATTAATACACAATGACAAATATGCAGTTATTGTAAGCAAGGGGACATAAAAAAATGAGAGACCTGTAGATGCCCATGGAACCACAAATTTATGGAGTAAAATCAGAAATTAGCTCATCCACAGGTTTTCACATGTTCAGTATAATTGCAGTTACTATGACTGTGAGCAGAGTCTGGATTCATTCATCAAAGTGCCGAGATTAGTACCAGTTACTACCGCTAGGACATTTAATCAGGGATCCACATTGAATTGTACTAGAACTGTATGATTCTATAACCATAACCAATTGTCTGTGTAAAAGCACCAGAAGCAAAGGCAGCATTCCTGATCCACAGAGCTACAAGACTTTGTTTTGGGAGGAAAGCAAATTAGCAATAAATAAACAACACATTTCAAATCACACTATAGTACTGAGACCTTGCACTAAAGAGAATTGTATACAGATTGTCCAGCAGTATAATTTTTAGTAAATAGTAAATAAATGTTTCCCTGGGAATTCATCAGACCTGAAAAATATAAAGGTATTTAATTTTGTGTGCTTTTATAAATTCTTTAACTTTTATAACAATGACATGAACAGCAATGCTTGATTTCTGTACTCTATCCCAGTGACTCATGACATGATAAAGTCAACAATCAGCATAAAGACTTCTCAACTGATCGAATTCATAAAATAAAGAAAGCACAATGGGATACAGGGAGCATCCATCTGAAACACACATTTCAGAAAAAAAAACAAATTTGATTCACTCCAGTGGAATCCTGTAGAGCTGATGGATGTTCCCAGTAATACATTGACGCCGAAATATTGTCTTTCACTTTTCTCAGTCACTCAAAATTGTGGTGTCAAGAGCAGATCACAGGCTGGGAATCCTGCAGCAAGTAACTCACCTCCTGACTCCCCAAAGCCTGTCCACCATCTACAAGGCACAGGCCAGGAGTGTGATGGAATACTCCCCATTGGCCTGGATGGGGGCAGCTCCAACAACATTCAAGAGCCATGACACCATTCAGGACAAAGCAGCCAGCTAGAGAGACACTAGATCCTCAATCATTCACCGCACACACTGATGATGCATACTGCTTCCACCATTTATAGATGCAAACCAGCAACAGTCTTCTGAAAGTACTTTTCAAACCCACCAGCTCTACCACCAAGAAGGATCCCTGCAGCTGATGAATAGCAACATCACTTCCCAGAAATTACCCACCAAACCATACTCAGTGACAAATGTTCCTAATCATTGCCTTCCCCACACTCCCACTTGAAGTTTAACGTGATCATCAGACATACAGCATGTGACAAGATGTGGGTTTATAGAAGATTTGTTCTTTCCAGTTTCTCTTGAATAGAGATGTAATCAACCTCGTGCCCTGGTGTCTGCTCTATGAAAAGCAGAATGAATAGCTTTGGGCTTTTTAAACTTGGACAAAATAGAATGAGTGGGTGCAGTCAGCCTATCACAGTTCGAGGGTTTTAATTTTTACTTTAATTTGTTGTAGTTGGTCTTTTTGGAGTTGAAGCTGTGAGATACAGCTCTCTCCCTCTCTCTCTCTGTCTCTTTCTCTGTCTCTCGCACTCTCTCTCTCTGTCTGTTTCTCTCTCTCTCTCTGTCTCTGTCTCTCTCTCTCTGTCTCTGTCTCTCGCACTCTCTCTCTCTGTCTGTTTCTCACTCTCTCTCTCTCTCTCTCTGTCTCTCGCACTCTCTCTATCTGTCTGTTTGTCTCTGTCTCTCTCTCTCTCTCTCTGCTGCTGCAAAAAGTTTGAATTCTCTATTGCTAAATTCATTCTGTCTGGTTTTCCTTTCTCTTGGACTGAAATGGAAACAGCAAGTGAGGGAAATCTGTTGTACTGAATTTGCCTTTGCCAAGGCTGTGTTTATGGGCTACTGCAACATTGGAACAGTAGATGAGTCTTAGTGAAATAGTATACCGTTGTATTAAGCCTTTTAAAGAGTTAAAGGTATACCAATTCTTTTTTATTTGTATTTCAACTGTAGGATAATCATAAAGAGTGTTTTGCTTAAAGCCAATAGTCTTACCAAACAAATCACACCTGGAACGCAACGCCTTCCACTTACCTTTAAATAAGATCAAAGTTAGGGCGTCGGTTGTATCCTTTATATGTTTTGATGGGGTTTGATCTGGCCCATAACAATCATGACTGGGTCTACATGGGTTTATCACCACTTTGTCACATGTGGAAACCCTGCTTCCAACTTCTTTACAAAGGCCTCTGTCATTGTTGATGCCAGGCTCAATGTTCTTTGGCAGTGACCAGAGGCTCTCTGTTAGGCCCATTAATGCAGTGAATATTTCTCCTTTGTAAATGGCAGTACATCAGTGTTTTCAGCTACAGCACAACTCCTGTGCAACATTGTCATACACCTTCCAGTCTCACAGCCCCTTCCTTCTAAAGGACAAGGGCAGCAGATACAGTACATGGGAACACCGCCCCTGCAAGTTCCCATCCAAGCCATTCCCAATCCTGATGTGAATACATATCCATGTTCCTTCAGTGTCACTGAGTCAGAATTCTGGACTTTCCTTCCTGATTGTGGGTCTACGTACAGCACATGGACTGCAGTGGTTCCACAAGCAGCTCACCCCCACTTTCTCAAGGGTAACTGTGGATGGGCAATAAATGTCGGGTCCAGCTACAATGCTCACATCCCACAAATGATTTCAAATAAGAACTTCTCTTTCTGAGCTCTCTGTACACTTCAGCCCTGAAGGAGAGTTCTACTGAGCACCAAACTGTTTCTCAGTCCACAGATGCTGCCAGACCTCCTACTGGTTTCTATTCATTTGCACACTTTGTTCCATTAGTGAATGAATAGCTCACATTCAGAGAGGCGGTAGGTTACAAACGTAGGTGTATGATTTGTTGGGGTCATAAGAATCCGAACAAAAAACACAAAAGCAAACACAAATCTGAAGCCTCCAGCCCCATTTTAAGTCATAAGAATAAATTCAGGATTCAGGAAAGTAACTCACTGAGCGGACACTGGTAGAACGGAAAACTCTGGCCAATCTGTAACACGGACATTCACAGAATGCACTCAGAGCGCTCCTCACACATGGACTTATACACGTTCTTTAGTTAAAGTTACTCACCAGGTATCCCAATAATAGCAAGAATTGGATAATAGATTTTCTTGATGGTATAGAATGTTTCCATGCTGTCCTGTACGAGACAATCAGTTAGCTGCAGAGAATCTCTCCCGATTAATCTCGGAGGCTGTGCATTCCCACTGAAATCAATTTCTAGGCTGGTGGACCTCCTCTGGGATGAGAGAGTTACACTTCCATTTAAAAAAAAACAGATTTCAAACTGGAGTGAAGTTTGTGCTCAAGTGTTTAGTTGAGAAATTGAGGTAAATAATTCCCAACGCTGGAAATTTTTGGTTTCCAAACAAAATTGAGCTACATCCTCCGAGAAATTAGAATGTTATTGTAAAGAGCATTGACATACCTCAAGGTCTCATGTCCCTTTATTGAAGTCATTCATTGTGATGATGACTAGGCAGGAGTTAGATTCCATGTGGTTCTGCTGTGGGCATTCAGTGAAGTGATGAAGGTGCATTACCAACTTCACAGTGCAGCATCAGACACTAATTCACCAACTGATGTGTGTGTGTGTGTGTGTGTGTGTGAAGGTGGGGTGGTGGTGAGGGGGCATGTGTGTCGGGGGGGGGGCACCTTCTCAAACACAAACCCTGTCTGATATCTCTCTCTCTCACACACACACACAAAGAGCAAAGACCAAAGAAAATTACAGCATAGGAACAGGCCCTTCAGCCCTTCAGCCCTCCAAGCCTGCCCTGATCCAGATCCTCTATCTAAATCTATCTCCTATTGTCTAAGGAGCTGTGTCCCTCTGCTCCCTGCCCATTCATGTATCAGTCTCGATACATCTTAAACGATGCTATCGTGCCCACCTCTACCATCTCCGCTGGCAACGCATTCCAGACACTCACCACCCTCCGAGTGAAGAACTGTCCACACATATCTCCCCTAAACCTTTCCCCTCTCACCTTGAACTCGTGACCCCTAGTAATTATGACCCCTCTCTGGGAAAAAGCTTCTTGCTATCCACCCTATCTATATAAAATCTCATGATTTTGTAGACCTCAATCAGGTTTCCCCCTCAACCTCCGACTTTCTAATGAAAATAAACCTAATCTACTCAACCTCTCCTCATAGCTAGCACCCTCCATTCCAGGCAACATTCTGGTGAATCTCTTCTGCACCCTCTCCAAAGCATCCACATCATTTTGGTGATGTGGTGACCAGAACTGGACGCAGTATTCCAAATGTGGCCAAACCAAAGTCTTATACAACTGTAACATGACCTGCCAGCTCTTGTACTCCATACCCCGTCCAATGAAGGACAGCATGCCGTATGCCTTCTTGACCACTTTACTGATCTCTGTTGCCACCTTCAGGGATCTGAACACCCAGATCTCTCTGTATATTAATTTTCCCCAGGACATTCCCACTTATCTTGTCATTTGTTCTTGAATTGCATCTTTCAAAATGCATCACCTCACATTTGCCCAAATTGAACTCCATCTGCCATTTCTCCACTAAACTCTCCCATCTATCTATATTCTGCTGCATTCTCTGACAGTCGTCTTCACTATCTGCTACTCCACCAGTTTTAGTGCCATCTGCAAACTTGCTAATCAGAGCACCTTTACCTTCCTCCAGACCATTTATGTCTATCACAAACAGCAGTGGTCCCAACACGGATCAGTGTGGAACACCACTGGTCACAGGGCTCCATTTTGAGAAGCTCCCTTCCACTACAACTCTCTGTCTCCTGCAGTCCAGCCAGGATTCTGCCCAGCTAACTAGAACACCATGGACCCACTCCGACTTCACTTTCTCCACAAGCCAAAAAAAACCTGCTGGGTATTTTTAATTCACACGGAAACCCTGTCCGATAACACACTCTAACACACAAGCCCTGTCTGATATTCCTCTCTCTAATACACAAACCCTGTCTGATATCCCTCTCTCTCACACACAAACCCAGTCTGATATTCCTCTCTCTCACACACAAACCCGGTCTAATAACCCTCTCTCTCACACATTGACCCTGTCTGATATTCCTCTCTCGCACATAGCGACTCTGTCTGATATTGTTCTCTCTCACACAAACCCCGTCTGATATCCCTCTCTCTCACACACAAATCCTGTCTGACATTCCCCTCTCTCACACACAAACTCCTCTATGATATCCCCCTCTCTCTCACACACAAACCTTGTTTGATATCCCTCTTCCTTACACACAAACCCTGTCCGAAATCCCTCTCTCTCACACACAAATCCTGTCTGATATCCCTCTCCCTCACACACAAACCCTGTCTGATATAACTCTCTCTCACACACAAATCCTGTCTGATATCCCTCTCCCTCACACAAAATCCTGTCTGATATCCCTCTCTCTCACACACAAACCCTGTCAGATATCCCATTCTCTCACGCACAAACCCAGTCTGATATCCCTCTCTCTCACACACAAACCCTGTCTGATATCTCTCTCTCACACACCAACCCTGTCTGATATCCCTCTCTCACACAGACAAACCCTGTCTGATATCCCTCTCTCACACAGACAAACCCTGTCTGATATCCCTCTCTCACACACACAAACCCAGCCTGATATCCCTCTCTCTCAAACACCGAACCAGTCTGATATCGTTCTCTCTCCCACACAAATCCTGTCTGATAACCCTCTCTCACACACACACCTTGTCTGATATCCCTCTCTCTCACAAACAAACACTGTCAGATATCCATCTCTATCACACATATACCCTGTCTGATATCCCTCTCTCTCACACACAAACCCTGTCTGATATCCCTCTCTCTCACACACAAATCCTGTCAGATAACCCTCTCCCTCACACACAAATCCTGTCTGATATCCCTCTCTCTCATGCACAAATCCTGTCTGATATCTCTCCCCCTCACACACCGACCCTGTCTGATATCACTCTCACTCACACACAAACCCTGTCTGATAATCCTCTCTCTCATACAAATCCAGTCTGATATCCCTCTCTCTCACACACACCGACCCTCTCTGATATCCCTCTCTCACACACAAACCCCGTCTGATATCCCTCTCTCACACACAAATCCTGTCTGATATCTTTCTCTCATACACCAGCCCTGTCTGACATCCCTCTCTCTCACACACAAACCCTGTCTGATATCTCTCTCTCTTGTCTGATATCCCTCTGAGAGGGTCACACAGACCCTCTCAGATACCCCTCTCTCACACACAAACCCTGTCTGATATCGTTCTCTCTCACACAAAAACCCTGTCTGATATCCCACTCTCTCACACAAAAACCCTGTCTGATATCCCACTCTCACACGCATACCCTGTCTGATATCCCTCTCCCTCACACACCGACCCTGTCTGATATCCCTCTCTCTCAAACACAAACCCTGTCAGATATCCCACTCTCTCTCACACAAATCATGACTGATGTCAACTCTCACACACACAAACCCTGTCTGATATCCTTCTCTCACACACAAATCTTGTCTGATATCCCTCTTCCGCACATACAAATCCTGTCCGAAATCCCTCTCTCTCACACACAAAACCTGTCAGATAACCCTCTCCCTCACACACAGACCCTGTCTGATATCCCACTCTCTCACACAAAAACCCTGTCCGATATCCCTCTCTCTCACACAAAAACCCTGTCTGATATCCCTATTCCTCACACACAAACCCTGTGTGATATCCCTCCCTCTCACACACCGACTCTGTCAGATATCGTTCTCTCTCACACAAAAACCCTGTCTGATATCCCTCTGTCACACACACAAACACTTTTTGATATCCTTCACTCACACACAAAACTTGTCTGATATTCCTCTTCCTCAAACACAAACCCTGTCCGAAATCCCTCCCTCTCACACACAAATACTGTCAGATAACGCTCTCCCTCACACACAAATCCTGTCTGATATCCCTCTCTCTCACACACAAATCCTGTCTGATATCTCTCCCCCTCACACACCGACCCTGTCTGATATCACTCTCACTCACACACAAACCCTGTCTGATAACCCTCTCTCTCATATAAACCACTGTCTGATAACCCTCTCTCTCACACACAAACCCCGTCTGATATCCCTCTCTCACACACAAATCCTGTCTGATATCTTTCTCTCATACACCAGCCCTGTCTGACATCCCTCTCTCTCACACACAAACCCTGTCTGATATCTCTCTCACGCATACCAACCTTGTCTGATATCCCTCTCTGTCACATACAGACCCTCTCAGATACCCCTCTCTCACACACAAACCCTGTCTGATGTCCCTCTCTTTCACACACAAACCCTGCCCGATATCCCTTGCACTCACACACAATACTTGCCTGATGTCCAACTCTCTCAGACACAAACAATGTCTGATATCCCTCTCTCACACACACAAACCCTGTCTGATATCCCTCTTCCTCACATACAAACCCTGTGTGATATTACTCTCTCTCACACACCGACTCTGTCTGCTATCGTTCTATCTCACACAAAAACCCTGTAGGATATCCCACTCTCTCATGCACAAACCCTGTCTGATATCCCTCTCTCACACACAATCCCTGTCTGATATCCCTCTCTCACACACATAAACCCTTTTTGATATCCTTCTCTCACAAACAAACCTTATCTGATATCCTTCTTCCTCACACACAAACCCTGTCCGAAATCCCTCTCTCTCACACACACATCCTGTCAGATAACCCTCTCCCTCACACACAAACCCTGTCTGATATCCCTCTCTCTTACACACAAACCCTGTCTGATATCCCTCTCTCACACACACAAACCCTGTCTGACATCCCTCTCTCACACACACTGACCCTGTCTGATATCTCTCTCTCACACACCAACCCTGTCTGATATCCCTTTCTCACACACACCGACCCTGTCTGATATCTCTCTCTCACACACCAACCCTGTCTGATATCCCTCTCTCACACAGACAAACCCTGTCTGATATCCCTCTCTCACACACACAAACCCAGCCTGATATCCCTCTCTCTCAAACACCAAACCTGTCTGATATCCCTCTCTCTCACACACAAACCCTGTCTGATTTCCCTCTCTCTCACACACAAACCCTGTCTGATATCCATCTCTCTCACACACAAGCCCTGTCTGATATCCCTCTCTCTCACACACAAACCCTGTCTGATATCCATCTCTCTCACACACAAACCCTGTCTGATATCCCTCTCTCTCACACACAAACCCTGTCTGATTTCCCTCTCTCTCACACACAAACCCTGTCTGATATCCATCTCTCTCACACACATACCCTGTCTGATATCCCTCTCTCTCACACACAAACCATGTCTGATATCCCTCTCTCACACATAAATCCTGCCTGATATCCCTCTCTCTCACACACAAACCCTGTCTGATATCCCTCTCTCACACATAAATCCTGCCTGATATCCCTCTCTCTCACACACAAACCATGTCTGATATCTCTCCCTCTCACACACCGACCCCGTCTGATATCCCTCTCACTCACACACAAACCCTGTCTGATAACCCTCTCTCTCATACAAATTCTGTCTGATATCCCTCCCTCACACACACCGACGCTCTCTGATATCCATCTCTCACACACAAGCCCTGTCTGATATCCCTCGCTCTCACACACAAACGCTGTCTGATGTCCAACTCTTTCTCACACAAACACTGTCTGATATCCCTCTCTCTCACACAAAAACCCTGTCCGATATCCCTCTCTCTCACACAAAAACCCTGTCTGATATCCCTATTCCTCACACACAAACCCTGTGTGATATCCCTCCCTCTCACACACCGACTCTGTCAGATATCGTTCTCTCTCACACAAAAACCCTGTCTGATATCCCTCTGTCACACACACAAACACTTTTTGATATCCTTCACTCACACACAAAACTTGTCTGATATTCCTCTTCCTCACACACAAACCCTGTCCGAAATCCCTCCCTCTCACACACAAATACTGTCAGATAACGCTCTCCCTCACACACAAATCCTGTCTGATATCCCTCTCTCTCACACACAAATCCTGTCTGATATCTCTTCCCCTCACACACTGACCCTGTCTGATATCACTCTCACTCACACACAAACCCTGTCTGATAAAACCCTCTCTCTCACACACAAACCCCGTCAGATATCCCTCTCTCACACACAAATCCTGTCTGATATCCCTCTCTCTCACACACAAATCCTGTCTGATATCTCTCCCCCTCACACACTGACCCTGTCTGATATCACTCTCACTCACACACAAGCCCTGTCTGATAAAACCCTCTCTCTCACACACAAACCCCGTCTGATATCCCTCTCTCACACACAAACCCTGCCCGATATCCCTTGCACTCACACACAATACTTGCCTGATGTCCAACTCTCTCAGACACAAACAATGTCTGATATCCCTCTCTCTCACACACAAACCCTGTGTGATATTCCTCTCTCTCACACACCGACTCTGTCTGCTATCGTTCTATCTCACACAAAAACCCTGTAGGATATCCCACTCTCTCATGCACAAACCCTGTCTGATATCCCTCTCTCACACACAATCCCTGTCTGATATCCCTCTCTCACACACATAAACCCTTTTTGATATCCTTCTCTCACAAACAAACCTTATCTGATATCCTTCTTCCTCACACACAAACCCTGTACGAAATCCCTCTCTCTTACACACAAACCCTGTCTGATATCCCTCTCTCACACACACAAACCCTGTCTGACATCCCTCTCTCACACACACTGACCCTGTCTGATATCTCTCTCTCACACACCAACCCTGTCTGATATCCCTCTCTCACACACACCGACCCTGTCTGATATCTCTCTCTCACACACCAACCCTGTCTGATATCCCTCTCTCACACAGACAAACCCTGTCTGATATCCCTCTCTCACACACACAAACCCAGCCTGATATCCCTCTCTCTCAAACACCGAACCTGTCTGATATCCCTCTCTCTCACACACAAACCCTGTCTGATTTCCCTCTCTCTCACACACAAACCCTGTCTGATATCCATCTCTCTCACACACAAACCCTGTCTGATATCCCTCTCTCACACACACATACCCTGTCTGATATCCCTCTCTCTCACACACAAACCCTGTCTGATATCCCTCTCTCTCTCACACAAACCCTGTCTGATATCCCTCTCTCTCACACACAAACCATGTCTGATATCCCTCTCTCACACATAAATCCTGCCTGATATCCCTCTCTCTCACACACAAACCATGTCTGATATCCCTCTCGCTCACACACAAACCCTGTCTGATAACCCTCTCTCTCATACAAATTCTGTCTGATATCCCTCCCTCACACACACCGACGCTCTCTGATATCCATCTCACACACAAACCCTGTCTGATATCCCTCGCTCTCACACACAAACGCTGTCTGATGTCCAACTCTCTCTCTCACACAAAAACCGTGTCTGATATCCCTCTTCCTCACACACAAACCCTGTCTGATATACCTCTCTCTCACACACAAACCCTGTCAGATAACCCTCTCCCTCACACGCCGACCCTGTCTGATATCCCTCTCTCTCACACACAAACCCTGTCAGATATCCCACTCTCTCTCACCCAAATCATGACTGATGTCCAACTCTCACACACAAAAACCCTGTCCGATATCCCTCTCTCTCACACAAAAACCCTGTCCGATATCCCTATTCCTCACACAAAAACCCTGTCTGAAATCCCTCTTCCTCACACACAAACCCGATCTGATATCCCTGTCTCTCACACACAAACCTTGCCTGATGTCCAACTCTCTCACACACAAACACTGTCTGATATCCCTCTCTCTCACACAAAAACCCTGTCCGATATCCCTATTCCTCACACAAAAACCCTGTCTGAAATCCCTCTTCCTCACACACAAACCCGATCTGATATCCCTGTCTCTCACACACAAACCTTGCCTGATGTCCAACTCTCTCACACACAAACACTGTCTGATATCCCTCTCTCACACACAAACACTGTCTGATATCCCTCTCTCTCAAACAAAAACCCTGTCCGATATCCCTATTCCTCACACTAAAACCTTGTCTGATATCCCTCTCTCTCACGCACAAACCCTGTCTGATATCCCTCTCTCTCACACAAGAATACTGTCTGATATCCCTCTCTCTCACACACAAACCCTGTCTGATATCCTTCTCTCACAAGCAAACCTTGTCTGATATCCCTCTCTCACACACACCGACCCTGTCTGATATCCCTCTCTCTCACACACCGACTCTGTCTGATATCGTTCCCTCTCACACAAAAACCCTGTCTGATATCCGACTCTCTCACGCACAAACCCTGTCTGATATCCCTCTCTCACACACACCGACGCTCTCAGATATCCATCTCTCACACACAAACCCTGTCTGATATCTCTCGCTCTCACACACAAACGCTGTCTGATGTCCAACTCTCTCTCACACAAACACTGTCTGATATCCCTCTCTCTCACACAAAAACCGTGTCTGATATCCCTCTTCCTCACACACAAACCCTGTCTGATATACCTCTCTCTCACACACAAACCCTGTCAGATAACCCTCTCCCTCACACACCGACCCTGTCTGATATCCCTCTCTCTCACGCACAAACCCTTTCAGATATCCCACACTCTCTCACACAAATCATGACTGATGTCCAACTCTCACACACAATAACCCTGTCCGATATCCCTATTCCTCACACAAAAACCCTGTCTGATATCCCTCTTCCTCGCACACAAACCCGATCTGATATCCCTGTCTCTCACACACAAACCCTGTCTGATATCCCTCTCTCTCACGCACAAACCCTGTCTGATATCCATCTCTCTCACACAAGAATACTGTCTGATATCCTTCTCTCACAAACAAACCTTGTCTGATATCCCTCTCTCACACACACCGACCCTGTCTGATATCCCTCTCTCTCACACACCGACTCTGTCTGATATCGTTCCCTCTCACACAAAAACCCTGTCTGATATCCCACTCTCTCACGCACAAACCCTGTCTGATATCCCTCTCTCTCACACAAGAACCCTGTCTGATATCCCTCTCTCTCACACACAAACCCTGTCTGATATCCTTCTCTCACAAACAAACCTTGTCTGATACCCCACTCTCACACACACCGACCCTGTCTGATATCTCTTTCTCACACACACTGACCCTGTCTGATATCTCTCTCTCTCACACACCAACCCTGTCTGATATCGTTCTCTCTCACACACAAACCCTGTCTGATATCCCTCTCTCTCACAAACAATCCCTGTCTGATATCCCTCTCTCACACACACAAACCATGTCTGATATCCCTCTCTCACACATAAATCCTGTCTGATATCACACTCTCTCACACACAAACCCTGTCTGATATCCCTCTCTCTCACACACAAACCCTGTCTGATATCCCTCTCTCTCACACACAAACCATGTCTGATATCCCTCTCTCACACATAAATCCTGTCTGATAACCCTCACTCTCACACACAATCCCTGTCTGATATGTCTCTCACGCATACCAACCTTGTCTGATATCCCTCTCCCTCACATACAGACCCACTCTGACACCCCTCTCTCACAAACAAACCCTGTCTGATATCCCTCTCACTCACACACAAACCCTGTCTGATATCTCTCTCACGCATACCAACATTGTCTGATATCCCTCTCTCTCACATGCAGACCCTCTCAGATACCCCTCTCTCACACACAAACCCCGTCTGATATCCCTCTCTCACACACAAACGCCGTCTGATATCTCTCTCACACACACAAATCCTGTCTGATATCTTTCTCACATACACCAGCCCTGTCTGATTTCCCTCTCTCTCACACACAAACCCTGTCTGATATCTCTCTCACGCATACCAACCTTGTCTGGTATCCCTCTCTCTCACATACAGACCCTCTCAGATACCCCTCTCTCACACACAAACTCTGTCTGATATCCCTCTCTTTCACACACAAACGCTGCCTGATATCCCTTGCTCTCACACACAAACCCTGTCTGATATCCCTCTCTCTCACACACCGACCCTGTCTGATGTCCAACTCTCTCACACACAAACACTGTCTGATATCCCTCTCTCACACACAAACACTGTCTGATATCCCTCTCTCTCAGACAAAAATCATGTCTGATACCCTTTTCCTCACACACAAACCCTGTCTGATATCCCCCTCTCACATACACCAACCCTGTCTGATATCCCTCTCTCACACACACCGACCCTGTCTGATATCTCTCTCTCACACACCAACCCTGTCTGATATCCCTCTCTCACACAGACAAACCCTGTCTGATATCCCTCTCTCACACACACAAACCCAGCCTGATATCCCTCTCTCTCAAACACCGAACCAATCTGATATCGTTCTCTCTCACACACAAACCCTGTCTGATATCCCTCTCTCTCACACACAAACCCTGTCTGATATCCCTCTCTCACACAAACATACCCTGTCTGATATCCCTCTCTCTCACACACAAACCCTGTCTAATATCCCTCCCTCTCACACACCGACCCTGTCTGATATCCCTCTCACGTACACACAAACCCTGTCTGATAACCCTCTCTCTCACACAAATCCTGTCTGATATCCCTCCCTCACACACACCGACCCTCTCTGATATCCCTCTCTCACACACAAACCCCGTCTGTTATCCCTCGCTCTCACACACAAATCCTGTCAGATATCCCTCTCTCTCACACACAAACCATGTCTGATGTTCAACTCTCTCACAGACAACCACTGTCCGATAACCCTCTCTCTCACACAAAAACCCTGTCTGATATCCCGCTTCCTCACACACAAATCCTGTCAGATATCCCTCTCTCTCACACACAAACCATGTCTGATATCCCACTCTCTCACGCACAATCCCTGTCTGATAGCCCTCTGTCACACACAATCCCTGTCTGATATCCCTCTCTCACACACACAAACCCAGCCTGATATCCCTCTCTCTCAAACACCGAACCAGTCTGATATCCCTCTCTCTCACACACAAACCCTGTCTGATATCCCTCTCTCTCACACACAAACCCTGTCTGATATCCATCTTTCTCACACACAAACCCTGTCTGATATCCCTCTCTCACACACACATACCCTGTCTGATATCCCTCTCTATCACACACAAACCCTGTCTGATATCCCTCTCTCTCTCACACAAACCCTGTCTGATATCCCTCTCTCTCACACACAAACCCTGTCTGATATCCCTCTCTCTCACACAAAAATCCTGTCTGATATCCCTTTTCCTCACACACAAACCCTGTCTGATAACCCTCTCTCTCATACAAATCCTGTCTGATATCGCTCCCTCACACACACCGACCCTCTCTGATATCCCTCTCTCACACACAAACCCCGTCTGATATCCCTCTCTCACACACAAACCCCGTCTGATATCTCTCTCACACACACAAATCCTGTCTGATATCTTTCTCACATACACCAGCCCTGTCTGATTTCCCTCTCTTTCACACACAAACCCTGTCTGATATCTCTCTCACGCATACCAACCTTGTCTGGTATCCCTCTCTCTCACATACAGACCCTCTCAGATACCCCTCTCTCACACACAAACTCTGTCTGATATCCCTCTCTTTCACACACAAACGCTGCCTGATATCCCTTGCTCTCACACACAAACCCTGTCTGATATCCCTCTCTCTCACACACCGACCCTGTCTGATGTCCAACTCTCTCACACACAAACACTGTCTGATATCCCTCTCTCACACACAAACACTGTCTGATATCCCTCTCTCTCAGACAATAGGATATCCCTATTCCTCACACTAAAACCTTGTCTGATATCCCTCTCTCTCACGCACAAACCCTGTCTGATATCCATCTCTCTCACACAAGAATACTGTCTGATATCCCTCTCTCTCACACACAAACCCTGTCTGATATCACTCTCTCACAAACAAACCTTGTCTGATATCCCTCTCTCACACACACCGACCCTGTCTGATATCCCTCTCTCTCACACACCGACTCTGTCTGATATCGTTCCCTCTCACACAAAAACCCTGTCTGATATCCCACTCTCTCACGCACAAACCCTATCTGATATCCCTCTCTCTCACACAAGAACCCTGTCTGATATCCTTCTCTCACAAACAAACCTTGTCTGATACCCCACTCTCACACACACCGACACTGTCTGATATCTCTTTCTCACACACACTGACCCTGTCTGATATCTCTCTCTCTCACACACCAACCCTGTCTGATATCCCTCTCTCACACACACAAACCCTGTCTGATATCCCTCTCTCACACACACAATCCCTGTCTGATATCTCTCTCTCCCAAACACCGAACCAGTCTGATATCGTTCTCTCTCACACACAAACCCTGTCTGATATCCCTCTCTCTCACAAACAATCCCTGTCTGATATCCCTCTCTCACACACACAAACCATGTCTGATATCCCTCTCTCACACATAAATCCTGTCTGATATCCCTCTCTCTCACACACAAACCCTGTCTGATATCCCTCTCTCTCACACACAAACCCTGTCTGGTATCCCTCTCTCTCACACACAAACCATGTCTGATATCCCTCTCTCACACATAAATCCTGTCTGATAACCCTCACTCTCACACACAATCCCTGTCTGATATGTCTCTCACGCATACCAACCTTGTCTGATATCCCTCTCCCTCACATACAGACCCACTCTGACACCCCTCTCTCACAAACAAACCCTGTCTGATATCCCTCTCACTCACACACAAACCCTGTCTGATATCTCTCTCACGCATACCAACATTGTCTGATATCCCTCTCTCTCACATGCAGACCCTCTCAGATACCCCTCTCTCACACACAAACGCTGCCTGATATACCTTGCTCTCACACACAAACCCTGTCTGATATCCCTCTCTCTCACACACCGACCCTGTCTGATGTCCAACTCTCTCACACAAAAACACTGTCTGATATCACTCTCTCACACAAAAATCCTGTCTGATATCCCTCTCTCAAACACACCGACCCTGTCTGATATCCCTCTCTCTCACACACCGACTCTGTCTGATATCGTTCCCTCTCACACAAAAACCCTGTCTGATATCCGACTCTCTCACGCACAAACCCTGTCTGATATCCGACTCTCTCACGCACAAACCCTGTCTGATATCCCTCTCTCTCACACAAAAATCCTGTCTGATATCCCTCTCTCAAACACACCGACCCTGTCTGATATCCCTCTCTCTCACACACCGACTCTGTCTGATATCGTTCCCTCTCACACAAAAACCCTGTCTGATATCCGACTCTCTCACGCACAAACCCTGTCTGATATCCCTCTCTCTCACACAAGAACCCTGTCTGATATCCCTCTCTCACACACACCGACCCTGTCTGATATCTCTTTCTCACACACACTGACCCTGTCTGATATCTCTCTCTCTCACACACCAACCCTGTCTGATATCCCTCTCTCACACACACAAACCCTGTCTGATATCCCTCTCTCACACACACAATCCCTGTCTGATATCTCTCTCTCTCAAACACCGAACCAGTCTGATATCCCTCTCTCTCACACACAAACCCTGTCTGATATCCCTCTCTCTCACAAACAATCCCTGTCTGATATCCCTCTCTCACACACACAAACCATGTCTGATATCCCTCTCTCACACATAAATCCTGTCTGATATCCCTCTCTCTCACACACAAACCCTGTCTGATATCCCTCTCTCTCACACACAAACCCTGTCTGATATCCCTCTCTCTCACACACAAACCATGTCTGATATCCCTCTCTCACACATAAATCCTGTCTGATATCCCTCACTCTCACACACAAACCATGTCTGATATCCCTCCCTCTCACACACCGAACCTGTCTGATATGCCTCTCACTCACACACAAACCCTGTCTGACAACCCTCTCTCTGATACAAATCCTGTCTGATATCGGTCCCACACACACAACGACCCTCTCTGATATCCCTCTCTCACACACAAACCCCGTCTGATATCCCACTCTCACACACAAATCCTGTCTGATATCTTTCTCTCATACACAAGTGCTGACTGATATCCCTCTCTCTCACACACAATCCCTGTCTGATATTTCTCTCACGCATACCAACCTTGTCTGATATCCCTCTCCCTCACATACAGACCCACTCTGATACCCCTCTCTCACAAACAAACCCTGTCTGATATCCCTCTCACTCACACACAAAACCTGTCTGATATTTCTCTCACGCATACCAACGTTGTCTGAAATCCCTCTCTCTCACATGCAGACCCTCTCAGATACCCCTCTCTCACACACAAACTCTGTCTGATATCCCTCTCTTTCACACACAAACCCTGTCTGATCTCCCTCTCTCTCACAAACAAACCCTGTCTGATATCCCTCTCACTCACACACAAACCCTGTCTGATATCTCTCTCACGCATACCAACCTTGTCTGGTATCCCTCTCTCTCACATACAGACCCTCTCAGATACCCCTCTCTCACACACAAACTCTGTCTGATATCCCTCTCTTTCGCACACAAACGCTGCCTGGTATACCTTGCTGTCACACACAAACCCTGTCTGATATCCCTCTCTCTCACACACCGACCCTGTCTGATATCCCTCTCTCTCACACACCGACCCTGTCTGATGTCCAACTCTCTCACACAAAAACACTGTCTGATATCACTCTCTCACACATAAATCCTGTCTGATATCCCTCTTCCTCACACATGAACCCTGTCTGATATCCCTCTCTCTCACACACCGACTCTGTCTGCTATCGTTCTATCTCACACAAAAACCCTGTAGGATATCCCACTCTCTCATGCACAAACCCTGTCTGATATCCCTCTCTCACACGCAATCCCTGTCTGATATCCCTCTCTCACACACACAAACCCTTTTTGATATCCTTCTCTCACAAACAAACCTTATCTGATATCCTTCTTCCTCAGACACAAACCCTGTCCGAAATCCCTCTCACTCACACACACATCCTGTCAGATAACCCTCTCTCACACACACAAACCCTGTCTGACATCCCTCTCTCACACACACTGACCCTGTCTGATATCTCTCTCTCACACACCAACCCTGTCTGATATCCCTCTCTCACACACACCGACCCTGTCTGATATCTCTCTCTCACACACCAACCCTGTCTGATATCCCTCTCTCACACAGACAAACCCTGTCTGATATCGCTCTCTCACACACACAAACCCAGCCTGATATCCCTCTCTCTCAAACACCGAACCAGTCTGATATCGTTCTCTCTCACACACAAACCCTGTCTGATATCCATCTCTCTCACACACAAACCCTGTCTGATATCCCTCTCTCACACACACATACCCTGTCTGATATCCCTCTCTCTCACACACAAACCCTGTCTGATATCCCTCTCTCTCACACACAAACCCTGTCTGATATCCCTCTCTCTCACACACAAACCATGTCTGATATCCCTCTCTCACACATAAATCCTGCCTGATATCCCTCTCTCTCACACACAAACCATGTCTGATATCTCTCCCTCTCACACACCGACCCCGTCTGATATCCCTCTCACTCACACACAAACCCTGTCTGATAACGCTCTCTCTCACACACAAACCCTGTCTGATATCCCACTCTCTCACGCACAAACCCTGTCTGATATCCCTCTCTCTCACACAAGAACCCTGTCTGATATCCCTCTCTCTCACACACAAACCCTGTCTGATATCCTTCTCTCACACACCAACCCTGTCTGATATCCCTCTCTCACACACACAAACCCTGTCTGATATCCCTCTCTCACACACACAATCCCTGTCTGATATCTCTCTCTCCCAAACACCGAACCAGTCTGATATCGTTCTCTCTCACACACAAACCCTGTCTGATATCCCTCTCTCTCACAAACAATCCCTGTCTGATATCCCTCTCTCACACACACAAACCATGTCTGATATCCCTCTCTCACACATAAATCCTGTCTGATATCCCACTCTCTCACACACAAACCCTGTCTGATATCCCTCTCTCTCACACACAAACCCTGTCTGATATCCCTCTCTCTCACACACAAACCATGTCTGATATCCCTCTCTCACACATAAATCCTGTCTGATAACCCTCACTCTCACACACAATCCCTGTCTGATATGTCTCTCACGCATACCAACCTTGTCTGATATCCCTCTCCCTCACATACAGACCCACTCTGACACCCCTCTCTCACAAACAAACCCTGTCTGATATCCCTCTCACTCACACACAAACCCTGTCTGATATCTCTCTCACGCATACCAACATTGTCTGATATCCCTCTCTCTCACATGCAGACCCTCTCAGATACCCCTCTCTCACACACAAACTCTGTCTGATATCCCTCTCTCTCACACACCGAACCTGTCTGATGTCCAACTCTCTCACACAAAAACACTGTCTGATATCACTCTCTCACACAAAAATCCTGTCTGATATCCCTCTTCCTCACACATGAACCCTGTCTGATATCCCTCTCTCTCACACACAAACACTGTCTGATATCCCTCTCTCTCACACAAAAATCCTGTCTGATATCCCTCTTCCTCACACACAAACCCTGTCTGATAACCCTCTCTCTCATACAAATCCTGTCTGATATCGCTCCCTCACACAAACCGACCCTCTCTGATATCCCTCTCTCACACGCAAACCCCGTCTGATATCCCTCTCTCACACACAAACCCCGTCTGATATCTCTCTCACACACACAAATCCTGTCTGATATCTTTCTCACATACACCAGCCCTGTCTGATCTCCCTCTCTCTCACACAAAACCCTGTCTGATATCTCTCTCACGCATACCAACCTTGTCTGGTATCCCTCTCTCTCACATACAGACCCTCTCAGATACCCCTCTCTCACACACAAACTCTGTCTGATATCCCTCTCTTTCACACACAAACGCTGCCTGATATCCCTTGCTCTCACACACAAACCCTCTCTGATATCCCTCTCTCTCACACACCGACCCTGTCTGATGTCCAACTCTCTCACACACAAACACTGTCTGATATCCCTCTCTCACACACACATACCCGGTCTGACATCCCTCTTCCTCACACACAAACACTGTCTGATATCCCACTCTCTCACGCACAAACCCTGTCTGATACCCTTTTCCTCACACACAAACCCTGTCTGATATCCCTCTCTCACACACACCAACCCTGTCTGATATCCCTCTCTCACACAATCCGACCCTGTCTGATATCTCTCTCTCACACACCAACCCTGTCTGATATCCCTCTCTCACACACACAAACCCCGTCTGATATCCATCTTTCTCACACACAAACCCTGTCTGATATCCCTCTCTCACACACACATACCCTGTCTGATATCCCTCTCTATCACACACAAACCCTGTCTGATATCCCTCTCTCTCTCGCACAAACCCTGTCTGATATCCCTCTCTCTCACACACAAACCCTGTCTGATATCCCACTCTCACACATAAATCCTGCCTGATATCCCTCTCTCTCACACACAAACCATGTCTGATATCTCTCCCTCTCACACACCGACCCCGTCTGATATCCCTCTCACTCACACACAAACGCTGTCTGATAACGCTCTCTCTCATACAAATCCTGTCTGATATCCCTCCCTCACACACACCGACGCTCTCAGATATCCATCTCTCACACACAAACCCTGTCTGATATCTCTCGCTCTCACACACAAACGCTGTCTGATGTCCAACTCTCTCTCACACAAACACTGTCTGATATCCCTCTCTCTCACACAAAAACCGTGTCTGATATGCCTCTTCCTCACACACAAACCCAGTCTGATATACCTCTCTCTCACACACAAACACTGTCAGATAACCCTCTCCCTCACACACCGACCCTGTCTGATATCCCTCTCTCTCACACACAAACCCTGTCAGATATCCCACACTCTCTCACACAAATCATGACTGATGTCCAACTCTCACACACAATAACCCTGTCCGATATCCCTATTCCTCACACAAAAACCCTGTCTGATATCCCTCTTCCTCGCACACAAACCCGATCTGATATCCCTGTCTCTCACACACAAACCCTGTCTGATATCCCTCTCTCTCAAACAAAAACCCTGTCCGATATCCCTATTCCTCACACTAAAACCTTGTCTGATATCCCTCTCTCTCACGCACAAACCCTGTCTGATATCCATCTCTCTCACACAAGAATACTGTCTGATATCCCTCTCTCTCACACACAAACCCTGTCTGATATCCTTCTCTCACAAACAAACCTTGTCTGATATCCCTCTCTCACACACACCGACCCTGTCTGATATCCCTCTCTCTCACACACCGACTCTGTCTGATATCGTTCCCTCTCACACAAAAACCCTGCCTGATATCCCACTCTCTCACGCACAAACCCTATCTGATATCCCTCTCTCTCACACAAGAACCCTGTCTGATATCCCTCTCTCTCACACACAAACCCTGTCTGATATCCTTCTCTCACAAACAAACCTTGTCTGATACCCCACTCTCACACACACCGACCCTGTCTGATATCTCTTTCTCACACACACTGACCCTGTCTGATATCTCTCTCTCTCACACATAAATCCTGTCTGATATCCCTCTCTCACACACACAAACCCTGTCTGATATCCCTCTCTCACACACACAATCCCTGTCTGATATCTCTCTCTCCCAAACACCGAACCAGTCTGATATCGTTCTCTCTCACACACAAACCCTGTCTGATATCCCTCTCTCTCACAAACAATCCCTGTCTGATATCCCTCTCTCACACACACAAACCATGTCTGATATCCCTCTCTCACACATAAATCCTGTCTGATATCCCTCTCTCTCACACACAAACCCTGTCTGATATCCCTCTCTCTCACACACAAACCCTGTCTGATATCCCTCTCTCTCACACACAAACCATGTCTGATATCCCTCTCTCACACATAAATCCTGTCTGATAACCCTCACTCTCACACACAATCCCTGTCTGATATGTCTCTCACGCATACCAACCTTGTCTGATATCCCTCTCCCTCACATACAGACCCACTCTGACACCCCTCTCTCACAAACAAACCCTGTCTGATATCCCTCTCACTCACACACAAACCCTGTCTGATATCTCTCTCACGCATACCAACATTGTCTGATATCCCTCTCTCTCACATGCAGACCCTCTCAGATACCCCTCTCTCACACACAAACTCTGTCTGATATCCCTGCCTTTCACACACAAACGCTGCCTGATATACCTTGCTCTCACACATGAACCCTGTCTGATATCCCTCTCTCTCACACACAAACACTGTCTGATATCCCTCTCTCTCACACAAAAATCCTGTCTGATATCCCTCTTCCTCACACACAAACCCTGTCTGATAACCCTCTCTCTCATACAAATCCTGTCTGATATCGCTCCCTCACACAAACCGACCCTCTCTGATATCCCTCTCTCACACACAAACCCCGTCTGATATCCCTCTCTCACACACAAACCCCGTCTGATATCTCTCTCACACACACAAATCCTGTCTGATATCTTTCTCACATTCACCAGCCCTGTCTGATCTCCCTCTCTCTCACACACAAACCCTGTCTGATATCTCTCTCACGCATACCAACCTTGTCTGGTATCCCTCTCTCTCACATACAGACCCTCTCAGATACCCCTCTCTCACACACAAACTCTGTCTGATATCCCTCTCTTTCACACACAAACGCTGCCTGATATCCCTTGCTCTCACACACAAACCCTGTCTGATATCCCTCTCTCTCACACACCGACCCTGTCTGATGTCCAACTCTCTCACACACAAACACTGTCTGATATCCCTCTCTCACACACAAACACTGTCTGATATCCCTCTCTCTCAGACAAAAATCATGTCTGATACCCTTTTCCTCACACACAAACCCTGTCTGATATCCCCCTCTCACATACACCAACCCTGTCTGATATCCCTCTCTCACACACACCGACCCTGTCTGATATCTCTCTCTCACACACCAACCCTGTCTGATATCCCTCTCTCACACAGACAAACCCTGTCTGATATCACTCTCTCACACACACAAACCCAGCTTGATATCCCTCTCCCTCAAACACCGAACCAGTCTGATATCGTTCTCTCTCACACACAAACCCTGTCTGATATCCCTCTCTCTCACAAACAAACCCTGTCTGATATCCATCTCTCTCACACACAAACCCTGTCTGATATCCCTCTCTCACACAAACATACCCTGTCTGATATCCCTCTCTCTCACACACAAACCCTGTCTGATATCCCTCTCTCACACATAAATCCTGCCTGATATCCCTCTCTCTCACACACAAACCATGTCTGATATCCCTCCCTCTCACACACCGACCCTGTCTGATATCCCTCTCACTTACACACAAACCCTGTCTGATAACCCTCTCTCTCACACAAATCCTGTCTGATATCCCTCCCTCACACACAAAGACCCTCTCTGATATCCCTCTCTCACACACAAACCCCGTCTGTTATCCCTCGCTCTCACACACAAATCCTGTCAGATATCCCTCTCTCTCACACACAAACCATGTCTGATGTTCAACTCTCTCACAGACAACCACTGTCCGATAACCCTCTCTCTCACACAAAAACCCTGTCTGATATCCCGCTTCCTCACACACAAATCCTGTCAGATATCCCTCTCTCTCACACACAAACCATGTCTGATATCCCACTCTCTCACGCACAATCCCTGTCTGATAGCCCTCTGTCACACACAATCCCTGTCTGATATCCCTCTCTCACACACAAACCCAGCCTGATATCCCTCTCTCTCAAACACCGAACCAGTCTGATATCCCTCTCTCTCACACACAAACCCTGTCTGATATCCCTCTCTCTCACACACAAACCCTGTCTGATATCCATCTCTCTCACACACAAACCCTGTCTGATATCCCTCTCTCACACACAAACCCCGTCTGATATCTCTCTCACACACACAAATCCTGTCTGATATCTTGCTCACATACACCAGCCCTGTCTGATCTCCCTCTCTCTCAAACAAAAACCCTGTCCGATATCCCTCTCTCTCACATACAAACCCTGTCTGATATCCCTCTCTCTCACACAAGAACCCTGTCTGATATCCCTCTCTCACACACAAACCCTGTCTGATATCCTTCTCTCACAAACAAACCTTGTCTGATATCCCTCTCTCTCACACACCAACATTGTCTGATATCGTTCCCTCTCACGCACAAACCCTGTCTGATATCCCTCTCTCTCACACAAGAACCCTGTCTGATTACCCTCTCTCTCACACACAAACCCTGTCTGATACCCCTCTCTCACACACTCCGACCCTGTCTGATATCTCTCTCTCACACACCAACCCTGTCTGATATCCCTCTCTCACACAGACAATCCCTGTCTGATATCCCTCTCTCACACACGCAAACCCAGCCTGATATCCCTCTCTCTCAAATACCGAACCAGTCTGATATCGTTCTCTCTCACACACAAACCCTGTCGGATATCCCTCTCTCTCACAAACAAACCCTGTCTGATATCCATCTCTCTCACACACAAACCCTGTCTGATATCCCTCTCTCTCACACACAAACCCTGTCTAATATCCCTCTCTCTCACACACAAACCCTGTCTGATATCCCTCTCTCACACAAACATACCCTGTCTGATATCCCTCTCTCTCACACACAAACCATGTCTGATATCCCTCTCTCACACATAAATCCTGCCTGATATCCCTCCCTCTCACACACCGACCCTGTCTGATATCCCTCTCACTTACACACAAACCCTGTCAGATAACCCTCTCTCTCACACAAATCCTGTCTGATATCCCTCCCTCACACACACCGACCCTCTCTGATATCCCTCTCTCACACACAAACCCCGTCTGTTATCCCTCGCTCTCACACACAAATCCTGTCAGATATCCCTCTCTCTCACACACAAACCATGTCTGATGTTCAACTCTCTCACAGACAACCACTGTCTGATAACCCTCTCTCTCACACAAAAACCCTGTCTGATATCCCGCTTCCTCACACACAAATCCTGTCAGATATCCCTCTCTCTCACACACAAACCATGTCTGATATCCCACTCTCTCACACACAATCCCTGTCTGATAGCCCTCTGTCACACACAATCCCTGTCTGATATCCCGCTCTCACACACACAAACCCAGCCTGATATCCCTCTCTCTCAAACACCGAACCAGTCTGATATCCCTTTCTCTCACACACAAACCCTGTCTGATATCCCTCTCTCTCACACACAAACCCTGTCTGATATCCATCTTTCTCACACACAAACCCTGTCTGATATCCCTCTCTCACACACACATACCCTGTTTGATATCCCTCTCTATCACACACAAACCCTGTCTGATATCCCTCTCTCTCTCACACAAACCCTGTCTGATATCCCTCTCTCTCACACACAAACCCTGTCTGATATCCCTCTCTCTCACACAAAAATCCTGTCTGATATCCCTTTTCCTCACACACAAACCCTGTCTGATAACCTTCTCTCTCATACAAATCCTGTCTGATATCACTCCCTTACACACACCGACCCTCTCTGATATCCCTCTCTCACACACAAACCCCGTCTGATATCCCTCTCTCACACACAAACCCCGTCTGATATCTCTCTCACACACACAAATCCTGTCTGATATCTTTCTCACATACACCAGCCCTGTCTGATCTCCCTCTCTCTCACACACAAACCCTGTCTGATATCTCTCTCACGCATACCAACCTTGTCTGGTATCCCTCTCTCTCACATACAGACCCTCTCAGATACCCCTCTCTCACACACAAACTCTGTCTGATATCCCTGCCTTTCACACACAAACGCTGCCTGATATCCCTTGCTCTCACACACAAACCCTGTCTGATGTCCAACTCTCTCACACACAAACACTGTCTGATATCCCTCTCTCTCACACACCGACCCTGTCTGATGTCCAACTCTCTCACACACAAACACTGTCTGATATCCCTCTCTCACACACACATACCCTGTCTGATATCCCTCTTCCTCACACACAAACACTGTCGGATATCCCTCTCTCTCAGACAAAAATCATGTCTGATACCCTTTTCCTCACACACAAACCCTGTCTGATATCCCCCTCTCACACACACCAACCCTGTCTGATATCCCTCTCTCTCACACACAAACCCTGTCTGATATCCTTCTCTCACAAACAAACCTTGTCTGATATCCCTCTCTCTCACACACCAACATTGACTGATATCGTTCCCTCTCACACAAAAACCCTGTCTGATATCCCACTCTCTCACACACAAACCCTGTCTGATATCCCTCTCTCTCACACAAGAACCCTGTCTGATAACCCTCTCTCTCACACACAAACCCTGTCTGATACCCCTCTCTCACACACTCCGACCCTGTCTGATATCTCTCTCTCACACACCAACCCTGTCTGATATCCCTCTCTCACACACACAAACCCTGTCTGATATCCCTCTCTCTCACAAACAAACCCTGTCTGATATCCATCTCTCTCACACACAAACCCTGTCTGATATCCCTCTCTCACACAAACATACCCTGTCTGATATCCCTCTCTCTCACACACAAACCCTGTCTGATATCCCTCTCTCTCACACACAAACCCTGTCTGATATCCCTCTCTCTCACACACAAACCATGTCTGATATCCCTCTCTCACACATAAATCCTGCCTGATATCCCTCTCTCTCACACACAAACCATGTCTGATATCCCTCCCTCTCACACACCGACCCTGTCTGATATCCCTCTCACTTACACACAAACCCTGTCTGATAACCCTCTCTCTCACACAAATCCTGTCTGATATCCCTCCCTCACACACACCGATCCTCTCTGATATCCCTCTCTCACACACAAACCCCGTCTGTTATCCCTCGCTCTCACACACAAATCCTGTCAGATATTCCTCTCTCTCACACACAAACCATGTCTGATGTTCAACTCTCTCACAGACAACCACTGTCCGATAACCCTCTCTCTCACACAAAAACCCTGTCTGATATCCCGCTTCCTCACACACAAATCCTGTCAGATATCCCTCTCTCTCACACACAAACCATGTCTGATATCCCACTCTCTCACGCACAATCCCTGTCTGATAGCCCTCTGTCACACACAATCCCTGTCTGATATCCCTCTCTCACACACACAAACCCAGCCTGAAATCCCTCTCTCTCAAACACCGAACCAGTCTGATATCCCTCTCTCTCACACACAAACCCTGTCTGATATCCCTCTCTCTCACACACCGACCCTGTCTGATGTCCAACTCTCTCACACACAAACACTGTCTGATATCCCTCTCTCACTCACACATACCCTGTCTGATATCCCTCTTCCTCACACACAAACACTGTCGGATATCCCTCTCTCTCAGACAAAAATCATGTCTGATACCCTTTTCCTCACACACAAACCCTGTCTGATATCCCTCTCTCTCACACACCGGCCCTGTCTGATGTCCAACTCTCTCACACACAAACACTGTCTGATATCCCTCTCTCACACACACATACGCTGTCTGATATCCCTCTTCCTCACACACAAACACTGTCGGATATCCCTCTCTCTCAGACAAAAATCATGTCTGATACCCTTTTCCTCACACACAAACCCTGTCTGATATCCCCCTCTCACACACACCAACCCTGTCTGATATCCCTCTCTCTCACACACAAACCCTGTCTGATGTCCAACTCTCTCACACACAAACACTGTCTGATATCCCTCTCTCTCAAACAAAAACCCTGTCCGATATCCCTATTCCTCACACTAAAACTCTGTCTGATATCCCTGTCTCTCACAAACAAACCCTGTCTGATATCCCTCTCTCTCACACAAGAACCCTGTCTGATATCCCTCTCTCTCACACACAAACCCTGTCTGATATCCTTCTCTCACAAACAAACCTTGTCTGATATCCCTCTCTCTCACACACCAACATTGTCTGATATCGTTCCCTCTCACACAAAAACCCTGTCTGATATCCCACTCTCACACACACAAACCCTGTCTGATATCCCTCTCTCACACACACATACCCTGTCTGATATCCCTCTCTCTCACACAAAAATCCTGTCTGATATCCCTCTTCCTCACACACAAACCCTGTCTGATAACCTTCTCTCTCATACAAATCCTGTCTGATATCGCTCCCTCACACATACCGACCCTCTCTGATATCCCTCTCTCACACACAAACCCCGTCTGATATCCCTCTCTCACACACAAACCCCGTCTGATATCTCTCTCACACACACAAATCCTGTCTGATATCTTTCTCACATTCACCAGCCCTGTCTGATCTCCCTCTCTCTCACACACAAACCCTGTCTGATATCTCTCTCACGCATACCAACCATGTCTGGTATCCCTCTCTCTCACATACAGACCCTCTCAGATACCCCTCTCTCACACACAAACTCTGTCTGATATCCCTCTCTTTCACACACAAACGCTGCCTGATATCCCTTGCTCTCACACACAAACCCTGTCTGATATCCCTCTCTCTCACACACCGACCCTGTCTGATGTCCAACTCTCTCACACACAAACACTGTCTGATATCCCTCTCTCACACACAAACACTGTCTGATATCCCTCTCTCTCAGACAAAAATCATGTCTGATACCCTTTTCCTCACACACAAACCCTGTCTGATATCCCCCTCTCACATACACCAACCCTGTCTGATATCCCTCTCTCACACACACCGACCCTTTCTGATATCTCTCTCTCACACACCAACCCTGTCTGATATCCCTCTCTCACACAGACAAACCCTGTCTGATATCACTCTCTCACACACACAAACCCAGCCTGATATCCCTCTCTCTCAAACACCGAACCAGTCTGATATCGTTCTCTCTCACACACAAACCCTGTCTGATATCCCTCTCTCTCACAAACAAACCCTGTCTGATATCCATCTCTCTCACACACAAACCCTGTCTGATATCCCTCTCTCACACAAACATTCCCTGTCTGATATCCCTCTCTCTCACACACAAACCCTGTCTGATATCCCTCTCTCTCACACACAAACCCTGTCTGATATCCCTCTCTCTCACACACAAACCATGTCTGATATCCCTCTCTCACACATAAATCCTGCCTGATATCCCTCTCTCTCACACACAAACCATGTCTGATATCCCTCCCTCTCACACACCGACCCTGTCTGATATCCCTCTCACTTACACACAAACCCTGTCAGATAACCCTCTCTCTCACACAAATCCTGTCTGATATCCCTCCCTCACACACACCGACCCTCTCTGATATCCCTCTCTCACACACAAACCCCGTCTGTTATCCCTCGCTCTCACACACAAATCCTGTCAGATATCCCTCTCTCTCACACACAAACCATGTCTGATGTTCAACTCTCTCACAGACAACCACTGTCTGATAACCCTCTCTCTCACACAAAAACCCTGTCTGATATCCCTCTCTCACACACAAACCCAGCCTGATATCCCTCTCTCTCAAACACCGAACCAGTCTGATATCCTTCTCTCTCACACACAAACCCTGTCTGATATCCCTCTCTCTCACACACAAACCCTGTCTGATATCCATCTCTCTCACACACAAACCCTGTCTGATATCCCTCTCTCACACACAAACCCCGTCTGATATCTCTCTCACACACACAAATCCTGTCTGATATCTTGCTCACATACACCAGCCCTGTCTGATCTCCCTCTCTCTCAAACAAAAACCCTGTCCGATATCCCTATTCCTCACACTAAAACCCTGTCTGATATCCCTCTCTCTCACATACAAACCCTGTCTGATATCCCTCTCTCTCACACAAGAACCCTGTCTGATATCCCTCTCTCTCACACACAAACCCTGTCTGATATCCTTCTCTCACAAACAAACCTTGTCTGATATCCCTCTCTCTCACACACCAACATTGTCTGATATCGTTCCCTCTCACACAAAAACCCTGTCTGATATCCCACTCTCTCACGCACAAACCCTGTCTGATATCCCTCTCTCACAAAAGAACCCTGTCTGATAACCCTCTCTCACACACTCCGACCCTGTCTGATATCTCTCTCTCACACACCAACCCTGTCTGATATCCCTCTCTCACACAGACAATCCCTGTCTGATATCCCTCTCTCACACACGCAAACCCAGCCTGATATCCCTCTCTCTCAAATACCGAACCAGTCTGATATCGTTCTCTCTCACACACAATCCCTGTCGGATATCCCTCTCTCTCACAAACAAACCCTGTCTGATATCCATCTCTCTCACACACAAACCCTGTCTGATATCCCTCTCTCACACAAACATACCCTGTCTGATATCCCTCTCTCTCACACATAAACCCTGTCTGATATCCCTCTCTCTCACACACAAACCCTGTCAAATATCCCTCTCTCTCACACACAAACCCTGTCTGATATCCCTCTCTCACACAAACATACCCTGTCTAATATCCCTCTCTCTCACACACAAACCATGTCTGATATCCCTCTCTCACACATAAATCCTGCCTGATATCCCTCCCTCTCACACACCGACC
The DNA here is from genome assembly GCF_037043375.1 of Chiloscyllium plagiosum. Taxonomy (NCBI): domain Eukaryota; kingdom Metazoa; phylum Chordata; class Chondrichthyes; order Orectolobiformes; family Hemiscylliidae; genus Chiloscyllium; species Chiloscyllium plagiosum. The sequence goes on along the minus strand of NW_028270150.1, from coordinate 1,393,545 downwards.
CTGTCTGATATCCCTCTCACTTACACACAAACCCTGTCAGATAACCCTCTCTCTCACACAAATCCTGTCTGATATCCCTCCCTCACACACACCGACCCTCTCTGATATCCCTCTCTCACACACAAACCCCGTCTGTTATCCCTCGCTCTCACACACAAATCCTGTCAGATATCCCTCTCTCTCACACACAAACCATGTCTGATGTTCAACTCTCTCACAGACAACCACTGTCTGATAACCCTCTCTCTCACACAAAAACCCTGTCTGATATCCCGCTTCCTCACACACAAATCCTGTCAGATATCCCTCTCTCTCACACACAAACCATGTCTGATATCCCACTCTCTCACGCACAATCCCTGTCTGATAGCCCTCTGTCACACACAATCCCTGTCTGATATCCCTCTCTCACACACACAAACCCAGCCTGATATCCCTCTCTCTCAAACACCGAACGAGTCTGATATCCCTCTCTCTCACACACAAACCCTGTCTGATATCCCTCTCTCTCACACACAAACCCTGTCTGATATCCATCTTTCTCACACACAAACCCTGTCTGATATCCCTCTCTCACACACACATACCCTGTCTGATATCCCTCTCTATCACACACAAACCCTGTCTGATATCCCTCTCTCTCTCACACAAACCCTGTCTGATATCCCTCTCTCTCACACACAAACCCTGTCTGATATCCCTCTCTCTCACACAAAAATCCTGTCTGATATCCCTTTTCCTCACACACAAACCCTGTCTGATAACCCTCTCTCTCATACAAATCCTGTCTGATATCACTGCCTCACACACACCGACCCTCTCTGATATCCCTCTCTCACACACAAACCCCGTCTGATATCCCTCTCTCACACACAAACCCCGTCTGATATCTCTCTCACACACACAAATCCTGTCTGATATCTTTCTCACATACACCAGCCCTGTCTGATCTCCCTCTCTCTCACACACAAACCCTGTCTGATATCTCTCTCACGCATACCAACCTTGTCTGGTATCCCTCTCTCTCACATACAGACCCTCTCAGATACCCCTCTCTCACACACAAACTCTGTCTGATATCCCTCTCTTTCACACACAAACGCTGCCTGATATCCCTTGCTCTCACACACAAACCCTGTCTGATATCCCTCTCTCTCACACACCGACCCTGTCTGATGTCCAACTCTCTCACACACAAACACTGTCTGATATCCCTCTCTCACACACACATACCCTGTCTGATATCCCTCTTCCTCACACACAAACACTGTCGGATATCCCTCTCTCTCAGACAAAAATCATGTCTGATACCCTTTTCCTCACACACAAACCCTGTCTGATATCCCCCTCTCACACACACCAACCCTGTCTGATATCCCTCTCTCTCACACACAAACCCTGTCTGATATCCTTCTCTCACAAACAAACCTTGTCTGATATCCCTCTCTCTCACACACCAACATTGACTGATATCGTTCCCTCTCACACAAAAACCCTGTCTGATATCCCACTCTCTCACGCACAAACCCTGTCTGATATCCCTCTCTCTCACACAAGAACCCTGTCTGATAACCCTCTCTCTCACACACAAACCCTGTCTGATACCCCTCTCTCACACACACAAACCCTGTCTGATATCCCTCTCTCTCACAAACAAACCCTGTCTGATATCCATCTCTCTCACACACAAACCCTGTCTGATATCCCTCTCTCACACAAACATACCCTGTCTGATATCCCTCTCTCTCACACACAAACCCTGTCTGATATCCCTCTCTCTCACACACAAACCCTGTCTGATATCCCTCTCTCTCACACACAAACCATGTCTGATATCCCTCTCTCACACATAAATCCTGCCTGATATCCCTCTCTCTCACACACAAACCATGTCTGATATCCCTCCCTCTCACACACCGACCCTGTCTGATATCCCTCTCACTTACACACAAACCCTGTCTGATAACCCTCTCTCTCACACAAATCCTGTCTGATATCCCTCCCTCACACATACCGATCCTCTCTGATATCCCTCTCTCACACACAAACCCCGTCTGTTATCCCTCGCTCTCACACACAAATCCTGTCAGATATCCCTCTCTCTCACACACAAACCATGTCTGATGTTCAACTCTCTCACAGACAACCACTGTCCGATAACCCTCTCTCTCACACAAAAACCCTGTCTGATATCCCGCTTCCTCACACACAAATCCTGTCAGATATCCCTCTCTCTCACACACAAACCATGTCTGATATCCCACTCTCTCACGCACAATCCCTGTCTGATAGCCCTCTGTCACACACAATCCCTGTCTGATATCCCTCTCTCACACACACAAACCCAGCCTGAAATCCCTCTCTCTCAAACACCGAACCAGTCTGATATCCCTCTCTCTCACACACAAACCCTGTCTGATATCCCTCTCTCTCACACACCGACCCTGTCTGATGTCCAACTCTCTCACACACAAACACTGTCTGATATCCCTCTCTCACACACACATACCCTGTCTGATATCCCTCTTCCTCACACACAAACACTGTCGGATATCCCTCTCTCTCAGACAAAAATCATGTCTGATACCCTTTTCCTCACACACAAACCCTGTCTGATATCCCTCTCTCTCACACACCGACCCTGTCTGATGTCCAACTCTCTCACACACAAACACTGTCTGATATCCCGCTCTCACACACACATACGCTGTCTGATATCCCTCTTCCTCACACACAAACACTGTCGGATATCCCTCTCTCTCAGACAAAAATCATGTCTGATACCCTTTTCCTCACACACAAACCCTGTCTGATATCCCCCTCTCACACACACCAACCCTGTCTGATATCCCTCTCTCTCACACACAAACCCTGTCTGATATCCTTCTCTCACAAACAAACCTTGTCTGATATCCCTCTCTCTCACACACCAACATTGTCTGATATCGTTCCCTCTCACACAAAAACCCTGCCTGATATCGCACTCTCTCACGCACAAACCCTGTCTGATATCCCTCTCTCTCACACAAGAACCCTGTCTGATATCCCTCTCTCTCACACAAAAATCCTGTCTGATATCCCTTTTCCTCACACACAAACCCTGTCTGATAACCCTCTCTCTCATACAAATCCTGTCTGATATCACTGCCTCACACACACCGACCCTCTCTGATATCCCTCTCTCACACACAAACCCCGTCTGATATCCCTCTCTCACACACAAACCCCGTCTGATATCTCTCTCACACACACAAATCCTGTCTGATATCTTTCTCACATACACCAGCCCTGTCTGATCTCCCTCTCTCTCACACACAAACCCTGTCTGATATCTCTCTCACGCATACCAACCTTGTCTGGTATCCCTCTCTCTCACATACAGACCCTCTCAGATACCCCTCTCTCACACACAAACTCTGTCTGATATCCCTCTCTTTCACACACAAACGCTGCCTGATATCCCTTGCTCTCACACACAAACCCTGTCTGATATCCCTCTCTCTCACACACCGACCCTGTCTGATGTCCAACTCTCTCACACACAAACACTGTCTGATATCCCTCTCTCACACACACATACCCTGTCTGATATACCTCTTCCTCACACACAAACACTGTCGGATATCCCTCTCTCTCAGACAAAAATCATGTCTGATACCCTTTTCCTCACACACAAACCCTGTCTGATATCCCCCTCTCACACACACCAACCCTGTCTGATATCCCTCTCTCTCACACACAAACCCTGTCTGATATCCTTCTCTCACAAACAAACCTTGTCTGATATCCCTCTCTCTCACACACCAACATTGTCTGATATCGTTCCCTCTCACACAAAAACCCTGTCTGATATCCCACTCTCTCACGCACAAACCCTGTCTGATATCCCTCTCTCTCACACAAGAACCCTGTCTGATAACCCTCTCTCTCACACACAAACCCTGTCTGATACCCCTCTCTCACACACTCCGACCCTGTCTGATATCTCTCTCTCACACACCAACCCTGTCTGATATCCCTCTCTCACACACACAAACCCTGTCTGATATCCCTCTCTCTCACAAACAAACCCTGTCTGATATCCATCTCTCTCACACACAAACCCTGTCTGATATCCCTCTCTCACACAAACATACCCTGTCTGATATCCCTCTCTCTCACACACAAACCCTGTCTGATATCCCTCTCTCTCACACACAAACCCTGTCTGATATCCCTCTCTCTCACACACAAACCATGTCTGATATCCCTCTCTCACACATAAATCCTGCCTGATATCCCTCTCTCTCACACACAAACCATGTCTGATATCCCTCCCTCTCACACACCGACCCTGTCTGATATCCCTCTCACTTACACACAAACCCTGTCTGATAACCCTCTCTCTCACACAAATCCTGTCTGATATCCCTCCCTCACACATACCGATCCTCTCTGTTATCCCTCGCTCTCACACACAAATCCTGTCAGATATCCCTCTCTCTCACACACAAACCATGTCTGATGTTCAACTCTCTCACAGACAACCACTGTCCGATAACCCTCTCTCTCACACAAAAACCCTGTCTGATATCCCGCTTCCTCACACACAAATCCTGTCAGATATCCCTCTCTCTCACACACAAACCATGTCTGATATCCCACTCTCTCACGCACAATCCCTGTCTGATAGCCCTCTGTCACACACAATCCCTGTCTGATATCCCTCTCTCACACACACAAACCCAGCCTGAAATCCCTCTCTCTCAAACACTGAACCAGTCTGATATCCCTCTCTCTCACACACAAACCCTGTCTGATATCCCTCTCTCTCACACACCGACCCTGTCTGATGTCCAACTCTCTCACACACAAACACTGTCTGATATCCCTCTCTCACACACACATACGCTGTCTGATATCCCTCTTCCTCACACACAAACACTGTCGGATATCCCTCTCTCTCAGACAAAAATCATGTCTGATACCCTTTTCCTCACACTCAAACCCTGTCTGATATCCCTCTCTCTCACACACCGACCCTGTCTGATGTCCAACTCTCTCACACACAAACACTGTCTGATATCCCTCTCTCACACACACATACGCTGTCTGATATCCCTCTTCCTCACACACAAACACTGTCGGATATCCCTCTCTCTCAGACAAAAATCATGTCTGATACCCTTTTCCTCACACTCAAACCCTGTCTGATATCCCCCTCTCACACACACCAACCCTGTCTGATATCCCTCTCTCTCACACACAAACCCTGTCTGATATCCTTCTCTCACAAACAAACCTTGTCTGATATCCCTCTCTCTCACACACCAACATTGTCTGATATCGTTCCCTCTCACACAAAAACCCTGCCTGATATCGCACTCTCTCACGCACAAACCCTGTCTGATATCCCTCTCTCTCACACAAGAACCCTGTCTGATAACCCTCTCTCTCACACACAAACCCTGTCTGATACCCCTCTCTCACACACTCCAACCCTGTCTGATATCTCTCTCTCACACACCAACCCTGTCTGATATCCCTCTCTCACACACACAAACCCTGTCTGATATCCCTCTCTCTCACAAACAAACCCTGTCTGATATCCATCTCTCTCACACACAAACCCTGTCTGATATCCCTCTCTCACACAAACATACCCTGTCTGATATCCCTCTCTCTCACACACAAACCCTGTCTGATATCCCTCTCTCTCACACACAAACCCTGTCTGATATCCCTCTCTCTCACACACAAACCATGTCTGATATCCCTCTCTCACACATAAATCCTGCCTGATATCCCTCTCTCTCACACACAAACCATGTCTGATATCCCTCCCTCTCACACACCGACCCTGTCTGATATCCCTCTCACTTACACACAAACCCTGTCTGATAACCCTCTCTCTCACACAAATCCTGTCTGATATCCCTCCCTCACACATACCGATCCTCTCTGTTATCCCTCGCTCTCACACACAAATCCTGTCAGATATCCCTCTCTCTCACACACAAACCATGTCTGATGTTCAACTCTCTCACAGACAACCACTGTCCGATAACCCTCTCTCTCACACAAAAACCCTGTCTGATATCCCGCTTCCTCACACACAAATCCTGTCAGATATCCCTCTCTCTCACACACAAACCATGTCTGATATCCCACTCTCTCACGCACAATCCCTGTCTGATAGCCCTCTGTCACACACAATCCCTGTCTGATATCCCTCTCTCACACACACAAACCCAGCCTGAAATCCCTCTCTCTCAAACACTGAACCAGTCTGATATCCCTCTCTCTCACACACAAACCCTGTCTGATATCCCTCTCTCTCACACACCGACCCTGTCTGATGTCCAACTCTCTCACACACAAACACTGTCTGATATCCCTCTCTCACACACACATACGCTGTCTGATATCCCTCTTCCTCACACACAAACACTGTCGGATATCCCTCTCTCTCAGACAAAAATCATGTCTGATACCCTTTTCCTCACACTCAAACCCTGTCTGATATCCCTCTCTCTCACACACCGACCCTGTCTGATGTCCAACTCTCTCACACACAAACACTGTCTGATATCCCTCTCTCACACACACATACGCTGTCTGATATCCCTCTTCCTCACACACAAACACTGTCGGATATCCCTCTCTCTCAGACAAAAATCATGTCTGATACCCTTTTCCTCACACTCAAACCCTGTCTGATATCCCCCTCTCACACACACCAACCCTGTCTGATATCCCTCTCTCTCACACACAAACCCTGTCTGATATCCTTCTCTCACAAACAAACCTTGTCTGATATCCCTCTCTCTCACACACCAACATTGTCTGATATCGTTCCCTCTCACACAAAAACCCTGCCTGATATCGCACTCTCTCACGCACAAACCCTGTCTGATATCCCTCTCTCTCACACAAGAACCCTGTCTGATAACCCTCTCTCTCACACACAAACCCTGTCTGATACCCCTCTCTCACACACTCCAACCCTGTCTGATATCTCTCTCTCACACACCAACCCTGTCTGATATCCCTCTCTCACACACACAAACCCTGTCTGATATCCCTCTCTCTCACAAACAAACCCTGTCTGATATCCATCTCTCTCACACACAAACCCTGTCTGATATCCCTCTCTCACACAAACATACCCTGTCTGATATCCCTCTCTCTCACACACAAACCCTGTCTGATATCCCTCTCTCTCACACACAAACCCTGTCTGATATCCCTCTCTCTCACACACAAACCATGTCTGATATCCCTCTCTCACACATAAATCCTGCCTGATATCCCTCTCTCTCACACACAAACCATGTCTGATATCCCTCCCTCTCACACACCGACCCTGTCTGATATCCCTCTCACTTACACACAAACCCTGTCTGATAACCCTCTCTCTCACACAAATCCTGTCTGATATCCCTCCCTCACACACACCGACCCTCTCTGATATCCCTCTCTCACACACAAACCCCGTCTGTTATCCCTCGCTCTCACACACAAATCCTGTCAGATATCCCTCTCTCTCACACACAAACCATGTCTGATGTTCAACTCTCTCACAGACAACCACTGTCTGATAACCCTCTCTCTCACACAAAAACCCTGTCTGATATCCCGCTTCCTCACACACAAATCCTGTCAGATATCCCTCTCTCTCACACACAAACCATGTCTGATATCCCACTCTCTCACGCACAATCCCTGTCTGATAGCCCTCTGTCACACACAATCCCTGTCTGATATCCCTCTCTCACACACACAAACCCAGCCTGATATCCCTCTCTCTCAAACACCGAACGAGTCTGATATCTCTCTCTCTCACACACAAACCCTGTCTGATATCCCTCTCTCTCACACACAAACCCTGTCTGATATCCATCTTTCTCACACACAAACCCTGTCTGATATCCCTCTCTCACACACACATACCCTGTCTGATATCCCTCTCTATCACACACAAACCCTGTCTGATATCCCTCTCTCTCTCACACAAACCCTGTCTGATATCCCTCTCTCTCACACACAAACCCTGTCTGATATCCCTCTCTCTCACACAAAAATCCTGTCTGATATCCCTTTTCCTCACACACAAACCCTGTCTGATAACCCTCTCTCTCATACAAATCCTGTCTGATATCACTCCCTCACACACACCGACCCTGTCTGATGTCCAACTCTCTCACACACAAACACTGTCTGATATCCCTCTCTCACACACACATACGCTGTCTGATATCCCTCTTCCTCACACACAAACACTGTCGGATATCCCTCTCTCTCAGACAAAAATCATGTCTGATACCCTTTTCCTCACACTCAAACCCTGTCTGATATCCCTCTCTCTCACACACCGACCCTGTCTGATGTCCAACTCTCTCACACACAAACACTGTCTGATATCCCTCTCTCACACACACATACGCTGTCTGATATCCCTCTTCCTCACACACAAACACTGTCGGATATCCCTCTCTCTCAGACAAAAATCATGTCTGATACCCTTTTCCTCACACTCAAACCCTGTCTGATATCCCCCTCTCACACACACCAACCCTGTCTGATATCCCTCTCTCTCACACACAAACCCTGTCTGATATCCTTCTCTCACAAACAAACCTTGTCTGATATCCCTCTCTCTCACACACCAACATTGTCTGATATCGTTCCCTCTCACACAAAAACCCTGCCTGATATCGCACTCTCTCACGCACAAACCCTGTCTGATATCCCTCTCTCTCACACAAGAACCCTGTCTGATAACCCTCTCTCTCACACACAAACCCTGTCTGATACCCCTCTCTCACACACTCCAACCCTGTCTGATATCTCTCTCTCACACACCAACCCTGTCTGATATCCCTCTCTCACACACACAAACCCTGTCTGATATCCCTCTCTCTCACAAACAAACCCTGTCTGATATCCATCTCTCTCACACACAAACCCTGTCTGATATCCCTCTCTCACACAAACATACCCTGTCTGATATCCCTCTCTCTCACACACAAACCCTGTCTGATATCCCTCTCTCTCACACACAAACCCTGTCTGATATCCCTCTCTCTCACACACAAACCATGTCTGATATCCCTCTCTCACACATAAATCCTGCCTGATATCCCTCTCTCTCACACACAAACCATGTCTGATATCCCTCCCTCTCACACACCGACCCTGTCTGATATCCCTCTCTCACTTACACACAAACCCTGTCTGATAACCCTCTCTCTCACACAAATCCTGTCTGATATCCCTCCCTCACACACACCGACCCTCTCTGATATCCCTCTCTCACACACAAACCCCGTCTGTTATCCCTCGCTCTCACACACAAATCCTGTCAGATATCCCTCTCTCTCACACACAAACCATGTCTGATGTTCAACTCTCTCACAGACAACCACTGTCTGATAACCCTCTCTCTCACACAAAAACCCTGTCTGATATCCCGCTTCCTCACACACAAATCCTGTCAGATATCCCTCTCTCTCACACACAAACCATGTCTGATATCCCACTCTCTCACGCACAATCCCTGTCTGATAGCCCTCTGTCACACACAATCCCTGTCTGATATCCCTCTCTCACACACACAAACCCAGCCTGATATCCCTCTCTCTCAAACACCGAACGAGTCTGATATCTCTCTCTCTCACACACAAACCCTGTCTGATATCCCTCTCTCTCACACACAAACCCTGTCTGATATCCATCTTTCTCACACACAAACCCTGTCTGATATCCCTCTCTCACACACACATACCCTGTCTGATATCCCTCTCTATCACACACAAACCCTGTCTGATATCCCTCTCTCTCTCACACAAACCCTGTCTGATATCCCTCTCTCTCACACACAAACCCTGTCTGATATCCCTCTCTCTCACACAAAAATCCTGTCTGATATCCCTTTTCCTCACACACAAACCCTGTCTGATAACCCTCTCTCTCATACAAATCCTGTCTGATATCACTCCCTCACACACACCGACCCTCTCTGATATCCCTCTCTCACACACAAACCCCGTCTGATATCTCTCTGATATCTCTCTCACACACACAAATCCTGTCTGATATCTTTCTCACATACACCAGCCCTGTCTGATCTCCCTCTCTCTCACACACAAACCCTGTCTGATATCTCTCTCACGCATACCAACCTTGTCTGGTATCCCTCTCTCTCACATACAGACCCTCTCAGATACCCCTCTCTCACACACAAACTCTGTCTGATATCCCTCTCTTTCACACACAAACGCTGCCTGATATCCCTTGCTCTCACACACAAACCCTGTCTGATATCCCTCTCTCTCACACACCGACCCTGTCTGATGTCCAACTCTCTCACACACAAACACTGTCTGATATCCCTCTCTCACACACACATACCCTGTCTGATATCCCTCTTCCTCACACACAAACACTGTCGGATATCCCTCTCTCTCAGACAAAAATCATGTCTGATACCCTTTTCCTCACACACAAACCCTGTCTGATATCCCCCTCTCACACACACCAACCCTGTCTGATATCCCTCTCTCTCACACACAAACCCTGTCTGATATCCTTCTCTCACAAACAAACCTTGTCTGATATCCCTCTCTCTCACACACCAACATTGTCTGATATCGTTCCCTCTCACACAAAAACCCTGTCTGATATCCCACTCTCTAACGCACAAACCCTGTCTGATAACCCTCTCTCTCACACAAGAACCCTGTCTGATAACCCTCTCTCTCACACACAAACCCTGTCTGATACCCCTCTCACACACACTCCGACCCTGTCTGATATCTCTCTCTCACACACCAACCCTGTCTGATATCCCTCTCTCACACAGACAAACCCTGTCTGATATCCCTCTCTCACACACGCAAACTCAGCCTGATATCCCTCTCTCTCAAATACCGAACCAGTCTGATATCGTTCTCTCTCACACACAAACCCTGTCGGATATCCCTCTCTCTCACAAACAAACCCTGTCTGATATCCATCTCTCTCACACACAAACCCTGTCTGATATCCCTCTCTCACACAAACATACCCTGTCTGATATCCCTCTCTCACACACATAAACCCTGTCTGATATCCCTCTCTCTCACACACAAACCCTGTCTAATATCCCTCTCTCTCACACACAAACCATGTCTGATATCCCTCTCTCACACATAAATCCTGCCTGATATCCCTCCCTCTCACACACCGACCCTGTCTGATATCCCTCTCACTTACACACAAACCCTGTCTGATAACCCTCTCTCTCACACAAATCCTGTCTGATATCCCTCCCTCACACACACCGACCCTCTCTGATATCCCTCTCTCACACACAAACCCCGTCTGTTATCCCTCGCTCTCACACACAAATCCTGTCAGATATCCCTCTCTCTCACACACAAACCATGTCTGATGTTCAACTCTCTCACAGACAACCACTGTCTGATAACCCTCTCTCTCACACAAAAACCCTGTCTGATATCCCGCTTCCTCACACACAAATCCTGTCAGATATCCCTCTCTCTCACACACAAACCATGTCTGATATCCCACTCTCTCACGCACAATCCCTGTCTGATAGCCCTCTGTCACACACAATCCCTGTCTGATATCCCTCTCTCACACACACAAACCCAGCCTGATATCCCTCTCTCTCAAACACCGAACCAGTCTGATATCCCTCTCTCTCACACACAAACCCCGTCTGATATCCATCTTTCTCACACACAAACCCTGTCTGATATCCCTCTCTCACACACACATACCCTGTCTGATATCCCTCTCTATCACACACAAACCCTGTCTGATATCCCTCTCATTCTCACACAAACCCTGTCTGATATCCCTCTCTCTCACACACAAACCCTGTCTGATATCACTTTTCCTCACACACAAACCCTGTCTGATAACCCTCTCTCTCATACAAATCCTGTCTGATATCACTCCCTCACACACACCGACCCTCTCTGATATCCCTCTCTCTCACACAAACCCTGTCTGATATCCCTCTCTATCACACACAAACCCTGTCTGATATCCCTTTTCCTCACACACAAACCCTGTCTGATAACCCTCTCTCTCATACAAATCCTGTCTGATATCGCTCCCTCACACATACCGACCCTCTCTGATATCCCTCTCTCACACACAAACCCCGTCTGATATCCCTCTCTCACACACAAACCCCGTCTGATATCTCTCTCACACACACAAATCCTGTCTGATATCCCTCTCTCACACACAAACCCCGTCTGATATCCCTCTCTCACACACAAACCCCGTCTGATATCTCTCTCACACACACAAATCCTGTCTGATATCTTTCTCACATACACCAGCCCTGTCTGATCTCCCTCTCTCTCACACACAAACCCTGTCTGATATCTCTCTCACGCATACCAACCTTGTCTGGTATCCCTCTCTCTCACATACAGACCCTCTCAGATACCCCTCTCTCACACACAAACTCTGTCTGATATCCCTCTCTTTCACACACAAACGCTGCCTGATATCCCTTGCTCTCACACTCAAACCCTGTCTGATATCCCTCTCTCTCACACACCGACCCTGTCTGATGTCCAACTCTCTCACACACAAACACTGTCTGATATCCCTCTCTCACACACACATACCCTGTCTGATATCCCTCTTCCTCACACACAAACACTGTCTGATATCCCTCTCTCTCAGACAAAAATCATGCCTGATACCCTTTTCCTCACACACAAACCCTGTCTGATATCCCCCTCTCACACACACCAACCCTGTCTGATATCCCTCTCACACACACACCGACCCTGTCTGATATCTCTCTCTCTCACACACCAACCCTGTCTGATATCCCTCTCTCACACAGACAAACCCTGTCTGATATCCCTCTCTCACACACACAAACCCAGCCTGATGTCCCTCTCTCTCAAACACCGAACCAGTCTGATATCGTTCTCTCTCACACACAAACCCTGTCTGATATCCCTCTCTCTCAAACACCGAACCAGTCTGATATCGTTCTCTCTCACACAGACAAACCCTGTCTGATATCCCTCTCTCACACAAACATACCCTGTCTGATATCCCTCTCTCTCACACACCAACCCTGTCTGATATCCCTCTCTCTCACACACAAACCCTGTCTGATATCCCTCTCTCTCACACACAAACCATGTCTGATATCCCTCTCTCACACATAAATCCTGCCTGATATCCCTCTCTCTCACACACAAACCATGTCTGATATCCCTCCCTCTCACACACCGACCCTGTCTGATATCCCTCTCACTTACACACAAACTCTGTCTGATAACCCTCTCTCTCACACAAATCCTGTCTGATATCCCTCCCTCACACACACCGATCCTCTCTGATATCCCTCTCTCACACACAAACCCCGTCTGTTATCCCTCGCTCTCACACACAAATCCTGTCAGATATCCCTCTCTCTCACACACAAACCATGTCTGATGTTCAACTCTCTCACAGACAACCACTGTCCGATAACCCTCTCTCTCACACAAAAACCCTGTCTGATATCCCGCTTCCTCACACATAAATCCTGTCTGATATCCCTCTCTCTCACACACAAACCCTGTCTGATATCCCTCTCTCACACATAAATCCTGCCTGATATCCCTCTCTCACACACACAAACCATGTCTGATATCTCTCCCTCTCACACACCAACCCCGTCTGATATCCCTCTCACTCACACACAAACCCTGTCTGATAACCCTCTCTCTCATACAAATCCTGTCTGATATCCCTCCCTCACACACACCGACGCTCGCTGATATCCATCTCTCACACAAAAACCCTGTCTGATATCCCACTCTCACACGCACAAACCCTGTCTGATATACCTCTCTCTCACACACAAACCCTGTCAGATAACCCTCTCCCTCACACACCGACCCTGTCTGATATCCCTCTCTCTCACACACAAACCCTGTCAGATATCCCACTCTCTCTCACACAAATCATGACTGATGTCCAACTCTCACACACACAAACTCTGTCTGATATCCCTCTCTCTCTCACAAAAACCCTGTCCGATATCCCTGTTCCTCACACAAAAACCCTGTCTGAAATCCCTCTTCCTCACACACAAACCCGGTCTGATATCCCTGTCTCTCAAACACAAACCTTGTCTGATGTCCAACTCTCTCACTCACAAACACTGTCTGATATCCCTCTCTCTCAAACAAAAACCCTGTCCGATATCCCTATTCCTCACACTAAAACCCTGTCTGATATCCCTGTCTCTCACATACAAACCCTGTCTGATATCCCTCTCTCTCACACAAGAACCCTGTCTGATATCCCTCTCTCTCACACACAAACCCTGTCTGATATCCTTCTCTCACAAACAAACCTTGTCTGATATCCCTCTCTCTCACACACCAACATTGTCTGATATCGTTCCCTCTCACACAAAAACCCTGTCTGATATCCCACTCTCACACACACAAACCCTGTCTGATATCCCTCTCTCACACACACATACCCTGTCTGATATCCCTCTCTCACACAAAAATCCTGTCTGATATCCCTCTTCCTCACACACAAACCCTGTCTGATAACCCTCTCTCTCATACAAATCCTGTCTGATATCACTCCCTCACACACACCGACCCTCTCTGATATCCCTCTCTCACACACAAACCCCGTCTGATATCCCTCTCTCACACACAAACGCCGTCTGATATCTCTCTCACACACACAAATCCTGTCTGATATCTTTCTCACATTCACCAGCCCTGTCTGATCTCCCTCTCTCTCACACACAAATCCTGTCTGATATCTCTCTCACGCATACCAACCTTGTCTGGTATCCCTCTCTCTCACATACAGACCCTCTCAGATACCCCTCTCTCACACACAAACTCTGTCTGATATCCCTCTCTTTCACACACAAACGCTGCCTGATATCCCTTGCTCTCACACACAAACCCTGTCTGATATCCCTCTCTCTCACACACCGACCCTGTCTGATGTCCAACTCTCTCACACACAAACACTGTCTGATATCCCTCTCTCTCACACACCGACCCTGTCTGATGTCCAACTCTCTCACACACAAACACTGTCTGATATCCCTCACTCTCACACACCGACCCTGTGTGATGTCCAACTCTCTCACACACAAACACTGTCTGATATCCCTCTCTCTCACACACCGACCCTGTCTGATGTCCAACTCTCTCACACACAAACCCTGTCTGATATCCCTCTCTCTCACACACCGACCCTGTCTGATGTCCAACTCTCTCACACACAAACACTGTCTGATATCCCTCTCTCACACACAAACACTGTCTGATATCCCTCTCTCTCAGACAAAAATCATGTCTGATACCCTTTTGCTCACACACAAACCCTGTCTGATATCCCCCTCTCACATACACCAACCCTGTCTGATATCCCTCTCTCACACACACCGACCCTGTCTGATATCTCTCTCTCACACACCAACCCTGTCTGATATCCCTCTCTCACACAGACAAACCCTGTCTGATATCCCTCTCTCACACACACAAACCCAGCCTGATATCCCTCTCTCTCAAACACCGAACCAGTCTGATATCGTTCTCTCTCACACACAAACCCTGTCTGATATCCCTCTCTCTCACAAACAAACCCTGTCTGATATCCATCTCTCTCACACACAAACCCTGTCTGATATCCCTCTCTCACACAAACATACCCTGTCTGATATCCCTCTCTCTCACACACAAACCCTGTCTGATATCCCTCTCTCTCACACACAAACCCTGTCTGATATCCCTCTCTCTCACACACAAACCATGTCTGATATCCCTCTCTCACACATAAATCCTGCCTGATATCCCTCTCTCTCACACACAAACCATGTCTGATATCCCTCCCTCTCACACACCGACCCTGTCTGATATCCCTCTCACTTACACACAAACCTTGTCTGATAACCCTCTCTCTCACACAAATCCTGTCTGATATCCCTCCCTCACACACAAAGACCCTCTCTGATATCCCTCTCTCACACACAAACCCCGTCTGTTATCCCTCGCTCTCACACACAAATCCTGTCAGATATCCCTCTCTCTCACACACAAACCATGTCTGATGTTCAACTCTCTCACAGACAACCACTGTCTGATAACCCTCTCTCTCACACAAAAACCCTGTCTGATATCCCGCTTCCTCACACACAAACCCTGTCAGATATCCCTCTCTCTCACACACAAACCATGTCTGATATCCCACGCTCTCACGCACAATCCCTGTCTGATAGCCCTCTGTCACACACAATCCCTGTCTGATATCCCTCTCTCACACACACAAACCCAGCCTGATATCCCTCTCTCTCAAACACCGAACCAGTCTGATATCCCTCTCTCTCACACACAAACCCTGTCTGATATCCCTCTCTCTCATACACAAACCCTGTCTGATATCCATCTCTCTCACACACAAACCCTGTCTGATATCCCTCTCTCACACACAAACCCCGTCTGATATCTCTCTCACACACACAAATCCTGTCTGATATCTTGCTCACATACACCAGCCCTGTCTGATCTCCCTCTCTCTCAAACAAAAACCCTGTCCGATAACCCTATTCCTCACACTAAAACCCTGTCTGATATCCCTCTCTCTCACATACAAACCCTGTCTGATATCCCTCTCTCTCACACAAGAACCCTGTCTGATATCCCTCTCTCTCACACACAAACCCTGTCTGATATCCTTCTCTCACAAACAAACCTTGTCTGATATCCCTCTCTCTCACACACCAACATTGTCTGATATCGTTCCCTCTCACACAAAAACCCTGTCTGATATCCCACTCTCTCACGCACAAACCCTGTCTGATATCCCTCTCTCTCACACAAGAACCCTGTCTGATAACCCTCTCTCTCACACACAAACCCTGTCTGATACCCCTCTCTCACACACTCCGACCCTGTCTGATATCTCTCTCTCACACACCAACCCTGTCTGATATCCCTCTCTCACACAGACAATCCCTGTCTGATATCCCTCTCTCACACACGCAAACCCAGCCTGATATCCCTCTCTCTCAAATACCGAACCAGTCTGATATCGTTCTCTCTCACACACAAACCCTGTCGGATATCCCTCTCTCTCACAAACAAACCCTGTCTGATATCCATCTCTCTCACACACAAACCCTGTCTGATATCCCTCTCTCACACAAACATACCCTGTCTGATATCCCTCTCTCTCACACATAAACCCTGTCTGATATCCCTCCCTCTCACACACAAACCCTGTCTGATATCCCTCTCTCACACACACCGACCCTGTCTGATATCTCTCTCTCACACACCAACCCTGTCTGATATCCCTCTCTCACACAGACAAACCCTGTCTGATATCACTCTCTCACACACACAAACCCAGCCTGATATCCCTCTCTCTCAAACACCGAACCAGTCTGATATCGTTCTCTCTCACACACAAACCCTGTCTGATATCCCTCTCTCTCACAAACAAACCCTGTCTGATATCCATCTCTCTCACACACAAACCCTGTCTGATATCCCTCTCTCACACAAACATACCCTGTCTGATATCCCTCCCTCTCACACACAAACCCTGTCTGATATCCCTCTCTCTCACACACAAACCCTGTCTGATATCCCTCTCTCTCACACACAAACCATGTCTGATATCCCTCTCTCACACATAAATCCTGCCTGATATCCCTCTCTCTCACACACAAACCATGTCTGATATCCCTCCCTCTCACACACCGACCCTGTCTGATATCCCTCTCACTTACACACAAACCTTGTCTGATAACCCTCTCTCTCACACAAATCCTGTCTGATATCCCTCCCTCACACACAAAGACCCTCTCTGATATCCCTCTCTCACACACAAACCCCGTCTGTTATCCCTCGCTCTCACACACAAACCATGTCTGATGTTCAACTCTCTCACAGACAACCACTGTCTGATAACCCTCTCTCTCACACAAAAACCCTGTCTGATATCCCGCTTCCTCACACACAAATCCTGTCAGATATCCCTCTCTCTCACACACAAACCATGTCTGATATCCCACGCTCTCACGCACAATCCCTGTCTGATAGCCCTCTGTCACACACAATCCCTGTCTGATATCCCTCTCTCACACACACAAACCCAGCCTGATATCCCTCTCTCTCAAACACCGAACCAGTCTGATATCCCTCTCTCTCACACACAAACCCTGTCTGATATCCCTCTCTCTCACACACAAACCCTGTCTGATATCCATCTCTCTCACACACAAACCCTGTCTGATATCCCTCTCTCACACACAAACCCCGTCTGATATCTCTCTCACACACACACAAATCCTGTCTGATATCTTGCTCACATACACCAGCCCTGTCTGATCTCCCTCTCTCTCAAACAAAAACCCTGTCCGATATCCCTATTCCTCACACTAAAACCCTGTCTGATATCCCTCTCTCTCACATACAAACCCTGTCTGATATCCCTCTCTCTCACACAAGAACCCTGTCTGATATCCCTCTCTCTCACACACAAACCCTGTCTGATATCCTTCTCTCACAAACAAACCTTGTCTGATATCCCTCTCTCTCACACACCAACATTGTCTGATATCGTTCCCTCTCACACAAAAACCCTGTCTGATATCCCACTCTCTCACGCACAAACCCTGTCTGATATCCCTCTCTCTCACACAAGAACCCTGTCTGATAACCCTCTCTCTCACACACAAACCCTGTCTGATACCCCTCTCTCACACACTCCGACCCTGTCTGATATCTCTCTCTCACACACCAACCCTGTCTGATATCCCTCTCTCACACAGACAATCCCTGTCTGATATCCCTCTCTCACACACGCAAACCCAGCCTGATATCCCTCTCTCTCAAATACCGAACCAGTCTGATATCGTTCTCTCTCACACACAAACCCTGTCGGATATCCCTCTCTCTCACAAACAAACCCTGTCTGATATCCATCTCTCTCACACACAAACCCTGTCTGATATCCCTCTCTCACACAAACATACCCTGTCTGATATCCCTCTCTCTCACACATAAACCCTGTCTGATATCCCTCCCTCTCACACACAAACCCTGTCTGATATCCCTCTCTCACACACACCGACCCTGTCTGATATCTCTCTCTCACACACCAACCCTGTCTGATATCCCTCTCTCACACAGACAAACCCTGTCTGATATCACTCTCTCACACACACAAACCCAGCCTGATATCCCTCTCTCTCAAACACCGAACCAGTCTGATATCGTTCTCTCTCACACACAAACCCTGTCTGATATCCCCCTCTCTCACAAACAAACCCTGTCTGATATCCATCTCTCTCACACACAAACCCTGTCTGATATCCCTCTCTCACACAAACATACCCTGTCTGATATCCCTCTCTCTCACACACAAACCCTGTCTGATATCCCTCTCTCTCACACACAAACCCTGTCTGATATCCCTCTCTCTCACACACAAACCATGTCTGATATCCCTCTCTCACACATAAATCCTGCCTGATATCCCTCTCTCTCACACACAAACCATGTCTGATATCCCTCCCTCTCACACACCGACCCTGTCTGATATCCCTCTCACTTACACACAAACCTTGTCTGATAACCCTCTCTCTCACACAAATCCTGTCTGATATCCCTCCCTCACACACAAAGACCCTCTCTGATATCCCTCTCTCACACACAAACCCCGTCTGTTATCCCTCGCTCTCACACACAAACCATGTCTGATGTTCAACTCTCTCACAGACAACCACTGTCTGATAACCCTCTCTCTCACACAAAAACCCTGTCTGATATCCCGCTTCCTCACACACAAATCCTGTCAGATATCCCTCTCTCTCACACACAAACCATGTCTGATATCCCACTCTCTCACGCACAATCCCTGTCTGATAGCCCTCTGTCACACACAATCCCTGTCTGATATCCCTCTCTCACACACACAAACCGAGCCTGATATCCCTCTCTCTCAAACACCAAACCAGTCTGATATCCCTCTCTCTCACACACAAACCCTGTCTGATATCCCTCTCTCTCACACACAAACCCTGTCTGATATCCATCTCTCTCACACACAAACCCTGTCTGATATCCCTCTCTCACACACAAACCCCGTCTGATATCTCTCTCACACACACAAATCCTGTCTGATATCTTGCTCACATACACCAGCCCTGTCTGATCTCCCTCTCTCTCAAACAAAAACCCTGTCCGATATCCCTATTCCTCACACTAAAACCCTGTCTGATATCCCTCTCTCTCACATACAAACCCTGTCTGATATCCCTCTCTCTCACACAAGAACCCTGTCTGATATCCCTCTCTCTCACACACAAACCCTGTCTGATATCCTTCTCTCACAAACAAACCTTGTCTGATATCCCTCTCTCTCACACACCAACATTGTCTGATATCGTTCCCTCTCACACAAAAACCCTGTCTGATATCCCACTCTCTCACGCACAAACCCTGTCTGATATCCCTCTCTCTCACACAAGAACCCTGTCTGATAACCCTCTCTCTCATACAAATCCTGTCTGATATCCCTCCCTCACACACACCGACGCTCGCTGATATCCATCTCTCACACAAAAACCCTGTCTGATATCCCACTCTCACACGCACAAACCCTGTCTGATATACCTCTCTCTCACACACAAACCCTGTCAGATAACCCTCTCCCTCACACACCGACCCTGTCTGATATCCCTCTCTCTCACACACAAACCCTGTCAGATATCCCACTCTCTCTCACACAAATCATGACTGATGTCCAACTCTCACACACACAAACTCTGTCTGATATCCCTCTCTCTCTCACAAAAACCCTGTCCGATATCCCTATTCCTCACACACAAACCCGGTCTGATATCCCTGTCTCTCAAACACAAACCTTGTCTGATGTCCAACTCTCTCACTCACAAACACTGTCTGATATCCCTCTCTCTCAAACAAAAACCCTGTCCGATATCCCTATTCCTCACACTAAAACCCTGTCTGATATCCCTGTCTCTCACATACAAACCCTGTCTGATATCCCCCTCTCTCACACAAGAACCCTGTCTGATATCCCTCTCTCTCACACACAAACCCTGTCTGATATCCTTCTCTCACAAACAAACCTTGTCTGATATCCCTCTCTCTCACACACCAACATTGTCTGATATCGTTCCCTCTCACACAAAAACCCTGTCTGATATCCCACTCTCACACACACAAACCCTGTCTGATATCCCTCTCTCACACACACATACCCTGTCTGATATCCCTCTCTCACACAAAAATCCTGTCTGATATCCCTCTTCCTCACACACAAACCCTGTCTGATAACCCTCTCTCTCATACAAATCCTGTCTGATATCACTCCCTCACACACACCGACCCTCTCTGATATCCCTCTCTCACACACAAACCCCGTCTGATATCCCTCTCTCACACACAAACCCCGTCTGATATCTCTCTCACACACACAAATCCTGTCTGATATCTTTCTCACATTCACCAGCCCTGTCTGATCTCCCTCTCTCTCACACACAAATCCTGTCTGATATCTCTCTCACGCATACCAACCTTGTCTGGTATCCCTCTCTCTCACATACAGACCCTCTCAGATACCCCTCTCTCACACACAAACTCTGTCTGATATCCCTCTCTTTCACACACAAACGCTGCCTGATATCCCTTGCTCTCACACACAAACCCTGTCTGATATCCCTCTCTCTCACACACCGACCCTGTCTGATGTCCAACTCTCTCACACACAAACACTGTCTGATATCCCTCTCTCTCACCCACCGACCCTGTCTGATGTCCAACTCTCTCACACACAAACACTGTCTGATATCCCTCTCTCTCACACACCGACCCTGTGTGATGTCCAACTCTCTCACACACAAACACTGTCTGATATCCCTCTCTCTCACACACCGACCCTGTCTGATGTCCAACTCTCTCACACACAAACCCTGTCTGATATCCCTCTCTCTCACACACCGACCCTGTCTGATGTCCAACTCTCTCACACACAAACACTGTCTGATATCCCTCTCTCACACACAAACACTGTCTGATATCCCTCTCTCTCAGACAAAAATCATGTCTGATACTCTTTTGCTCACACACAAACCCTGTCTGATATCCCCCTCTCACACACACCAACCCTGTCTGATATCCCTCTCTCACACACACCGACCCTGTCTGATACCCCTCTCTCACACACCAACCCTGTCTGATATCCCTCTCTCACACAGACAAACCCTGTCTGATATCCCTCTCTCACACACACAAACCCAGCCTGATATCCCTCTCTCTCAAACACCGAACCAGTCTGATATCGTTCTCTCTCACACACAAACCCTGTCTGATATCCCTCTCTCTCACAAACAAACCCTGTCTGATATCCATCTCTCTCACACACAAACCCTGTCTGATATCCCTCTCTCACACAAACATACCCTGTCTGATATCCCTCTCTCTCACACACAAACCCTGTCTGATATCCCTCTCTCACACACAAACCCTGTCTGATATCCCTCTCTCTCACACACAAACCATGTCTGATATCCCTCTCTCACACATAAATCCTGCCTGATATCCCTCTCTCTCACACACAAACCATGTCTGATATCCCTCCCTCTCACACACCGACCCTGTCTGATATCCCTCTCACTTACACACAAACCTTGTCTGATAACCCTCTCTCTCACACAAATCCTGTCTGATATCCCTCCCTCACACACAAAGACCCTCTCTGATATCCCTCTCTCACACACAAACCCCGTCTGTTATCCCTCGCTCTCACACACAAATCCTGTCAGATATCCCTCTCTCTCACACACAAACCATGTCTGATGTTCAACTCTCTCACAGACAACCACTGTCTGATAACCCTCTCTCTCACACAAAAACCCTGTCTGATATCCCGCTTCCTCACACACAAATCCTGTCAGATATCCCTCTCTCTCACACACAAACCATGTCTGATATCCCACTCTCTCACGCACAATCCCTGTCTGATAGCCCTCTGTCACACACAATCCCTGTCTGATATCCCTCTCTCACACACACAAACCCAGCCTGATATCCCTCTCTCTCAAACACCGAACCAGTCTGATATCCCTCTCTCTCACACGCAAACCCTGTCTGATATCCCTCTCTCTCACACACAAACCCTGTCTGATATCCATCTCTCTCACACACAAACCCTGTCTGATATCCCTCTCTCACACACAAACCCCGTCTGATATCTCTCTCACACACACAAATCCTGTCTGATATCTTGCTCACATACACCAGCCCTGTCTGATCTCCCTCTCTCTCAAACAAAAACCCTGTCCGATATCCCTATTCCTCACACTAAAACCCTGTCTGATATCCCTCTCTCTCACATACAAACCCTGTCTGATATCCCTCTCTCTCACACAAGAACCCTGTCTGATATCCCTCTCTCTCACACACAAACCCTGTCTGATATCCTTCTCTCACAAACAAACCTTGTCTGATATCCCTCTCTCTCACACACCAACATTGTCTGATATCGTTCCCTCTCACACAAAAACCCTGTCTGATATCCCACTCTCTCACGCACAAACCCTGTCTGATATCCCTCTCTCTCACACAAGAACCCTGTCTGATAACCCTCTATCTCACACACAAACCCTGTCTGATATCCCCCTCTCTCACACAAGAACCCTGTCTGATATCCCTCTCTCTCACACACAAACCCTGTCTGATATCCTTCTCTCACAAACAAACCTTGTCTGATATCCCTCTCTCTCACACACCAACATTGTCTGATATCGTTCCCTCTCACACAAAAACCCTGTCTGATATCCCACTCTCACACACACAAACCCTGTCTGATATCCCTCTCTCACACACACATACCCTGTCTGATATCCCTCTCTCACACAAAAATCCTGTCTGATATCCCTCTTCCTCACACACAAACCCTGTCTGATAACCCTCTCTCTCATACAAATCCTGTCTGATATCACTCCCTCACACACACCGACCCTCTCTGATATCCCTCTCTCACACACAAACCCCGTCTGATATCCCTCTCTCACACACAAACCCCGTCTGATATCTCTCTCACACACACAAATCCTGTCTGATATCTTTCTCACATTCACCAGCCCTGTCTGATCTCCCTCTCTCTCACACACAAATCCTGTCTGATATCTCTCTCACGCATACCAACCTTGTCTGGTATCCCTCTCTCTCACATACAGACCCTCTCAGATACCCCTCTCTCACACACAAACTCTGTCTGATATCCCTCTCTTTCACACACAAACGCTGCCTGATATCCCTTGCTCTCACACACAAACCCTGTCTGATATCCCTCTCTCTCACACACCGACCCTGTCTGATGTCCAACTCTCTCACACACAAACACTGTCTGATATCCCTCTCTCTCACCCACCGACCCTGTCTGATGTCCAACTCTCTCACACACAAACACTGTCTGATATCCCTCTCTCTCACACACCGACCCTGTGTGATGTCCAACTCTCTCACACACAAACACTGTCTGATATCCCTCTCTCTCACACACCGACCCTGTCTGATGTCCAACTCTCTCACACACAAACCCTGTCTGATATCCCTCTCTCTCACACACCGACCCTGTCTGATGTCCAACTCTCTCACACACAAACACTGTCTGATATCCCTCTCTCACACACAAACACTGTCTGATATCCCTCTCTCTCAGACAAAAATCATGTCTGATACTCTTTTGCTCACACACAAACCCTGTCTGATATCCCCCTCTCACACACACCAACCCTGTCTGATATCCCTCTCTCACACACACCGACCCTGTCTGATACCCCTCTCTCACACACCAACCCTGTCTGATATCCCTCTCTCACACAGACAAACCCTGTCTGATATCCCTCTCTCACACACACAAACCCAGCCTGATATCCCTCTCTCTCAAACACCGAACCAGTCTGATATCGTTCTCTCTCACACACAAACCCTGTCTGATATCCCTCTCTCTCACAAACAAACCCTGTCTGATATCCATCTCTCTCACACACAAACCCTGTCTGATATCCCTCTCTCACACAAACATACCCTGTCTGATATCCCTCTCTCTCACACACAAACCCTGTCTGATATCCCTCTCTCACACACAAACCCTGTCTGATATCCCTCTCTCTCACACACAAACCATGTCTGATATCCCTCTCTCACACATAAATCCTGCCTGATATCCCTCTCTCTCACACACAAACCATGTCTGATATCCCTCCCTCTCACACACCGACCCTGTCTGATATCCCTCTCACTTACACACAAACCTTGTCTGATAACCCTCTCTCTCACACAAATCCTGTCTGATATCCCTCCCTCACACACAAAGACCCTCTCTGATATCCCTCTCTCACACACAAACCCCGTCTGTTATCCCTCGCTCTCACACACAAATCCTGTCAGATATCCCTCTCTCTCACACACAAACCATGTCTGATGTTCAACTCTCTCACAGACAACCACTGTCTGATAACCCTCTCTCTCACACAAAAACCCTGTCTGATATCCCGCTTCCTCACACACAAATCCTGTCAGATATCCCTCTCTCTCACACACAAACCATGTCTGATATCCCACTCTCTCACGCACAATCCCTGTCTGATAGCCCTCTGTCACACACAATCCCTGTCTGATATCCCTCTCTCACACACACAAACCCAGCCTGATATCCCTCTCTCTCAAACACCGAACCAGTCTGATATCCCTCTCTCTCACACGCAAACCCTGTCTGATATCCCTCTCTCTCACACACAAACCCTGTCTGATATCCATCTCTCTCACACACAAACCCTGTCTGATATCCCTCTCTCACACACAAACCCCGTCTGATATCTCTCTCACACACACAAATCCTGTCTGATATCTTGCTCACATACACCAGCCCTGTCTGATCTCCCTCTCTCTCAAACAAAAACCCTGTCCGATATCCCTATTCCTCACACTAAAACCCTGTCTGATATCCCTCTCTCTCACATACAAACCCTGTCTGATATCCCTCTCTCTCACACAAGAACCCTGTCTGATATCCCTCTCTCTCACACACAAACCCTGTCTGATATCCTTCTCTCACAAACAAACCTTGTCTGATATCCCTCTCTCTCACACACCAACATTGTCTGATATCGTTCCCTCTCACACAAAAACCCTGTCTGATATCCCACTCTCTCACGCACAAACCCTGTCTGATATCCCTCTCTCTCACACAAGAACCCTGTCTGATAACCCTCTATCTCACACACAAACCCTGTCTGATACCCCTCTCTCACACACTCCGACCCTGTCTGATATCTCTCTCTCACACACAATCCCTGTCTGATATCCCTCTCTCACACACGCAAACCCAGCCTGATATCCCTCTCTCTCAAATACCGAACCAGTCTGATATCGTTCTCTCTCACACACAAACCCTGTCGGATATCCCTCTCTCTCACAAACAAACCCTGTCTGATATCCATCTCTCTCACACACAAACCCTGTCTGATATCCCTCTCTCACACAAACATACCCTGTCTGATATCCCTCTCTCTCACACATAAACCCTGTCTGATATCCCTCTCTCACACACACCGACCCTGTCTGATATCTCTCTCTCACACACCAACCCTGTCTGATATCCCTCTCTCCTCTCTCACACAGACAAACCCTGTCTGATATCACTCTCTCACACACACAAACCCAGCCTGATATCCCTCTCTCTCAAACACCGAACCAGTCTGATATCGTTCTCTCTCACACACAAACCCTGTCTGATATCCCTCTCTCTCACAAACAAACCCTGTCTGATATCCATCTCTCTCACACACAAACCCTGTCTGATATCCCTCTCTCACACAAACATACCCTGTCTGATATCCCTCTCTCTCACACACAATCCCTGTCTGATATCCCTCTCTCTCACACACAAACCCTGTCTGATATCCCTCTCTCTCACACACAAACCATGTCTGATATCCCTCTCTCACACATAAATCCTGCCTGATATCCCTCTCTCTCACACACAAACCATGTCTGATATCCCTCCCTCTCACATACCGACCCTGTCTGATATCCCTCTCACTTACACACAAACCTTGTCTGATAACCCTCTCTCTCACACAAATCCTGTCTGATATCCCTCCCTCACACACAAAGACCCTCTCTGATATCCCTCTCTCACACACAAACCCCGTCTGTTATCCCTCGCTCTCACACACAAATCCTGTCAGATATCCCTCTCTCTCACACACAAACTATGTCTGATGTTCAACTCTCTCACAGACAACCACTGTCTGATAACCCTCTCTCTCACACAAAAACCCTGTCTGATATCCCGCTTCCTCACACACAAATCCTGTCAGATATCCCTCTCTCTCACACACAAACCATGTCTGATATCCCACTCTCTCACGCACAATCCCTGTCTGATAGCCCTCTGTCACACACAATCCCTGTCTGATATCCCTCTCTCACACACACAAACCCAGCCTGATATCCCTCTCTCTCAAACACCGAACCAGTCTGATATCCCTCTCTCTCACACACAAACCCTGTCTGATATCCCTCTCTCTCACACACAAACCCTGTCTGATATCCATCTCTCTCACACACAAACCCTGTCTGATATCCCTCTCTCACACACAAACCCCGTCTGATATCTCTCTCACACACACAAATCCTGTCTGATATCTTGCTCACATACACCAGCCCTGTCTGATCTCCCTCTCTCTCAAACAAAAACCCTGTCCGATATCCCTATTCCTCACACTAAAACCCTGTCTGATATCCCTCTCTCTCACATACAAACCCTGTCTGATATCCCTCTCTCTCACACAAGAACCCTGTCTGATATCCCTCTCTCTCACACACAAACCCTGTCTGATATCCTTCTCTCACAAACAAACCTTGTCTGATATCCCTCTCTCTCACACACCAACATTGTCTGATATCGTTCCCTCTCACACAAAAACCCTGTCTGATATCCCACTCTCTCACGCACAAACCCTGTCTGATATCCCTCTCTCTCACACACAAACCCTGTCTGATAACCCTCTCTCTCACACACAAACCCTGTCTGATACCCCTCTCTCACACACTCCGACCCTGTCTGATATCTCTCTCTCACACACCAACCCTGTCTGATATCCCTCTCTCACACAGACAATCCCTGTCTGATATCCCTCTCTCACACACGCAAACCCAGCCTGATATCCCTCTCTCTCAAATACCGAACCAGTCTGATATCGTTCTCTCTCACACACAAACCCTGTCGGATATCCCTCTCTCTCACAAACAAACCCTGTCTGATATCCATCTCTCTCACACACAAACCCTGTCTGATATCCCTCTCTCACACAAACATACCCTGTCTGATATCCTTCTCTCTCACACATAAACCCTGTCTGATATCCCTCCCTCTCACACACAAACCCTGTCTAATATCCCTCTCTCTCACACACAAACCATGTCTGATATCCCTCTCTCACACATAAATCCTGCCTGATATCCCTCCCTCTCACACACCGACCCTGTCTGATATCCCTCTCACTTACACACAAACCCTGTCTGATAACCCTCTCTCTCACACAAATCCTGTCTGATATCCCTCCCTCACACACACCGACCCTCTCTGATATCCCTCTCTCACACACAAACCCCGTCTGATATCCCTCTCTCACACACAAACCCCGTCTGATATCTCTCTCACACACACAAATCCTGTCTGATATCTTTCTCACATCCACCAGCCCTGTCTGATCTCCCTCTCTCTCACACACAAACCCTGTCTGATATCTCTCTCACGCATACCAACCTTGTCTGGTATCCCTCTCTCTCACATACAGACCCTCTCAGATACCCCTCTCTCACACACAAACTCTGTCTGATATCCCTCTCTTTCACACACAAACGCTGCCTGATATCCCTTGCTCTCACACACAAACCCTCTCTGATATCCCTCTCTCTCACACACCGACCCTGTCTGATGTCCAACTCTCTCACACACAAACACTGTCTGATATCCCTCTCTCACACACACATACCCTGTCTGATATCCCTCTTCCTCACACACAAACACTGTCGGATATCCCTCTCTCTCAGACAAAAATCATGTCTGATACCCTTTTCCTCACACACAAACCCTGTCTGATATCCCCCTCTCACACACACCAACCCTGTCTGATATCCCTCTCTCTCACACACAAACCCTGTCTGATATCCTTCTCTCACAAACAAACCTTGTCTGATATCCCTCTCTCTCACACACCAACATTGTCTGATATCGTTCCCACTCACACAAAAACCCTGTCTGATATCCCACTCTCTCACGCACAAACCCTGTCTGATATCCCTCTCTCTCACACAAGAACCCTGTCTGATAACCCTCTCTCTCACACACAAACCCTGTCTGATACCCCTCTCTCACACACTCCGACCCTGTCTGATATCCCTCTCTCACACACACCGACCCTGTCTGATATCACTCTCTCACACAGACAAACCCTGTCTGATATCACTCTCTCACACACACAAACCCAGCCTGATATCCATCTCTCTCAAACACCGAACCAGTCTGATATCGTTCTCTCTCACACACAAACCCTGTCTGATATCCCTCTCTCTCACAAACAAACCCTGTCTGATATCCATCTCTCTCACACACAAACCCTGTCTGATATCCCTCTCTCACACAAACATACCCTGTCTGATATCCCTCTCTCTCACACACAAACCCTGTCTGATATCCCTCTCTCACACACACAAACCCTGTCTGATATCCCTCTCTCTCACACACAAACCATGTCTGATATCCCTCTCTCACACATAAATCCTGCCTGATATCCCTCTCTCTCACACACAAACCATGTCTGATATCCCTCCCTCTCACACACCGACCCTGTCTGATATCCCTCTCACTTACACACAAACCCTGTCTGATAACCCTCTCTCTCACACAAATCCTGTCTGATATCCCTCCCTCACACACAAAGACGCTCTCTGATATCCCTCCCTCACACACAAACCCCGTCTGTTATCCCTCGCTCTCACACACAAATCCTGTCAGATATCCCTCTCTCTCACACACAAACCATGTCTGATGTTCAACTCTCTCACAGACAACCACTGTCTGATAACCCTCTCTCTCACACAAAAACCCTGTCTGATATCCCGCTTCCTCACACACAAATCCTGTCAGATATCCCTCTCTCTCACACACAAACCATGTCTGATATCCCACTCTCTCACGCACAATCCCTGTCTGATAGCCCTCTGTCACACACAATCCCTGTCTGATATCCCTCTCTCACACACACAAACCGAGCCTGATATCCCTCTCTCTCAAACACCAAACCAGTCTGATATCCCTCTCTCTCACACACAAACCCTGTCTGATATCCCTCTCTCTCACACACAAACCCTGTCTGATATCCATCTCTCTCACACACAAACCCTGTCTGATATCCCTCTCTCACACACAAACCCCGTCTGATATCTCTCTCACACACACAAATCCTGTCTGATATCTTGCTCACATACACCAGCCCTGTCTGATCTCCCTCTCTCTCAAACAAAAACCCTGTCCGATATCCCTATTCCTCACACTAAAACCCTGTCTGATATCCCTCTCTCTCACATACAAACCCTGTCTGATATCCCTCTCTCTCACACAAGAACCCTGTCTGATATCCCTCTCTCTCACACACAAACCCTGTCTGATATCCTTCTCTCACAAACAAACCTTGTCTGATATCCCTCTCTCTCACACACCAACATTGTCTGATATCGTTCCCTCTCACACAAAAACCCTGTCTGATATACCACTCTCTCACGCACAAACCCTGTCTGATATCCCTCTCTCTCACACAAGAACCCTGTCTGATATCCCTCTCTCACACACAAACCCTGTCTGATATCCATCTCTCTCACACACAAACCATGTCTGATATCCCTCTCTCACACATAAATCCTGCCTGATATCCCTCTCTCTCACACACAAACCATGTCTGATATCCCTCCCTCTCACACACCGACACTGTCTGATATCCCTCTCACTTACACACAAACCTTGTCTGATAACCCTCTCTCTCACACAAATCCTGTCTGATATCCCTCCCTCACACACAAAGACCCTCTCTGATATCCCTCTCTCACACACAAACCCCGTCTGTTATCCCTCGCTCTCACACACAAATCCTGTCAGATATCCCTCTCTCTCACACACAAACCATGTCTGATGTTCAACTCTCTCACAGACAACCACTGTCTGATAACCCTCTCTCTCACACAAAAACCCTGTCTGATATCCCGCTTCCTCACACACAAATCCTGTCAGATATCCCTCTCTCTCACACACAAACCATGTCTGATATCCCACTCTCTCACGCACAATCCCTGTCTGATAGCCCTCTGTCACACACAATCCCTGTCTGATATCCCTCTCTCACACACACAAACCCAGCCTGATATCCCTCTCTCTCAAACACCGAACCAGTCTGATATCCCTCTCTCTCACACGCAAACCCTGTCTGATATCCCTCTCTCTCACACACAAACCCTGTCTGATATCCATCTCTCTCACACACAAACCCTGTCTGATATCCCTCTCTCACACACAAACCCCGTCTGATATCTCTCTCACACACACAAATCCTGTCTGATATCTTGCTCACATACACCAGCCCTGTCTGATCTCCCTCTCTCTCAAACAAAAACCCTGTCCGATATCCCTATTCCTCACACTAAAACCCTGTCTGATATCCCTCTCTCTCACATACAAACCCTGTCTGATATCCCTCTCTCTCACACAAGAACCCTGTCTGATATCCCTCTCTCTCACACACAAACCCTGTCTGATATCCTTCTCTCACAAACAAACCTTGTCTGATATCCCTCTCTCTCACACACCAACATTGTCTGATATCGTTCCCTCTCACACAAAAACCCTGTCTGATATCCCACTCTCTCACGCACAAACCCTGTCTGATATCCCTCTCTCTCACACAAGAACCCTGTCTGATAACCCTCTCTCTCACACACAAACCCTGTCTGATACCCCTCTCTCACACACTCCGACCCTGTCTGATATCTCTCTCTCACACACAATCCCTGTCTGATATCCCTCTCTCACACACGCAAACCCAGCCTGATATCCCTCTCTCTCAAATACCGAACCAGTCTGATATCGTTCTCTCTCACACACAAACCCTGTCGGATATCCCTCTCTCTCACAAACAAACCCTGTCTGATATCCATCTCTCTCACACACAAACCCTGTCTGATATCCCTCTCTCACACAAACATACCCTGTCTGATATCCCTCTCTCTCACACATAAACCCTGTCTGATATCCCTCCCTCTCACACACAAACCCTGTCTGATATCCCTCTCTCACACACACCGACCCTGTCTGATATCTCTCTCTCACACACCAACCCTGTCTGATATCCCTCTCTCACACAGACAAACCCTGTCTGATATCACTCTCTCACACACACAAACCCAGCCTGATATCCCTCTCTCTCAAACACCGAACCAGTCTGATATCGTTCTCTCTCGCACACAAACCCTGTCTGATATCCCTCTCTCTCACAAACAAACCCTGTCTGATATCCATCTCTCTCACACACAAACCCTGTCTGATATCCCTCTCTCACACAAACATACCCTGTCTGATATCCCTCTCTCTCACACACAATCCCTGTCTGATATCCCTCTCTCTCACACACAAACCCTGTCTGATATCCCTCTCTCTCACACACAAACCATGTCTGATATCCCTCTCTCACACATAAATCCTGCCTGATATCCCTCTCTCTCACACACAAACCATGTCTGATATCCCTCCCTCTCACACACCGACCCTGTCTGATATCCCTCTCACTTACACACAAACCTTGTCTGATAACCCTCTCTCTCACACAAATCCTGTCTGATATCCCTCCCTCACACACAAAGACCCTCTCTGATATCCCTCTCTCACACACAAACCCCGTCTGTTATCCCTCGCTCTCACACACAAATCCTGTCAGATATCCCTCTCTCTCACACACAAACTATGTCTGATGTTCAACTCTCTCACAGACAACCACTGTCTGATAACCCTCTCTCTCACACAAAAACCCTGTCTGATATCCCGCTTCCTCACACACAAATCCTGTCAGATATCCCTCTCTCTCACACACAAACCATGTCTGATATCCCACTCTCTCACGCACAATCCCTGTCTGATAGCCCTCTGTCACACACAATCCCTGTCTGATATCCCTCTCTCACACACACAAACCCAGCCTGATATCCCTCTCTCTCAAACACCGAACCAGTCTGATATCCCTCTCTCTCACACACAAACCCTGTCTGATATCCCTCTCTCTCACACACAAACCCTGTCTGATATCCATCTCTCTCACACACAAACCCTGTCTGATATCCCTCTCTCACACACAAACCCCGTCTGATATCTCTCTCACACACACAAATCCTGTCTGATATCTTGCTCACATACACCAGCCCTGTCTGATCTCCCTCTCTCTCAAACAAAAACCCTGTCCGATATCCCTATTCCTCACACTAAAACCCTGTCTGATATCCCTCTCTCTCACATACAAACCCTGTCTGATATCCCTCTCTCTCACACAAGAACCCTGTCTGATATCCCTCTCTCTCACACACAAACCCTGTCTGATATCCTTCTCTCACAAACAAACCTTGTCTGATATCCCTCTCTCTCACACACCAACATTGTCTGATATCGTTCCCTCTCACACAAAAACCCTGTCTGATATCCCACTCTCTCACGCACAAACCCTGTCTGATATCCCTCTCTCTCACACACAAACCCTGTCTGATAACCCTCTCGCTCACACACAAACCCTGTCTGATACCCCTCTCTCACACACTCCGACCCTGTCTGATATCTCTCTCTCACACACCAACCCTGTCTGATATCCCTCTCTCACACAGACAATCCCTGTCTGATATCCCTCTCTCACACACGCAAACCCAGCCTGATATCCCTCTCTCTCAAATACCGAACCAGTCTGATATCGTTCTCTCTCACACACAAACCCTGTCGGATATCCCTCTCTCTCACAAACAAACCCTGTCTGATATCCATCTCTCTCACACACAAACCCTGTCTGATATCCCTCTCTCACACAAACATACCCTGTCTGATATCCTTCTCTCTCACACATAAACCCTGTCTGATATCCCTCCCTCTCACACACAAACCCTGTCTAATATCCCTCTCTCTCACACACAAACCATGTCTGATATCCCTCTCTCACACATAAATCCTGCCTGATATCCCTCCCTCTCACACACCGACCCTGTCTGATATCCCTCTCACTTACACACAAACCCTGTCTGATAACCCTCTCTCTCACACAAATCCTGTCTGATATCCCTCCCTCACACACACCGACCCTCTCTGATATCCCTCTCTCACACACAAACCCCGTCTGTTATCCCTCGCTCTCACACACAAATCCTGTCAGATATCCCTCTCTCTCACACACAAACCATGTCTGATGTTCAACTCTCTCACAGACAACCACTGTCTGATAACCCTCTCTCTCACACAAAAACCCTGTCTGATATCCCGCTTCCTCACACACAAATCCTGTCAGATATCCCTCTCTCTCACACACAAACCATGTCTGATATCCCACTCTCTCACGCACAATCCCTGTCTGATAGCCCTCTGTCACACACAATCCCTGTCTGATATCCCTCTCTCACACACACAAACCGAGCCTGATATCCCTCTCTCTCAAACACCGAACCAGTCTGATATCCCTCTCTCTCACACACAAACCCTGTCTGATATCCCTCTCTCTCACACACAAACCCTGTCTGATATCCATCTTTCTCACACACAAACCCTGTCTGATATCCCTCTCTCACACACACATACCCTGTCTGATATCCCTCTCTATCACACACAAACCCTGTCTGATATCCCTCTCTCTCTCACACAAACCCTGTCTGATATCCCTCTCTCTCACACACAAACCCTGTCTGATATCCCTCTCTCTCACACAAAAATCCTGTCTGATATCCCTTTTCCTCACACACAAACCCTGTCTGATAACCCTCTCTCTCATACAAATCCTGTCTGATATCACTCCCTCACACACACCGACCCTCTCTGATATCCCTCTCTCACACACAAACCCCGTCTGATATCCCTCTCTCACACACAAACCCCGTCTGATATCTCTCTCACACACACAAATCCTGTCTGATATCTTTCTCACATCCACCAGCCCTGTCTGATCTCCCTCTCTCTCACACACAAACCCTGTCTGATATCTCTCTCACGCATACCAACCTTGTCTGGTATCCCTCTCTCTCACATACAGACCCTCTCAGATACCCCTCTCTCACACACAAACTCTGTCTGATATCCCTCTCTTTCACACACAAACGCTGCCTGATATCCCTTGCTCTCACACACAAACCCTGTCTGATATCCCTCTCTCTCACACACCGACCCTGTCTGATGTCCAACTCTCTCACACACAAACACTGTCTGATATCCCTCTCTCACACACACATACCCTGTCTGATATCCCTCTTCCTCACACACAAACACTGTCGGATATCCCTCTCTCTCAGACAAAAATCATGTCTGATACCCTTTTCCTCACACACAAACCCTGTCTGATATCCCCCTCTCACACACACCAACCCTGTCTGATATCCCTCTCTCTCACACACAAACCCTGTCTGATATCCTTCTCTCACAAACAAACCTTGTCTGATATCCCTCTCTCTCACACACCAACATTGTCTGATATCGTTCCCTCTCACACAAAAACCCTGTCTGATATCCCACTCTCTCACGCACAAACCCTGTCTGATATCCCTCTCTCTCACACAAGAACCCTGTCTGATAACCCTCTCTCTCACACACAAACCCTGTCTGATACCCCTCTCTCACACACTCCGACCCTGTCTGATATCCCTCTCTCACACACACCGACCCTGTCTGATATCACTCTCTCACACAGACAAACCCTGTCTGATATCACTCTCTCACACACACAAACCCAGCCTGATATCCATCTCTCTCAAACACCGAACCAGTCTGATATCGTTCTCTCTCACACACAAACCCTGTCTGATATCCCTCTCTCTCACAAACAAACCCTGTCTGATATCCATCTCTCTCACACACAAACCCTGTCTGATATCCCTCTCTCACACAAACATACCCTGTCTGATATCCCTCTCTCTCACACACAAACCCTGTCTGATATCCCTCTCTCACACACACAAACCCTGTCTGATATCCCTCTCTCTCACACACAAACCATGTCTGATATCCCTCTCTCACACATAAATCCTGCCTGATATCCCTCTCTCTCACACACAAACCATGTCTGATATCCCTCCCTCTCACACACCGACCCTGTCTGATATCCCTCTCACTTACACACAAACCCTGTCTGATAACCCTCTCTCTCACACAAATCCTGTCTGATATCCCTCCCTCACACACAAAGACGCTCTCTGATATCCCTCCCTCACACACAAACCCCGTCTGTTATCCCTCGCTCTCACACACAAATCCTGTCAGATATCCCTCTCTCTCACACACAAACCATGTCTGATGTTCAACTCTCTCACAGACAACCACTGTCTGATAACCCTCTCTCTCACACAAAAACCCTGTCTGATATCCCGCTTCCTCACACACAAATCCTGTCAGATATCCCTCTCTCTCACACACAAACCATGTCTGATATCCCACTCTCTCACGCACAATCCCTGTCTGATAGCCCTCTGTCACACACAATCCCTGTCTGATATCCCTCTCTCACACACACAAACCGAGCCTGATATCCCTCTCTCTCAAACACCGAACCAGTCTGATATCCCTCTCTCTCACACACAAACCCTGTCTGATATCCCTCTCTCTCACACACAAACCCTGTCTGATATCCATCTCTCTCACACACAAACCCTGTCTGATATCCCTCTCTCACACACAAACCCCGTCTGATATCTCTCTCACACACACAAATCCTGTCTGATATCTTGCTCACATACACCAGCCCTGTCTGATCTCCCTCTCTCTCAAACAAAAACCCTGTCCGATATCCCTATTCCTCACACTAAAACCCTGTCTGATATCCCTCTCTCTCACATACAAACCCTGTCTGATATCCCTCTCTCTCACACAAGAACCCTGTCTGATATCCCTCTCTCTCACACACAAACCCTGTCTGATATCCTTCTCTCACAAACAAACCTTGTCTGATATCCCTCTCTCTCACACACCAACATTGTCTGATATCGTTCCCTCTCACACAAAAACCCTGTCTGATATCCCACTCTCTCACGCACAAACCCTGTCTGATATCCCTCTCTCTCACACAAGAACCCTGTCTGATAACCCTCTCTCTCACACACAAACCCTGTCTGATACCCCTCTCTCACACACTCCGACCCTGTCTGATATCTCTCTCTCACACACCAACCCTGTCTGATATCCCTCTCTGACACAGACAATCCCTGTCTGATATCCCTCTCTCACACACGCAAACCCAACCTGATATCCCTCTCTCTCAAATACCGAACCAGTCTAATATCGTTCTCTCTCACACACAAACCCTGTCGGATATCCCTCTCTCTCACAAACAAACCCTGTCTGATATCCATCTCTCTCACACACAATCCCTGTCTGATATCCCTCTCTCACACAAACATACCCTGTCTGATAGCCCTCTCTCTCACACATAAACCCTGTCTGATATCCCTCTCTCTCACACACAAACCCTGTCTAATATCCCTCTCTCTCACACACAAACCATGTCTGATATCCCTCTCTCACACATAAATCCTGCCTGATATCCCTCCCTCTCACACACCGACCCTGTCTGATATCCCTCTCACTTACACACAAACCCTGTCTGATAACCCTCTCTCTCACACAAATCCTGTCTGATATCCCTCCCTCACACACACCGACCCTCTCTGATATCCCTCTCTCACACACAAACCCCGTCTGTTATCCCTCGCTCTCACACACAAATCCTGTCAGATATCCCTCTCTCTCACACACAAACCATGTCTGATGTTCAACTCTCTCACAGACAACCACTGTCTGATAACCCTCTCTCTCACACAAAAACCCTGTCTGATATCCATCTCTCTCACACACAAACCATGTCTGATATCCCACTCTCTCACGCACAATCCCTGTCTGATAGCCCTCTGTCACACACAATCCCTGTCTGATATCCCTCTCTCACACACACAAACCCAGCCTGATATCCCTCTCTCTCAAACACCGAACCAGTCTGATATCCCTCTCTCTCACACACAAACCCTGTCTGATATCCCTCTCTCTCACACACAAACCCTGTCTGATATCCAT
This sequence comes from Chiloscyllium plagiosum, assembly GCF_037043375.1. Classification (NCBI taxonomy): domain Eukaryota; kingdom Metazoa; phylum Chordata; class Chondrichthyes; order Orectolobiformes; family Hemiscylliidae; genus Chiloscyllium; species Chiloscyllium plagiosum. The sequence goes on along the minus strand of NW_028270150.1, from coordinate 1,355,109 downwards.
CTTACTCACACACAAACCCTGTCTGATATCCCTCTCTCACACACACATACCCTGTCTGATATCCCTCTCTATCACACACAAACCCTGTCTGATATCCCTCTCTCTCTCACACAAACCCTGTCTGATATCCCACTCTCTCACGCACAATCCCTGTCTGATAGACCTCTGTCACACACAATCCCTGTCTGATATCCATCTCTCTCACACACAAACCCAGCCTGATATCCCTCTCTCTCAAACACCGAACCAGTCTGATATCCCTCTCTCTCACACACAAACCCTGTCTGATATCCCTCTCTCTCACACACAAACCCTGTCTGATATCCATCTCTCTCACACACAAACCCTGTCTGATATCCCTCTCTCACACACAAACCCCGTCTGATATCTCTCTCACACACACAAATCCTGTCTGATATCTTGCTCACATACACCAGCCCTGTCTGATCTCCCTCTCTCTCAAACAAAAACCCTGTCCGATATCCCTATTCCTCACACTAAAACCCTGTCTGATATCCCTCTCTCTCACATACAAACCCTGTCTGATATCCCTCTCTCTCACACAAGAACCCTGTCTGATATCCCTCTCTCTCACACACAAACCCTGTCTGATATCCTTCTCTCACAAACAAACCCTGTCTGATATCCCTCTCTCTCACACACCAACATTGTCTGATATCGTTCCCTCTCACACAAAAACCCTGCCTGATATCCCTCCCTCTCACACTCCGACCCTGTCTGATATCCCTCTCTCTCACACAAGAACCCTGTCTGATAACCCTCTCTCTCACACACAAACCCTGTCTGATACCCCTCTCTCACACACTCCGACCCTGTCTGATATCTCTCTCTCACACACCAAACCTGTCTGATATCCCTCTCTCACACAGACAATCCCTGTCTGATATCCCTCTCTCACACACGCAAACCCAACCTGATATCCCTCTCTCTCAAATACCGAACCAATCTGATATCGTTCTCTCTCACACACAAACCCTGTCGGATATCCCTCTCTCTCACAAACAAACCCTGTCTGATATCCATCTCTCTCACACACAATCCCTGTCTGATATCCCTCTCTCACACAAACATACCCTGTCTGATAGCCCTCTCTCTCACACATAAACCCTGTCTGATATCCCTCTCTCTCACACACAAACCATGTCTGATATCCCTCTCTCACACATAAATCCTGCCTGATATCCCTCCCTCTCACACACCGACCCTGTCTGATATCCCTCTCACTTACACACAAACCCTGTCTGATAACCCTCTCTCTCACACAAATCCTGTCTGATATCCCTCCCTCACACACAAAGACCCTCTCTGATATCCCTCTCTCACACACAAACCACGTCTGTTATCCCTCGCTCTCACACACAAATCCTGTCAGATATCCCTCTCTCTCACACACAAACCATGTCTGATGTTCAACTCTCTCACAGACAACCACTGTCTGATAACCCTCTCTCTCACACAAAAACCCTGTCTGATATCCCGCTTCCTCACACAAAAATCCTGTCAGATATCCCTCTCTCTCACACACAAACCATGTCTGATATCCCACTCTCTCACGCACAATCCCTGTCTGATAGCCCTCTGTCACACACAATCCCTGTCTGATATCCCTCCCTCACACACACAAACCCAGCCTGATATCCCTCTCTCTCAAACACCGAACCAGTCTGATATCCCTCTCTCTCACACACAAACCCTGTCTGATATCCCTCTCTCTCACACACAAACCCTGTCTGATATACATCTCTCTCACACACAAACCCTGTCTGATATCCCTCTCTCACACACACATACCCTGTCTGATATCCCTCTCTATCACACACAAACCCTGTCTGATATCCCTCTCTCTCTCACACAAACCCTGTCTGATATCCCGCTTCCTCACACACACAAAACCTGTCTGATATCCCTCTCTCTCACACAAAAATCCTGTCTGATATCCCTTTTCCTCACACACAAACCCTGTCTGATAACCCTCTCTCTCATACAAACCCTGTCTGATATCCCTCTCTCACACACACAAACCCAGCCTGATATCCCTCTCTCTCAAACACCGAACCAGTCTGATATCCCTCTCTCTCACACACAAACCCTGTCTGATATCCCTCTCTCTCACACACAAACCCTGTCTGATATCCATCTTTCTCACACACAAACCCTGTCTGATATCCCTCTCTCACACACACATACCCTGTCTGATATCCCTCTCTATCACACACAAACCCTGTCTGATATCCCTCTCTCTCTCACACAAACCCTGTCTGATATCCCTCTCTCTCACACACAAACCCTGTCTGATATCCCTCTCTCTCACACAAAAATCCTGTCTGATATCCCTTTTCCTCACACACAAACCCTGTCTGATAACCCTCTCTCTCATACAAATCCTGTCTGATATCACTGCCTCACACACACCGACCCTCTCTGATATCCCTCTCTCACACACAAACCCCGTCTGATATCCCTCTCTCACACACAAACCCCGTCTGATATCTCTCTCACACACACAAATCCTGTCTGATATCTTTCTCACATACACCAGCCCTGTCTGATCTCCCTCTCTCTCACACATAAACCCTGTCTGATATCTCTCTCACGCATACCAACCTTGTCTGGTATCCCTCTCTCTCACATACAGACCCTCTCAGATACCCCTCTCTCACACACAAACTCTGTCTGATATCCCTCTCTTTCACACACAAACGCTGCCTGATATCCCTTGCTCTCACACACAAACCCTCTCTGATATCCCTCTCTCTCACACACCAACCCTGTCTGATGTCCAACTCTCTCACACACAAACACTGTCTGATATCCCTCTCTCACACACACATACCCTGTCTGATATCCCTCTTCCTCACACACAAACACTGTCGGATATCCCTCTCTCTCAGACAAAAATCATGTCTGATACCCTTTTCCTCACACACAAACCCTGTCTGATATCCCCCTCTCACACACACCAACCCTGTCTGATATCCCTCTCTCTCACACACAAACCCTGTCTGATATCCTTCTCTCACAAACAAACCTTGTCTGATATCCCTCTCTCTCACACACCAACATTGTCTGATATCGTTCCCTCTCACACAAAAACCCTGTCTGATATCCCACTCTCTCACGCACAAACCCTGTCTGATATCCCTCTCTCTCACACAAGAACCCTGTCTGATAACCCTCTCTCTCACACACAAACCCTGTCTGATACCCCTCTCTCACACACTCCGACCCTGTCTGATATCTCTCTCTCACACACCAACCCTGTCTGATATCCCTCTCTCACACACACAAACCCTGTCTGATATCCCTCTCTCTCACAAACAAACCCTGTCTCATATCCATCTCTCTCACACACAAACCCTGTCTGATATCCCTCTCTCACACAAACATACCCTGTCTGATATCCCTCTCTCTCACACACAAACCCTGTCTGATATCCCTCTCTCTCACACACAAACCCTGTCTGATATCCCTCTCTCTCACACACAAACCATGTCTGATATCCCTCTCTCACACATAAATCCTGCCTGATATCCCTCTCTCTCACACACAAACCATGTCTGATATCCCTCCCTCTCACACACCGACCCTGTCTGATATCCCTCTCACTTACACACAAACCCTGTCTGATAACCCTCTCTCTCACACAAATCCTGTCTGATATCCCTCCCTCACACACAAACACCCTCTCTGATCTCCCTCGCTCTCACACACAAACCCCGTCTGTTATCACTCGCTCTCACTCACAAATCCTGTCAGATATCCCTCTCTCTCACACACAAACCATGTCTGATGTTCAACTCTCTCACAGACAACCACTGTCTGATAACCCTCTCTCTCACACAAAAACCCTGTCTGATATCCCGCTTCCTCACACACAAATCCTGTCAGATATCCCTCTCTCTCACACACAAACCATGTCTGATATCCCACTCTCTCACGCACAATCCCTGTCTGATAGCCCTCTGTCACACACAATCCCTGTCTGATATCCCTCTCTCACACACACAAACCCAGCCTGATATCCCTCTCTCTCAAACACCGAACCAGTCTGATATCCCGCTCTCTCACACACAATCCCTGTCCGATATCCCTCTCTCTCACACACAAACTCCGTCTGATATCCATCTTTCTCACACACAAACCCTGTCTGATATCCCTCTCTCACACACACATACCCTGTCTGATATCCCTCTCTATCACACACAAACCCTGTCTGATATCCCTCTCTCTCACACACAAACCCTGTCTGATATCCCTCTCTCTCACACACAAACCCTGTCTGATATCCCTCTCTCTCACACAAAAATCCTGTCTGATATCCCTTTATCTCACACACAAACCCTGTCTGATAACCCTCTCTCTCTTACAAATCCTGTCTGATATCACTCCCTCACACACACCGACCCTCTCTGATATCCCTCTCTCACACACAAACCCCGTCTGATATCCCTCTCTCACACACAAACCCCGTCTGATATCTCTCTCACACACACAAATCCTGTCTGATATCTTTCTCACATACACCTGCCCTGTCTGATCTCCCTCTCTCTCACACACAAACCCTGTCTGATATCTCTCTCAAGCATACCAACCTTGTCTGGTATCCCTCTCTCTCACATACAGACCCTCTCAGATACCCCTCTCTCACACACAAACTCTGTCTGATATCCCTCTCTTTCACACACAAACGCTGCCTGAGATCCCTTGCTCTCACACACAAACCCTGTCTGATATCCCTCTCTCTCACACACCGACCCTGTCTGATGTCCAACTCTCTCACACACAAACACTGTCTGATATCCCTCTCTCACACACACATACCCTGTCTGATATCCCTCTTCCTCACACACAAACACTGTCTGATATCCCTCTCTCTCAGACAAAAATCATGTCTGATACCCTTTTCCTCACACACAAACCCTGTCTGATATCCCCCTCTCACACACACCAACCCTGTCTGATATCCCTCTCACACACACACCGACCCTGTCTGATATCTCTCTCTCTCACACACCAACCCTGTCTGATATCCCTCTCTCACACAGACAAACCCTGTCTGATATCCCTCTCTCACACACACAAACCCAGCCTGATATCCCTCTCTCTCAAACACCGAACCAGTCTGATATCGTTCTCTCTCACACACAAACCCTGTCTGATATCCCTCTCTCTCACAAACAAACCCTGTCTGATATCCATCTCTCTCACACACAAACCCTGTCTGATATCCCTCTCTCACACAAACATACCCTGTCTGATATCCCTCTCTCTCACACACACACCCTGTCTGATATCCCTCTCTCTCACAAACAAACCCTGTCTGATATCCCTCTCTCTCACACACAAACCATGTCTGATATCCCTCTCTCACACATAAATCCTGCCTGATATCCCTCTCTCTCACACATAAACCCTGTCTGATATCCCTCTCTCTCACACACAAACCCTGTCTAATATCCCTCTCTCTCACACACAAACCATGTCTGATATCCCTCTCTCACACATAAATCCTGCCTGATATCCCTCCCTCTCACACACCGAACCTGTCTGATATCCCTCTCACTTACACACAAACCCTGTCTGATAACCCTCTCTCTCACACAAATCCTGTCTGATATCCCTCCCTCACACACACCGATCCTCTCTGATATCCCTCTCTCACACACAAACCCCGTCTGTTATCCCTCGCTCTCACACACAAATCCTGTCAGATATCCCTCTCTCTCACACACAAACCATGTCTGATGTTCAACTCTCTCACAGACAACCTCTGTCCGATAACCCTCTCTCTCACACAAAAACCCTGTCTGATATCCCGCTTCCTCACACACAAGTCCTGTCAGATATCCCTCTCTCTCACACACAAACCATGTCTGATATCCCACTCTCTCACGCACAATCCCTGTCTGATAGCCCTCTGTCACACACAATCCCTGTCTGATATCCCTCTCTCACACACACAAACCCAGCCTGAAATCCCTCTCTCTCAAACACCGAACCAGTCTGATATCGTTCTCTCTCACACACAAACCCTGTCTGATATCCCTCTCTCTCACACACAAACCCTGTCTGATATCCATCTCTCTCACACACAAACCCTGTCTGATATCCCTCTCTCACACACACATACCCTGTCTGATATCCCTCTCTATCACACACAAACCCTGTCTGATATCCCTCTCTCTCTCACACAAACCCTGTCTGATATCCCTCTCTCTCACACACAAACCCTGTCTGATATCCCTCTCTCACACATAAATCCTGCCTGATATCCCTCTCTCTCACACACAAACCATGTCTGATATCTCTCCCTCTCACACACCAACCCCGCCTGATATCCCTCTCACTCACACACAAACCCTGTCTGATTACCCTCTCTCTCATACAAATCCTGTCTGATATCCCTCCCTCACACACACCGACGCTCGCTGATATCCATCTCTCACACAAAAACCCTGTCTGATATCCCACTCTCACACGCACAAACCCTGTCTGATATACCTCTCTCTCACACACAAACCCTGTCAGATAACCCTCTCCCTCACACACCGACCCTGTCTGATATCCCTCTGTCTCACACACAAACCCTGTCAGATATCCCACTCTCTCTCACACAAATCATGACTGATGTCCAACTCTCACACACACAAACTCTGTCTGATATCCCTCTCTCTCACACAAAAACCCTGTCCGATATCCCTATTCCTCACACAAAAACCCTGTCTGAAATCCCTCTTCCTCACACACAAACCCGATCTGATATCCCTGTCTCTCACACACAAACCTTGTCTGATGTCCAACTCTCTCACACACAAACACTGTCTGATATCCCTCTCTCTCAAACAAAAACCCTGTCCGATATCCCTATTCCTCACACTAAAACCCTGTCTGATATCCCTGTCTCTCACATACAAACCCTGTCTGATATCCCTCTCTCTCACACAAGAACCCTGTCTGATATCCCTCTCTCTCACACACAAACCCTGTCTGATATCCTTCTCTCACAAACAAACCTTGTCTGATATCCCTCCCTCTCACACACCAACATTGTCTGATATCGTTCCCTCTCACACAAAAACCCTGTCTGATATCCCACTCTCACACACACAAACCCTGTCTGATATCCCTCTCTCACACACACATACCCTGTCTGATATCCCTCTCTCTCACACAAAAATCCTGTCTGATATCCCTCTTCCTCACACACAAACCCTGTCTGATAACCCTCTCTCTCATACAAATCCTGTCTGATATCGCTCCCTCACACACACCGACCCTCTCTGATATCCCTCTCTCACACACAAACCCCGTCTGATATCCCTCTCTCACACACAAACCCCGTCTGATATCTCTCTCACACACACAAATCCTGTCTGATATCTTTCTCACATACACCAGCCCTGTCTGATCTCCCTCTCTCTCACACACAAACCCTGTCTGATATCTCTCTCACGCATACCAACCTTGTCTGATATCCCTCTCTCTCACATACAGACCCTCTCAGATACCCCTCTCTCACACACAAACTCTGTCTGATATCCCTCTCTTTCACACACAAACGCTGCCTGATATCCCTTGCTCTCACACACAAACCCTGTCTGATATCCCTCTCTCTCACACACCGACCCTGTCTGATGTCCAACTCTCTCACACACAAACACTGTCTGATATCCCTCTCTCACACACAAACCCTGTCTGATATCCCTCTCTCACACAGACAAACCCTGTCTGATATCCCTCTCTCACACACACAAACCCAGCCTGATATCCCTCTCTCTCAAACACCGAACCAGTCTGACATCGTTCTCTCTCACACACAAACCCTGTCTGATATCCCTCTCTCTCACAAACAAACCCTGTCTGATATCCCTCTCTCTCAAACACCGAACCAGTCTGATATCCCTCTCTCTCACACACAAACCCTGTCTGATATCCCTGTCTCTCACATACAAACCCTGTCTGATATCCCTCTCTCTCACACAAGAACCCTGTCTGATATCCCTCTCTCTCACACACAAACCCTGTCTGATATCCTTCTCTCACAAACAAACCTTGTCTGATATCCCTCTCTCTCACACACCAACATTGTCTGATATCGTTCCCTCTCACACAAAAACCCTGTCTGATATCCCACTCTCTCACGCACAAACCCTGTCTGATATCCCTCTCTCTCACACAAGAACCCTGTCTGATAACCCTCTCTCTCACACACAAACCCTGTCTGATACCCCTCTCTCACACACAAACCCCGTCTGATATCCCTCTCTCACACACAAACCCTGTCTGATATCTCTCTCACACACACAAATCCTGTCTGATATCTTTCTCTCATACACCAGCACTGTCTGATATCCCTCTCTCTCACACACAAACCCTGTCTGATATCTCTCTCACGCATACCAACCTTGTCTGGTATCCCTCTCTCTCACATACAGACCCACTCAGATACCCCTCTCTCACACACAAACTCTGTCTGATATCCCTCTCTTTCACACACAAACGCTGCCTGATAACCCTCTCTCTCACACAAAAACCCTGTCTGATATCCCGCTTCCTCACACACAAATCCTGTCAGATATCCCTCTCTCTCACACACAAACCATGTCTGATATCCCACTCTCTCACGCACAATCCCTGTCTGATAGCCCTCTGTCACACACAAACACTGTCTGATATCCCTCTCTCACACACACATACCCTGTCTGATATCCCTCTTCCTCACACACAAACACTGTCTGATATCCCTCTCTCTCAGACAAAAATCATGTCTGATACCCTTTTCCTCACACACCAACCATGTCTGATATCCCTCTCTCACACACACCAACCCTGTCTGATATCCCTCTCTCACACAGACAAACCCTGTCTGATATCCCTCTCTCACACACATAAACCCAGCCTGATATCCCTCTCTCTCAAACACCGAACCAGTCTGATATCGTTCTCTCTCACACACAAACCCTGTCTGATATCCCTCTCTCTCACAAACAATCCCTGTCTGATATCCATCTCTCTCACACACAAAGCCTGTCTGATATCCCTCTCTCACACAAACATACCCTGTCTGATATCCCTCTCTCTCACACACAAACCCTGTCTGATATCCCTCTCTCTCACACACAAACCCTGTCTGATATCCCTCTCACTTACACACAAACCCTGTCTGATAACCCTCTCTCTCACACAAATTCTGTCTGATATCCCTCCCTCACACACACCGACCCTCTGTGATATCCCTCTCTCACACACAAACCCCGTCTGTTATCCCTCGCTCTCACACACAAATCCTGTCAGATATCCCTCTCTCTCACACACAAACCATGTCTGATATCCCTCTCTCTCACACACAAACCATGTCTGATGTTCAACTCTCTCACAGACAACCACTGTCTGATAACCCTCTCTCTCACACAAAAACCCTGTCTGATATCCCGCTTCCTCACACACAAATCCTGTCAGATATCCCTCTCTCTCACGCACAATCCCTGTCTGATAGCCCTCTGCCACACACAATCCCTGTCTGATATCCCTCTCTCACACACACAAACCCAGCCTGATATCCCTCTCTTTCAAACACCGAACCAGTCTGATATCCATCTCTCTCACACACAAACCCTGTCTGATATCCCTCTCTCACACATAAATCCTGCCTGATATCCCTCTCTCTCACACACAAACCATGTCTGATATCTCTCCATCTCACACACTGCCCCCGTCTGATATCCCTCTCACTCACACACAAACCCTGTCTGATAACCCTCTCTCTCATACAAATCCTGTCTGATATCCCTCCCTCACACACACCGACGCTCGCTGATATCCATCTCTCACACACAAACCCCGTCTGATATCCCTCGCTCTCACACACAAACGCTGTCTGATGTCCAACTCTCTCACACAAAAACCGTGTCTGATATCCCTCCTCCTCACACACAAACCCTGTCTGATATCCCTCTTTCTCACACACCGACTCTGTCTGATATCGTTCTCTCTCACACAAAAACCCTGTCTGATATCCCACTCTCACACGCACAAACCCTGTCTGATATACCTCTCTCTCACACACAAACCCTGTCAGATAACCCTCTCCCTCACACACCGACCCTGTCTGATATCCCTCTCTCTCACACACAAACCCTGTCAGATATCCCACTCTCTCTCACACAAATCATGACTGATGTCCAACTCTCACACACAAAAACTCTGTCTGATATCCCTCTCTCTCACACAAAAACCCTGTCCGATATCCCTATTCCTCACACAAAAACCCTGTCTGAAATCCCTCTTCCTCACACACAAACCCGATCTGATATCCCTGTCTCTCACACACAAACCTTGTCTGATGTCCAACTCTCTCACACACAAACACTGTCTGATATCCCTCTCTCTCAAACAAAAACCCTGTCCGATATCCCTATTCCTCACACTAAAACCCTGTCTGATATCCCTGTCTCTCACATACAAACCCTGTCTGATATCCCTCTCTCTCACACAAGAACCCTGTCTGATATCCCTCTCTCTCACACACAAACCATGTCTGATATCCCACTCTCTCACGCACAATCCCTGTCTGATAGCCCTCTGTCACACACAAACACTGTCTGATATCCCTCTCTCACACACACATACCCTGTCTGATATCCCTCTTCCTCACACACAAACACTGTCTGATATCCCTCTCTCTCAGACAAAAATCATGTCTGATACCCTTTTCCTCACACACCAACCATGTCTGATATCCCTCTCTCACACACACCAACCCTGTCTGATATCCCTCTCTCACACAGACAAACCCTGTCTGATATCCCTCTCTCACACACATAAACCCAGCCTGATATCCCTCTCTCTCAAACACCGAACCAGTCTGATATCGTTCTCTCTCACACACAAACCCTGTCTGATATCCCTCTCTCTCACAAACAATCCCTGTCTGATATCCATCTCTCTCACACACAAAGCCTGTCTGATATCCCTCTCTCACACAAACATACCCTGTCTGATATCCCTCTCTCTCACACACAAACCCTGTCTGATATCCCTCTCTCTCACACACAAACCCTGTCTGATATCCCTCTCACTTACACACAAACCCTGTCTGATAACCCTCTCTCTCACACAAATTCTGTCTGATATCCCTCCCTCACACACACCGACCCTCTGTGATATCCCTCTCTCACACACAAACCCCGTCTGTTATCCCTCGCTCTCACACACAAATCCTGTCAGATATCCCTCTCTCTCACACACAAACCATGTCTGATATCCCTCTCTCTCACACACAAACCATGTCTGATGTTCAACTCTCTCACAGACAACCACTGTCTGATAACCCTCTCTCTCACACAAAAACCCTGTCTGATATCCCGCTTCCTCACACACAAATCCTGTCAGATATCCCTCTCTCTCACGCACAATCCCTGTCTGATAGCCCTCTGCCACACACAATCCCTGTCTGATATCCCTCTCTCACACACACAAACCCAGCCTGATATCCCTCTCTTTCAAACACCGAACCAGTCTGATATCCATCTCTCTCACACACAAACCCTGTCTGATATCCCTCTCTCACACATAAATCCTGCCTGATATCCCTCTCTCTCACACACAAACCATGTCTGATATCTCTCCATCTCACACACTGCCCCCGTCTGATATCCCTCTCACTCACACACAAACCCTGTCTGATAACCCTCTCTCTCATACAAATCCTGTCTGATATCCCTCCCTCACACACACCGACGCTCGCTGATATCCATCTCTCACACACAAACCCCGTCTGATATCCCTCGCTCTCACACACCGACTCTGTCTGATATCGTTCTCTCTCACACAAAAACCCTGTCTGATATCCCACTCTCACACGCACAAACCCTGTCTGATATACCTCTCTCTCACACACAAACCCTGTCAGATAACCCTCTCCCTCACACACCGACCCTGTCTGATATCCCTCTCTCTCACACAAAAATCCTGTCTGATATCCCTCTTCCTCACACACAAACCCTGTCTGATAACCCTCTCTCTCATACAAATCCTGTGTGATATCGCTCCCTCACACACACCGACCCTCTCTGATATCCCTCTCTCACACACAAACCCCGTCTGATATCCCTCTCTCACACACAAACCCCGTCTGATATCTCTCTCACACACACAAATCCTGTCTGATATCTTTCTCACATACACCAGCCCTGTCTGATCTCCCTCTCTCTCACACACAAACCCTGTCTGATATCTCTCTCACGCATACCAACCTTGTCTGATATCCCTCTCTCTCACATACAGACCCTCTCAGATACCCCTCTCTCACACACAAACTCTGTCTGATATCCCTCTCTTTCACACACAAACGCTGCCTGATATCCCTTGCTCTCACACACAAACCCTGTCTGATATCCCTCTCTCTCACACACAAACCCTGTCTGATGTCCAACTCTCTCACACACAAACACTGTCTGATATCCCTCTCTCACACACAAACCCTGTCTGATATCCCTCTCTCACACAGACAAACCCTGTCTGATATCCCTCTCTCTCACACACAAACCCAGCCTGATATCCCTCTCTCTCAAACACCGAACCAGTCTGATATCGTTCTGTCTCACACACAAACCCTGTCTGATATCCCTCTCTCTCACAAACAAACCCTGTCTGATATCCATCTCTCTCACACACAAACCCTGTCTGATATCCCTCTCTCACACACACCGACCCTGTCTGATATCTCTCTCTCACACACCAACCCTGTCTGATATCCCTCTCTCTCACACACCAACCCTGTCTGATATCCCTCTCTCACACACACCGACCCTGTCTGATATCTCTCTCTCACACACCAACCCTGTCTGATATCCCTCTCTCTCACACACAAACCCTGTCTGATATCCCTCTCTCTCACACACAAACCCTGTCTGATATCCCTCTCTCACACACACCGACCCTGTCTGATATCTCTCTCTCACACACCAACCCTGTCTGATATCCCTCTCTCTCACACACAAACCATGTCTGATATTCCTCTCTCACACATAAATCCTGCCTGATATCCCTCTCTCTCACACACAAACCATGTCTGATATCCCTCCCTCTCACACACCGACCCTGTCTGATATCTCTCTCTCACACACAAACCCTGTCTGATAACCCTCTCTCTCACACAAATCCTGTCTGATATCCCTCCCTCACACACAAAGACCCTCTCTGATATCCCTCTCACACACACAAACCCCGTCTGTTATCCCTCGCTCTCACACACAAATCCTGTCAGATATCCCTCTCTCTCACACACAAACCATGTCTGATGTTCAACTCGCTCACAGACAACCACTGTCTGATAACCCTCTCTCTCACACAAAAACCCTGTCTGATATCCCGCTTCCTCACACACAAATCCTGTCAGATATCCCTCTCTCTCACACACAAACCATGTCTGATATCCCACTCCCTCACGCACAATCCCTGTCTGATAGCCCTCTGTCACACACAATCCCTGTCTGATATCCCTCTCTCACACACACAAACCCAGCCTGATATCCCTCTCTCTCAAACACCGAACCAGTCTGATATCCCTCTCTCTCACACACAAACCCTGTCTGATATCCCTGTCTCTCACATACAAACCCTGTCTGATATCCCTCTCTCTCACACAAGAACCCTGTCTGATATCCCTCTCTCTCACACACAAACCCTGTCTGATAATCTTCTCTCACAAACAAACCTTGTCTGATATCCCTCTCTCTCACACACCAACATTGTCTGATATCGTTCCCTCTCACACAAAAACCCTGTCTGATATCCCACTCTCTCACGCACAAACCCTGTCTGATATCCCTCTCTCTCACACAAGAACCCTGTCTGATAACCCTCTCTCTCACACACAAACCCTGTCTGATACCCCTCTCTCACACACAAACCCCGTCTGATATCCCTCTCTCACACACAAACCCTGTCTGATATCTCTCTCACACACACAAATCCTGTCTGATATCTTTCTCTCATACACCAGCACTGTCTGATATCCCTCTCTCTCACACACAAACCCTGTCTGATATCTCTCTCACGCATACCAACCTTGTCTGGTATCCCTCTCTCTCACATACAGACCCACTCAGATACCCCTCTCTCACACACAAACTCTGTCTGATATCCCTCTCTTTCACACACAAACGCTGCCTGATAACCCTCTCTCTCACACAAAAACCCTGTCTGATATCCCGCTTCCTCACACACAAATCCTGTCAGATATCCCTCCCTCTCACACACAAACCATGTCTGATATCCCACTCTCTCACGCACAATCCCTGTCTGATAGCCCTCTGTCACACACAAACACTGTCTGATATCCCTCTCTCACACACACATACCCTGTCTGATATCCCTCTTCCTCACACACAAACACTGTCTGATATCCCTCTCTCTCAGACAAAAATCATGTCTGATACCCTTTTCCTCACACACCAACCATGTCTGATATCCCTCTCTCACACACACCAACCCTGTCTGATATCCCTCTCTCACACAGACAAACCGTGTCTGATATCCCTCTCTCACACACATAAACCCAGCCTGATATCCCTCTCTCTCAAACACCGAACCAGTCTGATATCGTTCTCTCTCACACACAAACCCTGTCTGATATCCCTCTCTCTCACAAACAAACCCTGTCTGATATCCATCTCTCTCACACACAAACCCTGTCTGATATCCCTCTCTCACACAAACATACCCTGTCTGATATCCCTCTCTCTCACACACAAACCCTGTCTGATATCCCTCTCTCTCACACACAAACCCTGTCTGATATCCCTCTCACTTACACACAAACCCTGTCTGATAACCCTCTCTCTCACACAAATTCTGTCTGATATCCCTCCCTCACACACACCGACCCTCTGTGATATCCCTCTCTCACACACAAACCCCGTCTGTTATCCCTCGCTCTCACACACAAATCCTGTCAGATATCCCTCTCTCTCACACACAAACCATGTCTGATATCCCTCTCTCTCACACACAAACCATGTCTGATGTTCAACTCTCTCACAGACAACCACTGTCTGATAACCCTCTCTCTCACACAAAAACCCTGTCTGATATCCCGCTTCCTCACACACAAATCCTGTCAGATATCCCTCTCTCTCACGCACAATCCCTGTCTGATAGCCCTCTGTCACACACAATCCCTGTCTGATATCCCTCTCTCACACACACAAACCCAGCCTGATATCCCTCTCTTTCAAACACCGAACCAGTCTGATATCCATCTCTCTCACACACAAACCCTGTCTGATATCCCTCTCTCACACATAAATCCTGCCTGATATCCCTCTCTCTCACACACAAACCATGTCTGATATCTCTCCATCTCACACACTGCCCCCGTCTGATATCCCTCGCTCTCACACACAAATCCTGGCAGATAACCCTCTCACTCACACACAAACCCTGTCTGATATCCCTCTCTCTCACACACAAATACTGTCTGATATCTCTCCCTCTCACACACCGACCCTGTCTGATATCCCTCTCTCTCACACACCGACTCTGTCTGATATTGTTCTCTCTCACACACAAACCCTGTCTGATATCCTCTCTCTCACACAAAAACCCTGTCTGATATCCCTCTTCCTCACACACAAACCCTGTTTGATATCCCTGTCTCTCACATACAAACCCTGTCTGACGTCCCTCTCTCTCACAGACAAATCCTGTCTGATATCTGCCTCCCTCAACTCTCAGACACACAAACACTGTCTGATACTATCTCTCACACACAAAATCCCTGTCTGATAGCCCTCTTCCTCACACACAAACCCTGTCCGATATCCCTCCCTCTCACACGAAAACCCTGTCCGATATCCCTATTTCTCACACACAAACCCTGTGTGATATCCCTCTCTCTCACAGACAAATCCTGTCTGATATCTGCCTCCCTCACACACAAATCCTGTCTGATATCGCTCTCTCTCACACAAAAACCCTGTCTGATATCCCTCTCTCACACACAAACCCTGTCTGATATCTCTCTCCCTCACACACAAACCCTGTCTGACGTCCCTCTCTCTCACAGACAAATCCTGTCTGATATCTGCCTCCCTCACACACAAATCCTGTCTGATATCGCTCTCTCTCACACACAAATCATGATTGATATCCCTCTCTCTCATACACAAACTCTGTCTGATGTCCAACTCTCTCACACACAAACACTGTCTGATATCCCTCTCTCTCACACAAAATCCCTGTCCGATATCCCTATTCCTCACACACAAACCCTGTCTGATATCCCTGTCTCTCACATACAAACCCTGTCTGATATCCCACTCTCTCACACACAAACCATGTCTGATAACCCTCTCTCTCATACAAATCCTGTCTGATATCCCACCCTCACACACACCGACGCTCTCTGATATCCCTCTTTCACACACAAACCCCGTATGATATCCCTCTCTCTCACACAAAAACCCTGTCTGATATCCCTCTTCTTCACACACAAACCCTGTCTGATATTCCTCTCTCTCTCACACGAACCCTGACTGATATCCTTCTCTCACAAACAAACCTTGTCTGATATCCCTCTCTCACACACACCAGCCTGTCTGATATCTCTTTCTCACACACACTGACCCTGTCTGACATCTTTCTCTCACACACCACCCCTGTCTGATATCGTTCTCTCTCACACACAAATCCTGTCTGATATCCCTCACTCTCACAAACAAACCCTGTCTGATATCCATCTCTCTCACACACAAACCCTGTCAGATATCCCTCTCTCACACACACAATCCCTGTCTGATATCCCACTCTCTCACACACAAACCCTGTCTGATATCCCTCTCTCTCACACACAAACCCTGTCTGATATCCCTCACTCTCACACACAAACCCTGTCTGATATCCCTCCCTCTCACACACCAACCCTGTCTGATATCCCTCTCACTCACACACAAACCCTGCCTGATATCCCTCTCTCTCATACAAATCCTGTCTGATATCCCTCCCTCACATACACCGACCCTCTCTGACATCCCTCTCTCACACACAAATCCTGTCTGATATCTTTCTCTCACACACAAGCCCTGTCTGATATCCCTCGCTCTCACACACAATCCCTGTCTGATATCTCTCTCACGCATACCAACCTTGTCTGATATCCCTCTCCCTCACATACAAACCCTCTCTGATACCCCTCTCTCACACACAAACCCTGTCTGATATCTCTCTCTTTCACACACAATCCCTGCCTGATATCACTCGCTCTCACACACAAACCCTATCTGATATCCCTGTCCCGCACACACAAACCCTGTCTGATATCCCTCTCTCACACACACATACCCTGTCTGATATCCCTCTCTCTCACACACAAACCCTGTCTGATATCCCTCTCTCACACATAAATCCTGCCTGATATCCCTCTCTCTCACACAAAAACCATGTCTGATATCCCTCCCTCTCACACACAAACCCTGTCTGATAACCCTCTCTCTAATATAAATCCTGTCTGATATCCCTCCCTCACACACACCGACGCTGTCTGATATCCCTCTCTCACACACAAACCCCGTCTGATATCCCTCGCTCTCACACACAAACACTGTCTGATATCCCTCTCTCTCACACACAAACCCTGTCTGATATCCCTCTCTCACACATAAATCCTGCCTGATATCCCTCTCTCTCACACAAAAACCATGTCTGATATCCCTCCCTCTCACACACAAACCCTGTCTGATAAACCTCTCTCTAATATAAATCCTGTCTGATATCCCTCCCTCACACACACCGACACTGTCTGATATCCCTCTCTCACACACAAACCCCGTCTGATATCCCTCGCTCTCACACACAAACCCCGTCTGATGAACAACTCTCTTACACAAAAACACTGTCTGATATCCCTCTCTCTCACACATAAACCCTGTCTGATATCCCTCTTCCTCACACACAAACCGTGTCTGATATCCCTCTCTCTCACACACCGACTCTGTCTGATATCGTTCTCTCTCACACAAAAACCCTGTCTGATATCCCACTCTCTCACGCACAAACCCTGTCAGATATCCCTCTCTCACACACAAACCCTGTCTGATATCCCTCTCCCTCACACACAAACCCTGTCTGATATCCCTCTCTCTCACACATAAACCCTGTCTGATATCCCCCTCCCTCACACACAAATCCTGTCTGATATCGCTCTCTCTCACACACAAATCATGACTGATATCCCTCTCTCTCATACACAAACTCTGTCTGATGTCCAACTCTCTCACACACAAACCCTGTCTGATATCCTTCTCTCACAAACAAACCTTGTCTGATATCCCTCTCTCACACACACAAACCCTGTCCGATATCTCTTTCTCACACACACGGACCCTATCTGATATCTCTCTCTCACACATCAACCCTGTCTGATATTCCTCTCTCAAACACACAAACCCTGTCTGATATCCCTCTCCCACACACACAAACCCTGTCTGATATCCCTCTCTCTCAAAATCCGACCCTGTCTGATATCGTTCTCTCTCACACACAAATCCTGTCTGATATCCCGCTCTCTCACAAACAAACCCTGTCTGATATCCATCTCTCTCACACACATACCCTGCCTGATATCCCTCTCTTTCACACACAAACACTGTCTGATATCCCTCTCACTCACACACAAACCCTGTCTGATAACCCTCTCTCTCATCCAAATCCTGTCTGATATCCCACCCTCACCCACACCGACGTTCTCTGATATCCCTCTCTCACACACAAACCCCCTATGATATCCCTCTCTCACACACAAACCCCGTATGATATCCCTCGCTCTCACACACAAAACCTGTCTTACATCCCTCTCTCTCACACACACCCTGTCTGATGTTCAAATCTCTCACACACAACCACTGTCTGAAAACCCTCTCACTCACACACAAACCCTGCCTGATATCACTCTCTCTCACACACAAACCCTGTCTGATATCCCTCTCTCACACACACAAACCCTTTTTGATATTCTTCTCTCACACACAAACCTTGTCTGATATCCCTCTTCCACACACACAAACCCTGTCCGAAATCCCTCTCTCTCACACACAAATCCTGTCAGATAACCCTCTCTCTCACACACAAACCCTGTCTGATATCCCTCTTGCTCACACACAAATCCTGTCTGATATCCCTCTCCCTCACACTCAAACTCTGTCTGATATCCCTCTCTCTCACACACAAACACTGTCTGATATCCCTCTCTCTCACTCACAAACCCTGTCTGATATCCCGCTCTAACACACAAACCCTGTCTGATATCCCTCTCGCTCACACACAAATCCTGTCTGATACCCCTCTCCCACACACACAAATCCTGTCTATTATCACTCTCTCTCTCTCACACAAATCATGACTGATATCCCTCTCTCTCACACAAAAACTCTGTCTGATATCCCTATTTCTCACACATAAACCCTGTCTGATATCCCTCTCTCTGACACACCGACTCTGTCTGATATCGTTCTCTGTCACAAAAAAACCCTGTCTGATATTCCACTCTCTCACGCACAAACCCTGTCTGATATCCCTCTCTCTCACACAAAATCCCTTTCTGATATCCCTCTCTCTCACACCACAAACCCTGTCTGATATTCCTCTCTCTCACACACAAACCCTGTCTGATATCCCTCTCTCTCAAACACCGAACCAGTCTGATATTGTTCTCTCTCACACACGAATCCTGTCAGATATCCATCTCTCTCACACACAAACCCTGTCAGATATCCCTCTCTCACACACACAAACCCTGTCTGATATCCCACTCTCTCACACACAAACCCTGTCGGATATCCCCCTCTCTCACACACAAACCCTGTCTGATATCTCTCTCTCTCACACACAAACCATGTCAGATATCCCTCTCTCACACATAAATCCTGCCTAATATCCCACTCTCTCACACACAAAACATGTCTGATACCCCTCCCTCTCACACACCGACCCTGTCTGATATCACTCTCACTCACACACAAACCCTGCCTGATACCCCTCTCTCTCATACAAATCCTGTCTGATATCCCTCCCTCACACACACCGAACCTCTCTGATATCCCTCTCTCACACACAAACCCCGTCTGATATCCCACTCTCTCACACACAATCCCTTTCTGATATCTCTCTTACGCATACCAACCTTGTCTGATATCCCTCTCCCTCACATACAGACCCTCTCTGATACCCCTCTCTCACACACAAACCCTGTCTGATAATCCTCTCTTTCACACACAATCCCTGCTGATATCACTCGCTCTCACACACAAACCCTGTCTGATATCCCTCTCCCGCACACACAAACCCTGTCTGATATCCCTCTCTCACACATAAATCCTGCCTGATATCCCTCTCTCTCACACAAAAACCATGTCTGATATCCCTCCCTCTCACACACAAACCCTGTCTGATAACCCTCTCTCTCACACAGACAAACCCTGTCTGATAACCCTCTCTCTAATACAAATCCTGTCTGATATCCCTCCCTCACATACACCGACGCTCTCTGATATCCCTCTCTCACACACAAACACCGTCTGATATCCCTCGCTCTCACACACAAACCCCGTCTGATGTTCAACTCTCTTACACACAATCCCTGTCTGATATCCCTCTCTCTCACACACAAACCCTGTCTGATAACCCTCTCTCACACATAAATCCTGCCTGATATCCCTCTCTCTCACACAAAAACCATGTCACATCCCCCTCCCTCTCACACACAAACCCTGTCTGATATCCCTCTCTCTCACACACAAACCCTGTCTGATATCTCTCCCTCTCACACACAAACCATGTCTGATATCCCTCCCTCTCACACACAAACCCTGTCTGATAACCCTCTAATACAAATCCTGTCTGATATCCCTCCCTCACACACACCGACGCTCTCTGATATCCCTCTCTCACACACAAACCCCGTCTGATATCCCTCTCTCACACACAAACCCCGTCTGATGTTCAACTCTCTTACACACAAACACTGTCTGATATCCCTCTCTCTCACACACCGACTACAATATTCTCCTTTTCCTGATTGAAAACTGATGAGAAATGTTCATTTAGCACCTCTCCGATCTCCACAGGGTCCACACTCAACTTCCCACTTCTTTTTTTGACTGGCCCTATTACTACTCTTGCCCCCCTTTTATTCCTCACATACCTATTTGTGTCCTTTATTTGCTCTCCTTAACTCTCTCTTTAAATCCTTCCTCGCTGATCTGTAACACTCCATTGCCTCATCTGAACCATCTTGCCTCATCAATACATAAGCCTCCTTCTTCTTCATAACAAGAGATGCAATTTCTGTCGTAAACCACGGTTCCCTTACCTTATCACTTCCTCCCTGCCTGACAGGGACATACCTATCAAGGACACGCAATATCTGTTTCTTAAACCAGCTCCACATTTCCATTGTCTGCATCCCCTGCATTTTGCTACCCCATTCTATGCATCCTAATTCTTGCCTAATCGTATTGTAATTGCCCTTGCCCCATCGATAACTCTTGACCTGTGGCATGTACCTATCCCTTTCCATCACTAAACTAAACATAACTGAATTATGGTCACTCTCTCCAAAGTGCTCACCTACAACTAAATCAAACACCTGGCCTGGTTCATTACCAAGCACGAAATCCAGTGTGGCCTCCCCTCTTGTCGGCCCTTCGACATTGTGTGTTAGGAAACCCTCCTGTACACATTGGACAAAAACTGATCCATCCGACGTACGAAAGCTAAAACACTTCCAATCAATGTTGGGGAAGTTAAAGTCCCCCATAATGACCACCCTGTTCCTTTCACTCCTACCCAGGATAATGTTGCTAATCCTCTCCTCCACCTCCCTGGAACTCTGCGGAGGCCTATAAAAAACTCCAAGAAGTGTGACCGCTCCTCTCCTGCTTCTAACCTCAGCCCATACTACCTCAGTAGACGAGTCCTCATCAAAAGTTTTTTCAGCCACCATTATACTGTCCTTGACTAACAAGGCCACACCTCCCCTTCTTTTCCTGCCTTGCCTGTTCTTAATGAAAGATCTAAACCCTGGAACCTGCAAATCCATTCCTCACCCTGCTCTATCCATGTCTCCGAAATGGCCGCAACAACGAAAAATATTCACTTAAATAACTGAAGGGTAATAAAAAAGTCCCTCCTTTCCCAGAAACCTCTGCTCTCCCGTGTCAGATGTAAAGACTCAAATCAGTGACTCTCCGCTCCCAACAGGCCCCTGGTCCAAGCTGCTGCACTCTGTGCTGCTGCTGCTGAAAACCCGAAAAGCTTGAATCAGATGAGGTAAATATAGCCCACTAATCTTCCTACTCTTGATGTATCGGTGATGGTGACGTGTGGTGCAGTATGGAAGGTATTAAACTGGTGTTAATACCAACCTTCAAAGGCAGAAAGGCTGTATCCTACTGATTCCATCCTATCACAGGAGCCCCCATGTCTACCCAAAATAACCCTTTCCCTGTGGAAGATGTGGCAGCCACGCAAACACTAATCAGCAGGGCCATGTTCTGGTGAGTGACCCATTCTGCCATGTCAGATGTGTTGAAGGGAATGGGTATGAGGGGGAGTCCTCCACTCAAGTGTACTGCACACCCAGCACATAGATTGATCCGACCGCAAAGCACATTCATCACTGAAATGCAGAGACGTGCTGAGGTGTGGGCTAGTCCATATTGGTCCAGTATAAGTCATTAGAAAACATAGCCATCCTGTTCATTTCCCGTTGCCGATGCCTTTTACAGCAGTATTGGTGATCAGCAGGATCTGGAACAACCCCTCGACCCTTGGCTAGAGGCTGTGCTTTCTCCTGAACACTTTCATGTTCATGAATTCTCCTGGTTCCAAATTACAGCAATGTCTTCCAGTTGGGTCAGCTTTAGCTTTCTTTACCTGTGAATGGAAGTTAGAGAAACATTTGGTTGGTGACATACAACAACTTAAAAATATGTTCCTCTGTTTACTGAATGTCTGTTTCTTTAACAGTGAGAGGTTCAGAGAAAGGTAACCATAGGGAACGCCCCACGATGATCCCGTGTGGTGACAATCCTGTCAGCCGATTGGTAGCAGATCACACAGTCATTAGGTTAAAGGTAGAATTTCGATCTATTTAAGGCCAGTTTCCTCACAGAGTTTTGCAGGTTTCTCTTTCAACATCCCATTATAGCTTTCCCCTTGTCCAGCTGACGATGGATGGTAGCTGCAGTGAAAATGCTGGCTGATCTGCAAGGCATTACACATTTCCATAACAACGGTTCCACTAAAGTGTCACCCACTGTCACTTGATATCTGCACAGGTATTCCGAACCATGGTACAATTTCTTTGTAGAAACGCTTAGCACCTGTAGGTGCATCATTTCTCCGACAGGGAAAGGTTTTGACCCGTTTACAGAATACATCAATAATTACAAGTACACACTTAAGTCGCATGCACGAGGGGCAGTTTGGTAAAATCCACTTGCAAATGTTCAAAAGGCCCTGCAGGATTTAGGTGTTCGGCAATCTGCACTTTTTCTGTGTTTTTTTCCCAGATTCATAGTTTGGAAGGTAACACACCAGTCACTAATTTACTTTGTACTTGCTGAAATTCCTGGTGCATACCACATTTTCAAAATGTAACCTGCCATTCCCCCCTTTGCCTGTACGTGTGACCGACCGAACAAAGCAGCAACCCCACTGGAGCAGGGCTTTGAGTGTCACCACGTGGCCATCGGGATGAACCCAGACCCCCGCTGGTGTCTTATTGCACTGATCTTGGGCCCAAGCTAACACCACCTCAGCTTTGGCCTGAGACCGACGGGCTAATACATCACCAACTGTGGGCAGGAAACCAATGGGTTTACAATTTCTCTAAACAAAGGCAATCTGGTATCAGACAAGGTGACATTGTGAGTCCCTCTATCAGCCTGGACATTGCTCAGTGTAGCCTCATCTTGCTTACCCGTATGTGCCAAACATTTAATAATCATGACCTGCTGAGGACATTGAGTAGCACGCAAGAGGTTGTCAACATATTCAGCAGTTTTGATTCTTGTGCCCAATGAGATTGGATAATGCCGCAGTTTCCAGATCTGTCCATGGTCATGAGCAATGCCAAATACATAACATCAGTCGCTGTAAATATGAGCTGTTTTGCCAGTAGCCAATATAAATGCTTGTGTGAGGGCAAGACATTCAGCTTGCTGAGCAGAGGAAGTGTTGGGGAGAGCTGCCACTTGGTCAGTAGAGTAATCTGTGATGATGGCAGAGCTTGAACAGCAGTGTCCATTCTCCTGGCCAGGAGAAAGTGAGGGCTGCAGAAGCTGGAGATCAGAGTCGAGAGTGTGTTGCTGGCAAAACACAGCAGGTCAGGTAGTATTCCTGCTCCTCGGATGCTGCCTGACCTGCTGTGCTTTTCCAGCACCATACTCACGACTCGCTTCTCCTGGCCATCAACTGGGCCCTTAAAGCGGGCTCAGTCTGATTGTGTGCACAATGTGTTGGACACCAACAACACGTTTTCTAAGTGACCGTGTTCTCAACATCTTAACTCAACCATTTAAATGTGTGCAGTGTCCCAACTTCCCTGTTGGTCCCCGATTTAGTTTCCAAAACAGTCACAAAACATGAAACATAGAACATAGAACAGTACAGCTCAGAACAGGCCCTTCGGCCCTCGATGTTGTGCCAACCTGTGAACTATTCTCAGCTCGTCCCCCTACACTATCCCAAAATCATCCATGTGCTTATCTAAGGATTGTTTAAATCTCCCTAATGTGGCTGAGTTGACTACATTAGCAGGTAGGGCATACCACGCCCTTACCACTCTCTGCATAAAGAACCTAAAGAACATACATCCGAGGACAAGCCAAACAAAAACATGCACGAGAATTCCTAGAAGCATGGCATTCTAACAGGAAATCTATCAACAAACACATTGAGTTAGACCCCATCAACCACCCCCTGAGAAAAAGAATAGGAAGTGTCTTCACCACAGGAAATAACATCACCACAGGAAATTACATCACCAACTAAAAGAAATCCAAACATATAAATAGAAAGCAGGAATTTTTAGCATTGCTTCGCCTGAGGCCCACTGAAGATGTTGCCTAGTAAGGTAATAGACAATAGACAATAGGTGCAGGAGTAGGACATTCAGCCCTTCGAGCCTACACCACTATTCAATATGATCATGGCTGATCATCCTTAATCAGTATCCTGTTCCTGCCTTATCTCCATAACCCTTGATCCCACTATCCTTGAGAGCTCTATCCAACTCTTTCTTAAATGAATCCAGAGAGTGGGCCTCCACTGCCCTCTGGGGCAGAGCATTCCACACAGCCACCACTCTCTGGGTGAAGAGGTTTCTCCTCATCTCTGTCCTAAATGGTCTACCCCGTATTTTTAAGCTGTGTCCTCTGGTTCGGCACTCACCCATCAGCGGAAACATGTTTCCTGCCTCCAGAGTGTCCAATCCTTTAATAATCTTATACGTCTCAATCAGATCCCCTCTCAGTCTTCTGAACTCAAGGGTATACAAGCCCAGTCGCTCCAGTCTTTCAGGGTAAGGTAGTCCAGCCATTCCAGGAATTGACCTCGTGAACCTACGCTGCACTCCCTCAATAGCCAGAATGTCTTTCCTCAAATTTGGAGACCAGAACTGCACACAGTATTCCAGGTGTGGTCTCACCAGGGCCCTGTACAGCTGCAGAAGAACCTCTTTGCTTCTATACTCAATTCCTCTTGTTATGAAGGCCAGCATGCTATTAGCCTTCTTCACTACCTGCTGTACCTGCATGCTTACCTTCATTGACTGGTGTACAAGAACACCCAGATCTCTCTGTACTGCCCCTTTACCTAAACTGATTCCATTGAGGTAGTAATCTGCCTTCCTGTTCTTGCCACCAAAGTGGATAACCATACATTTATCCACATTAAACTGCATCTGCCATGCATCTGACCACTCACCTAACCTGTCCAGGTCACCCTGTAATCTCCTAACATGCTCGTCACATTTCACCCTGCCATCCAGCTTAGTATCATCAGCAAATTTGCTAATGTTATTACTAATACCATCTTCTATATCATTAACATATATTGTAAAAAGCTGCGGTCCCAGCTCTGATCCCTGCGGTACCCCACTGGTCACTGCCTGCCATTCTGAAATGGAGCCATTTATCACTACTCTTTGTTTCCTATTAGCCAACTAACTTTCACTCCAAGTTAGTACTTTGCCCCTAATACCGTGCGCCCTAATTTTGCTCACTAACCTCCTATGTGGGACTTTATCAAAAGCTTTCTGAAAGTCCAGGTACAATACATCCACTGGATCTCCCTCGTCCATCTTCAGAGTTACATCCTCAAATGATCAAATGTAATGAAACGTCTGGAAATGAATCTTGCAGCTCAGCGAGCAAACCTACATCCAAAACCTCAACCTGAGCTACAAATCTTCTCAAAACTCACTATGAAACATACAATTAGCTAATATCAACAGAAATGATATGGTCTAATAGATCCAATCAATTCTCAGACTGCATTGTTCGCACTCTCCAGTCTGAGTCCTTAACCTTACTCTTAAAAAATAATTAAGAAGCAAACAATAAACAGACCAGAGAAACGATTAACTGTGGCACAGGATTGGAATCACCGCTGACCCGAACAGCAAAGGAACTCGGTACAATCTCCAAATAAACTGTCAAAGTGTTATATTGATCTGAAACACCACTCAGACAAATCATTCATTTGTCCAAACCAACCTTTACTTTTCTCTCCAATGAACGGGAGGTGTATATTACAGGGAACAGCTCCAAGTGATTCAAAATACAGTCCTTTTATAACATAAACCTGGGAAAATCTCTGATTATTCAGAAAAGCAGTAAGTACAAAATTGTGATAGTGGGCCTGACTGATCGGAAGTTAATACTGGTGCAGTTTATTGGGAATGTCTAATGTTTCCCAGGCAACCTGCCTTTCCCATGGATTCTGGCCAAAAAGATCTCTGCTTGTTTACGGAGCAGCTTTCTGCCCAGCAGCCCCAGCAACACCAAACTCAACCCTAAAGCCTCTCTCACTCCCTCAATCTCACTCTCACACTCGCAGTCCCTCACTCTCACTCCCTAACAGTCACAATCTGCCATCTTACCTCCATCACTCTCACTCCCTCATTGTCACTCCCTCAATCTCAATTTCACTCCCTCACTCTCACACCCAGTCCCTCACTCTCACATTCACTCCCTCACACTCACTCCCTCATTGTCACCGTCACTCTCACTGTCACTATCTCAGTCCCTCACTCTCACATTCACTCCCACACTCTCACAGTCTCAATCCGAGAGTCTCAGAAAACTTACTCTCACTCCCTCATTCCCAACCTCACTCCCTCATTCCCAACCTCGCCCCCTCATTCCCAACCTCACTCCCTGAATCACACTCTCCCTCACTCATTCACACTGACTCCCAAATTATCACTCTCACTCGCTCACAGTCACTCTCACTTCCTTGCAGTCATAATCCCTCACTCACACTCCCTCATTGTCACACCCACTCCCTCACTCTCACTCCCTCACAGTCTCAGTTCCCTGGAGTCTCACTCCCTCATTCTCACACTCACTCCCTCACAGTCTCAGTTCCCTGGAGTCTCACTCCCTCACTCTCACACTCACTCCCTCACTCTCACACTCACTCCCAATCTAACTCCCTGAATTGCACTCTCCCTCATTCACTCACACTGACTCCTTGTCACTCTCAGTTCCTCACAGTCACACTCACTCCCTCAACCTCACTCTCAATTCCCTCAAGCTCGCACCCTCACTGTCACTCCCACAATATCACTCTCATGCCCTCACAGTCACGCTCACTCACTCTCAGTTAGGCTCAGTTCCTCACAGTGATGCTAATTCCCTTCCAGTTAACTCCCTCCCACTGTCACTCCCAAGCACCTACAATCTTCAGCTGTAAAGGTTCCACTGATTCACTGTCATCTGAGAGAAGAAATTCCTCCTTGTCTGTGTCCTCAATGACTGAGGTTATGCTGCTGGCCCTAGATTCACCCATAAAGAGAAACAACCTGTTAGCATCCACCTTATTATAAAACTGGTAAAAGAAATGGTTCAGAATTTATAAAGTATAGGAGTGAAATTGTCAGTTAATTCAATTCCCGCTTTTTCAGCAACACATTTTCAGCACTGCCTCTCTCACACTCACTCACTCTCAAACTGACACAATCACTGTCACTCTCACTCAGTATCACTCTCACTCTCTCAATGTCACCCCAACACACTTTTGGTTACACTCACTCCCTCACACTCACTCCCTCACACTCACTCCCACACACTCACTCCCACTCCCACTCCCACACTCTCTCCCATTCTCACGTCCTAACTCTCACTCCCTTTTGCTCACACTGAACCCCTCACTCTCACTATCTCAAATAAAGACTCCCTTACTCTGACACTTATTCCCTCAGAGTCAATCTGACTCCCTCACAGTCTCTTTCAATCTTTGATTGTCACACTCACTCTCACAGTGACACCCTGAGTCCCTCAATGTCACCCTCACAATCTCACAGTCACTCCCACACCCTCAGGGTTATGCCAAATCACTTATGGTCACCCTCACTCCATCACACCCTCACCATCCTTGTCAATCCTTCATGGTTACCCTCAATCCCTCACAGTCACCCTCACTTCCCTACAGTCACGGTCACTCAATGACAGTATCCCTCAATTCCTCATAGTCACCCTGACTTCCCTACAGTCATGGTCACTCAATGACAGTCACCCTGACTTCCCTACAGTCATGGTCACTCAATGACAGTATCCCTCAATCTTTCACAGTCACCTTCACACGCTCATCAAAATGTTCCATCCCTTACCATCATACTCAATTCTCATTCTCTCACTGCCTCACAGTAATGTTCACTTCCTCACGGTCACCCTCAATCCCTCATTCTCTCACTGCCTCACAGTCATGATCACTCCCTCGCGGTCACCCTAAATCCCTCATTCTCTCACTGCCTCACAGTAATGTTCACTTCCTCACGGTCACCCTCAATCCCTCATTCTCTCACTGCCTCACAGTCATGATCACTCCCTCGCGGTCACCATCAATCCCTCAAGGACATGCTCAATCCCTCATAGTCATGCACAATCACTTAGTCACATTCACTCTCTTACAGTCACCCTCACTCCCTCAAACTCACTCCATCACAGTCAGACTCACTCACTCACGGTCACACTCACTTCCTCATTCTCACACTCCCTCACTTTCAGACTTCCTCACTCCCTCTCCTCACACTCTCACCCCTTTACTCTGACACTCATTTCCTCAGTGTCAATCTCACTCGCTCACAGTCACACTTACTCCCATGCTCTCACTCCAGCACTCTCACTCCCTCACTCTCACTCCATCACTCTCACTCCATCACTCTCACTCCCTCACTCTCACTCCCTCACTCTCACTCCCTCACTCTCACTCCCTCACTCTCACTGCTTCACTCTCACTCCCTCACTCTCACTCTCTCACTCTCACTCCCTCACTCTCACTCTGTCACTCTCACTCCGTCACTCTCACTCCCTCACTCTCACTCCCTCACTCTCACTCCCTCACTCTCACTCCCTCACTCTCACTCCGTCACTCTTACTCCGTCACTCTCACTCCGTCACTCTCACTCCCTCACTCTCACTCCCTCACTCTCACTCTGTCACTCTCACTCCGTCACTCTCACTCCCTCACTCTCACTCCCTCACTCTCACTCCCTCACTCTCACTCCCTCACTCTCACTCCGTCACTCTCACTCCGTCACTCTCACTCCGTCACTCTCCCTCACTCTCACTCCCTCACTCTCACTGCTTCACTCTCACTGCTTCACTCTCACTCCCTCACTCTCACTCCCTCACTCTCACTCCATCACTCTCACTCCATCACTCTCACTCCATCACTCTCACTGCTTCACTCTCACTCCCTCACTCTCACTCCCTCACTCTCACTCCCTCACTCTCACTCCCTCACTCTCACTCCCTCTCTCTCACTCCCTCACTCTCACTGCTTCACTCTCACTCCCTCACTCTCACTCCCTCACTCTCACTGCTTCACTCTCACTCCCTCACTCTCACTCCCTCACTCTCACTCCGTCACTCTCACTCCGTCACTCTCACTCCCTCACTCTCACTCCCTCACTCTCACTCCCTCACTCTCACTGCTTCACTCTCACTCCCTCACTCTCACTCCCTCACTCTCACTCCCTCACTCTCACTGCTTCACTCTCACTCCCTCACTCTCACTCCCTCACTCTCACTGCTTCACTCTCACTCCCTCACTCTCACTGCTTCACTCTCACTCCCTCACTCTCACTCCCTCACTCTCACTCCCTCACTCTCACTCCCTCACTCTCACTGCTTCACTCTCACTCCCTCACTCTCACTCCCTCACTCTCACTCCCTCACTCTCACTCCATCACTCTCACTCCATCACTCTCACTCCGTCACTCTCACTCCCTCACTCTCACTCCCTCACTCTCACTCCCTCTCTCTCACTCCATCACTCTCACTCCCTCACTCTCACTGCTTCACTCTCACTCCCTCACTCTCACTCCATCACTCTCACTCCATCACTCTCACTGCGTCACTCTCACTCCATCACTCTCACTCCCTCACTCTCACTCCCTCACTCTCACTCCCTCACTCTCACTGCTTCACTCTCACTCCCTCACTCTCACTCCCTCACTCTCACTCCCTCACTCTCACTCCATCACTCTCACTCCCTCACTCTCACTCCCTCACTCTCACTCCGTCACTCTCACTCCGTCACTCTCACTCCCTCACTCTCACTCCCTCACTCTCACTACGTCACTCTCACTCTCACTCCCTCACTCTCACTCCCTCACTCTCACTCCGTCACTCTCACTCCATCACTCTCACTCCATCACTCTCACTCCGTCACTCTCACTCCATCACTCACACTCCATCACTTTCACTCCCTCACTCTCACTGCTTCACTCTCACTCCATCACTCTCACTCCATCACTCTCACTCCCTCACTCTCACTCCTTCACTCTCACTCCATCACTCTCACTCCCTCACTCTCACTCCTTCACTCTCACTCCATCACTCTCACTCCGTCACTCTCACTCTCTCACTCTCACTGCTTCACTCTCACTCCCTCACTCTCACTCCCTCACTCTCACTCCCTCATTCTCACTCCATCACTCTCACTCCCTCACTCTCACTCCCTCACTCTCACTCCCTCACTCTCACTCCGTCACTCTCACTCCCTCACTCTCACTCCATCACTCTCACTCCCTCACTCTCACTCCCTCACTCTCACTCCCTCACTCTCACTCCCTCACTCTCACTCCGTCACTCTCACTCCATCACTCTCACTCCATCACTCTCACTCCATCACTCTCACTCCGTCACTCTCACTCCATCACTCTCACTCCATCACTTTCACTCCCTCACTCTCACTGCTTCACTCTCACTCCCTCACTCTCACTGCTTCACTCTCACTCCCTCACTCTCACTCCCTCACTCTCACTCCCTCACTCTCACTCCCTCACTCTCACTGCTTCACTCTCACTCCCTCACTCTCACTCCATCACTCTCACTCCATCACTCTCACTCCCTCACTCTCACTCCCTCACTCTCACTCCCTCACTCTCACTGCTTCACTCTCACTCCCTCACTCTCACTCCCTCACTCTCACTGCTTCACTCTCACTCCGTCACTCTCACTCCCTCACTCTCACTGCTTCACTCTCACTCCCTCACTCTCACTCCCTCACTCTCACTCCCTCACTCTCACTCCCTCACTCTCACTGCTTCACTCTCACTCCCTCACTCTCACTCCCTCACTCTCACTGCTTCACTCTCACTCCCTCACTCTCACTCCCTCACTCTCACTCCGTCACTCTCACTCCCTCTCTCTCACTCCCTCACTCTCACTCCATCACTCTCACTCCATCACTCTCACTGCTTCACTCTCACTCCCTCACTCTCACTCCATCACTCTCACTCCCTCACTCTCACTCCGTCACTCTCACTCCCTCACTCTCACTCCCTCACTCTCACTCCCTCACTCTCACTCCCTCACTCTCACACCCTCACTCTCACTCCATCACTCTCACTCCCTCACTCTCACTCCCTCACTCTCACTCCATCAAGTTACACATACAGTCAGTGGGATGGTGCCTTTTCTCACTGGCCCCTGAGTTGAGAGAAACATGATAATGTGTCCCTGTAACACTCTGTGGGATAAGGATGGACAAACCAGCACTACCCTCAGTCTGTTACCATAGCGACAGGCTGCTTCATTGCAGAAATATTGAACTGAAATGTGAAAATCCCGGATGGATTGATTAATGAGGGAATTTGATGGATGGATGGATTTGGGCGAAGGGATATTTCAGCACATTCTTCAGCTGCTGCCTGAACTTAGTCTGGGTCACGGCATAAATCGCGGTGTTTGTGCAGCAACTGAGGAGCTGCAGCATGAAGCCGAATTCCATCACAAAGAAAGGTAAACGCTCAAACTGATCACCCAAACACGACATTCGGAACGATACAGTAAAAACCATTAACGTTGACCATAAGAGGATGAAATTGGCCGAGATTACAAACAGTAAAATGATGGATTTTTTCCGGTTTCTCATTTCAGTGTCAGACTGAGCGTCCCCATTGGTGTGAGTGCGGAGTCTCCTGCGGGCTCTGCTGGTCACTACAATGTGTCTGACGGTGAGAACATTGAGCAGCAGAATCAGGAGAAATGGGACACACGGGGTTAAGATGTGGTGGAGGGACTCGATTGTGACCCAGAACAGAGAGAAACGAATGCCGTATGTTGGATAACAAAACCAGGGTTGGTTCAGCGGCCAATATTCATCTGTGAGCATAAAATACCAAAAAATGTTCTTTAAACAGCTCAGCACAGTCACTGCTCCCAGAACCACAGCCGCCGTTTTCTCACTGCAATATTTACTTTTCAGCTTCTGGCAACAAATGGCCACAAACCGATCAGAGGTGAAAATGACGGTGAACCAGACAGAGCAGTCAGTGGCTGCATAAACCAGGACGCTGTGGATATTACACACTCGGATGGAGGAGCAGAAATTAAACTGTTGCCGATAAACAATGGGAATGTGTCTCAGGATCAGGTCGAGGATAATGACCAGGAGATCCGCCGCTGCCATGGCCCCCAGGTAACGTCTGACACATGGAGACAATCCACAATCTTTATAAAGCAGGACGTAGATGGTCACGACGTTAACTGTGAGGAAGGAAAACAAATCAATGACGCGTCATTCTGGAGGCAAAGTGACTCTGGATTCAGAGATACATTGACATAATTGAAGCTGATATAACAAATGGGAAGTTCTGAATTAATTACAAATTAATTAATTACAAAAATGTGATCTAAAAGACAAGAAACACTCCCTCCCCAAATCACGTACACATATCCATAACAATAACAGGTTTCTAGAATATTCCAGGGTTTGGGTTGCAAATGGATTAGGGCTTGGAAGTAAATATCCAAAGACATATATCCTATTGAAAGGACAGGCAAGTTAGCTGAGTGAGCAGGAATACCTTGTTAGCGAGAGATAAAATTAAATCAATAGCAATAAGTGACTTATGCTCAGAAAGGACAAAGTGAGGAACTGCAGATGCTGGAGATCAGAGTCAAAGAGTATAGCACTGGAAAACTCAGCAGGTCAGGCAGCATCCGAGGAGCAGGAAAATCAAAGTTTCGGGCAAAAGCCCTTCATCAGGAATAGAGGCAGGAAGCCTCCAGGGTGGAGAGATAAATGGGAGCTGGTGGGGGGGGGTCGAGGCTGTGGAGAAGGGAGCAATGAGTACAATAGGTGAATGGGGATGGGGATGGAGGTGATAGGTCAGAGGGGAGGGTGGAGTGGGTAGGTGGGAAGGGAGATAGGCAGGTAGGATAGGTCATGAAGGCAGTGCTGAGCTGAAAGGTTGGAACTGGGGTGAGGTGAGGGGGAGGGGAAATGAGGAAACTGTTGAAATCCACATTGATGCCCTGGGGTTGAAGTGTTCCGAGGTGGAAGATGAGGCGTTCTTCCTCCAGGCGTCTGGTGGTGAGGGAGCGGCGGTGAAGGAGGCCCAGGACCTCCATGTCCTCGGCAGAGTGGGAGGGGGAGTTGAAATATTGGGCCACGGGGCGGTGTGGTTGATTGGTGCGGGTGTCCTGGAGATGTTCCCTCATTGCTCCCTTCTCCCCAGCCCCACCCCCCCATTTATCTCTCCCCCCGGAGGCTTCCTGCCTCTATTCCTGATGAAGGGCTTTTGCCCCAAATGTCGATTTTCCTGCTCCTCGGATGCTGCCTGACCTGCTGCGCTTTTCCAGCACCACTCTGACCTAAACTCTGGTTTCCAGCATCTGCAGTCCTCACTTTTGCCTCGGAATACCTTGTTAGCAAGACATAAAATTAAATCAATAGCAAGAAATGACTTTTGATCAGAAAGGAGAAAGTGACGACTGCAGATGCTGGAGATCAGAGTCGAAGAGTGTGGTGCTGGAAAACCTCAGCAGGTCAGGCAGCATCTGAGGAGCAGGAAAATCGATGTTTGGGGCATAAGCCCTTCATCAGAAATCAGCTCTTCCTGATGAAGGGCTTGTGCTTGAAAAACTAATTCTCCTGCTCCTCAGATGCTCCTGATCAGCTGTGCTTTTCCAGCGCCACATCTTTGATTTATGATCAGAAAGAGATGGGGAAACACAAGGCAACAATGTTTACTGTGTGAGATAAGCCTCTTGGCAGGAGTCAGAATGTGAGGCAGAACATAAATGAGGAGATGGGAAAGGCATGTGAGAAAGGCCCGACCACAGTAATCTTGGGTGACTTCAAAATGCAGGTGGACAGAGAACATCAGGGTGGGAGCAGCTCGCAGGAAAAGGGATTTGTGGAGGGACATATTTAAGCTGCAGTGCTGGGCTGAGAGGTGGCAAATGGAGTGATCACACAATCAGGGAAAATTCCTGGACAAACATTCTTCATGTAACTATAGGCCGGTGAGTCTCACTTCTGTTGTGGGCAAAGTCTTAGAGAGAATTGTAAGGGATAGGATTTATGAACATCTGGATAGGAATAATGTGATCAAGGATAGTCAGCATGGTTTTGTGAAGGGCAGGTCGTGCCTCACAAACCTTATTGAATTCTTTGAGAAGGTGACGAAGGAGGTGGATGAGGGGAAAGCGGTAGATGTGGTGTATATGGATTTTAGTAAGGCGTTTGATAAGGTTCCCCATGGTGGACTACTGCAAAAAATACGGAGGTATGGCATTGAGGGTGAGTTGGAGGTTTGGATTAGGAGTTGGCTGGCTGGAAGAAGACAGAGGGTAGTAGTTGATGGCAAAGGTTCATCTTGGAGTGCCGTCACTAGCGGTGTTCCGCAAGGATCTGTTTTGGGACCATTGCTGTTTGTCATTTTTATAAATGACCTGGAGGAGGGGTTAGAAGGTTGGGTGAGCAAGTTTGCGGATGATACGAAAGTCGGAGGAGTTGTAGACAGTGAGGAAGGATGTGTCAGGTTACAGCAGGATATAGATAAGCTGCAGAGCTGGGCAGAAAGGTGGCAAATGGAGTTCAATGTAGCTAAGTGTGAGGTGATTCACTTTGGGAAGAATAACAAAAAGATGGGGTACTGGGCTAATGGTCGGATACTTGGTAGTGTGGATGAGCAGAGGGATCTTGGTGTCCATGTACACAGATCTCTGAAAGTTGCCACCCAGGTAAATAGTGCGGTGAAGAAGGCATATGGCGTACTGGCTTTTATTGGTAGAGGAATTGAGTTCCGGAGTACTGAGGTCATGATGCAGTTGTATAAGACTCTGGTGCGGCCGCATCTGGAGTATTGTGTGCAGTTTTGGTAGCCATACTATAGGAAGGATGTGGAGGCACTGGAACGGGTGCAGAGGAGGTTTACCAGGATGTTGCCTGGCATGGTAGGAAGATCGTATGAGGAAAGGCTGAGGCACTTGGGGTTGTTTTCATTAGAGAAAAGAAGGTTTAGGGGTGACTTGATAGAGGTGTATAAGATGATTAGGGGTTTAGATAGGGTCGACAGTGAGAATCTGTTTCCACGTATGGAGTCAGCTATTACAAGGGGACATAGCTTTAAATTAAGGGGGGGTAGGTATAGGACAGATGTTAGGGGTAGGTTTTTTACTCAGCGAGTCGTGAGTTCATGGAATGCCCTGCCAGTAGCAGTGGTGGACTCTCCCTCATTATGGGCATTTAAGCGGGCATTGGATAGGCATATGGAGGATAGTGGGCTAGTGTAGGTTAGGTGGGCTTGGATCGGCGCAACATCGAGGGCCGAAGGGCCTGTACTGCGCTGTATTCTTCTATGTTCTATGTTCTATGTCTTCAGTTGCCTGCGTCTCCACTGGCTTTTCAACTGAGGTAGGCAGCACGCCTACCAGTGAATCAGCTATATCATTTACAAGGACAAATTGTATTCCTGGAGCTGAGAGTTTGTCCAGTACTCCTACCACAAACTCTCCACTGTTCTCTGGACTCTCTAACCTCACTTTACATAACTGAGTACTTTTTGTCTCACCGTGAATTCCTGTGACCAGTACCTTTTCTGGCAATAGTCCCTCAGGAGTACATATCTCCTCATCCTTCAGCATCACAGACTGAGAGGATCCTGTGTCCCGTAATATTGTAACCTCCTTACCTATTACTCCTGGCCTATGTGAATAAACTTTACCCTTACAGGTATATTTTTTAAGCAGATCTGGCACTTCCTCATTAACCAACCTCTGATCATCTTGTACACTCTGAGGCAGTTGTCTAACTTCCCTTGTGCTTTTTGTTACTAGTCCAACAAAACTCCCAGGCTTGTCTGGTCTTCCTCCACCTGGCTTTCTCCTAGTCCACCAACACTGTGATTTCATGTGGCCCACTTTATTACAATGAAAACACTGGTGTCTTTTATCTTCTTTGTCTCCCTTAAGAGTTTCTTTTTTTCCCCTGTGGTAAGTTATCCTTATGATCTTCACTGAGATCTACCATTCCCTTTCCACGTGGGGATTTGTCTTTGCCCCAATTTCTCTCCCTCATGGACTGACATTGATTCTTGAAGCCAAAATGAGTTTTATGGACCAGCTCATAATCGTCAGCCCCTTCAGCTGCTAACCTTGCTGTTTTAACTCCCTGCTCTTCCACATGAGTTTGCACTGCTTCAGGCAGTGAATTGTTGAATTTGTCCAAAATAATTACCTTTCTAAGGGCATCACAGGTTGCTCGATTTTTAAAGCTCTTATCCATCTATTGAAATTACTCTGTTTGATCCTTTCAAACTCAATATAGGTTTGACCAGGGCCCCTCCTTAGATTCCTGAAACATTGTCTCTATGCTTCTGGTACAAGCTCATATGCACTTAAAATGGCTTTTTTCACCTCCTCATACTCCCCAGATATCTCCTCTGATAAGGATGCGAATACCTCAGTAGCCCTACCTGCAAGTTTTGTTCAGATCAACAAAACCCACATTGCCACTGGCCACTGCGTTTGTTTAGCCACCTTTTCAAATGAGATGAAAAAGACTGCTACATCCTTCTCATCAAATTTAGGCAATGCTTGAACATACTTAATCAGTTTCTCACTCGGCTTCTGATTACCAGGGACTTGCTCATCCTCATTGAGCCTACCTTCAGTCTTTATCTCCAGCCTTTTAAGCTGACTTTCCTTTTTAAGTATCAGGTTTTGAAATTCAAAGACTTCTCTCTTTTTCCCTCTCTTCTGCTGCTCTCTTTTCCCTCTCTTCTGCTTTTCATTGTAACTCAAACTGTTTCATTTTGCTGCCCTTTCCTTATCTCTCGCCTCTAACTCAAGCTGCTTCATTTGCAATTTAATTCTTGCCATCTCTACATACTCTGAAGGTTTCTCCAGCAAGTTTAGATGCTGAGCTACTGCTGTAATTATCTCTCCTTTCTTCACAGAAGCAGGCAGTTCCAATTTCAGCTTCTCTGCTAATTCTTGCAACTTGGTCTTAATTACTTTTTTGCAAAACTTCCAAAGTCATTGCATCCACATCCAGAAAACTCTTGGCGGCTGAAAGAGCCCATTCCTATCCCAAGCTTTGTCAAGCCAACCAAACCAACACCTGAAATAAAGACAGGAGCACCTACCACTCGCTGTTTAAAATCCCGCAAAGAGCCCCCAGTCTGTTATGGACTAGGCCAGACCACTCAAATTATTCTTGGGCAGGCAACCCCAGATCATAACTTTGTAATTTGTTTTAGTAAGTGTACAGTGAGAATTACCCGGAGTACGATAGCTAGGTGGACTACTAGGTTTTAAAACAGACAGAAATTTATTCACAAATTTACACAATGAAACACAAAGAACAGAATAAGGAACCACTACAGATCTCAGCCTATCCAACTATTCCGAATATATACAACAGTCCCAATAAGCAAACTCCCTTTAAAACCCAGTATAAATGGAACACATGCTTACAGGTTGAAGTTGAAGAGCAGAAAGAGAGAGAGGGAATTTCCACACAGCTCCCTGTTGAATTTCTCACCAGTTCAAGACTGAACTAAAACAGCTCAGCTCAGCTAGAGAGCTGACCACTCCCCTTTCATTATTCAGGTCACTTCTAAAACATGACCACTTTGGCCTGAAGTCTCATCTGTTTATACAGAGGCCTCTCAAAATCCTTTTCATCTCTGTACCAAACCAGACTAATCGGACCCCGGCCTGGTTTATTGTCCCTCTGAAAAAAATCAGGGACAGAGTCTTCTTGAGCCAAGGAACAGCTTTTCGAAAAAAAGGAATAGCTTTGTGACACTACCCTCCTTTGTCCTTGAATGGGCCAACCCTTTCTCTAGTTATCCACTTCCCCATTATATATGAATAAAAGGCTTTGGGATTGTTCTTATACTTGTTAAAGATATTTCATGGCCCCTTTCAGCCTTCTTAATTCCTCTTTTTAGGTTGGTTCTACATTCCCGATATTCTTCCAAAGCTTCATCGGTCTTCAGTCGCCTAGACCTTATGTACGCTTCCTTTCTCCTCTGAGCTAGTCTCACAATTTCACCTGTCATCCATGGCTCCCTAATCTTGCCATTTCGATCCCTCATTTTCATAGGAACATACCTCTCCTCCATTCCAATCAACCTCTCTTTAAAAGCCTTCCACATATCAAATGTCAATTTGTCTTCAAACAGCTGCTCCTAATCCACATTCTCCAGCTCCTGCCGAATTTTGGTATAATTGGCCTTCCTCCAATTTCGCACTCTTCCTTTAGGACCACTCTCATCTTTGTCCATGAGTATTCTAAAACCTATGGAATTGTGATCAGTATTCCCAAAATAATCCCCTACAGAAACATCAACCTCCTGTCCGGGCTCATTCCCCAACACCAGCTCCAGTATGGCACCTTCACAAGTTGGACTATTTACATACAGCTCTAGAAAACTCTCCTGGATGCTCCTTACAAACTCTGCTCCATCTACACCTCTAATACTCAGTGAATCCGAGTCAATATTGGGAAAATTAAAATCTCCTATCACCACCATCTTGTTGCTCCTGCATCTTTCCATAATCTGTTTACATATTTGTACCTCTATCTCACGCTCGCTGTTGGAAGGCCTGTAGTACAGCTCCAACATTGTTACCGCACCCTTTCTGTTTCTGAGCTCTGCCAAATTGCCTCACTGCTCGAGTCTTCCATAATGCCCTCCTTCAGCATGGCTGTGATATCCTCTCTAACCAGTCATGAAACTCCTCCACCCCTTTTACCTCCCTCTGTCTCCTGCCTGAAGCATCAATATCCTGGGATACTTAGTTGTCAGTCTTGCCCTTCGCTCAACTAAGTTTCAGTTATAGCAATAACATCATGCTCCCAGGTACTAATCCAAGCCTTAAGTTCATCCATCTTACCTACGACACTTCTCGCATTAAAACAAATGCACCTTAGACCACCAGTCCCTTTACCTACATCATCTGCTTCCTGCCTACACTTCCCCTTAGTCACACTGACTTCATTATATAGTTCCTTGCAGCCTTTAGTTACTACCTCCTTACTGTATATTAACCTCCTCATTTGGTTCCCATCCTCCTCCCACATTAATTAAAACCTCCCAACAATGTTAGCAAAAGCACTTCCAAGGACGATGGTTCCAATCTGGACTAGATGTAGACCGTCCAATTTGTAATAGTCCCACCTCCCCCAGAGCCGGTCCCAATGTCCCAAAAATCTGGACCCTTCCCTCCTTCTCCATCTCTCAAGCCATGCATTCATCCTGCCTATTGTATTGTTCCTACTCTGATTAGCGCAGGGCACTGGTAGCAATCCTGAGATCACTACCTCTGAGGTCCTACTTTTTAACTTGGCTCCCAACTCCCTAAATTCTGCTTATAGGACCTCATCCTGTTTTGTTTTGTGTTAACGATATAATTGGTGTGTATATGAACCACAACAACGGGCACCTTCCCCCTTGAAAATGTTCTGCAGCCGATCCGAGACATCCCTGATCTGGGAACCTGGGAGGCAACATACCATTCAGGAGTCTTTTATTTCAACTACAGAACCACCTATCTACTCCCCTTACAACTGAATCTTCTACGAGTATAACCCTTCCACACTTTTTCCTGCCCTCCTGTACAGCAGAGCCAGCCACGGTGTAATTAACCAGGTTACTGCTGCCTTCCCCCGGTGAGTCATCTCCCCAACAGTATCCAAAACGGTATGCCTGTTTTGGAGGGAGATGACACCTGCACTGCCTTCCTACCCTTTCGCTGCCTTTTGGTCACCCATTCCCTTTCTCCCTCAGCAATCCTAACCTGCGGTGTGACCAATTCACTAAACGTACTGTCCATGACCCCCTCAGCATCATGGATGCTCCAAAGTGAGTCCATCCACAGCTCCAGAGCTGCCATGCAGTTTAACAAGAGCTGCAGCTGGACACACTTCCTACATGTGATGGAGTCAGGGACATCAGCCATGTCCCTGAGCTCCCACATTGAGCAAGAGGAGCATAACACGGGTCTGGAATCTCCTGCCATTTTTAGCATTAAGCTTAACTTAGTCTTACCTTCGATAAATGCAAAGTGAAGAGTAGTTTTTTACCAGTCACATGATCAAAAAAAATTAGAAAAAATATACATTACATCTTTGCCAAATATAGATAACAAAATAACAGTAATGTTCACGACGGTTTACAGAACTGATAAAGACTTACCAGGAGCACCAAGCAGAGTGAGGAAGGGTTGGTAACCTGTCTGAATAATCATCAAAACAGCTTCTATCTGCATTGATAATGATGCATTTTCATGAAAAAGCCAGTAAAGACCATGGGATAAACCCCTATCCATTGTTGGAACTTTCCAGTCTGTTATTGTCAGATTGTGATCCCTCCCCTCCCTCATTGTTGGGACATTCCAGTCTGTTATTGTCAGATTGTGATCCCTCCCCTCCCTCATTGTTGGGACATTCCACACTGTTATTGTCAGATTGTGATCCCTCCCCTCCCTCATTGTTGGGACATTCCAGTCTGTTATTGTCAGATTGTGATCCCTCCCCTCCCTCATTGTTGGGACATTCCAGTCTGTTATTGTCAGATTGTGATCCCTCCCCTCCCTCATTGTTGGGACATTCCAGTCTGTTATTGTCAGACTGTGATCCCTCCCCTCCCTCATTGTTGGGACATTCCAGTCTGTTATTGTCAGATTGTGATCCCTCCCCTCCCTCATTGTTGGGACATTCCAGTCTGTTATTGTCAGATTGTGATCCCTCCCCTCCCTCATTGTTGGGACATTCCAGTCTGTTATTGTCAGATTGTGATCCCTCCCCTCCTTCATTGTTGGGACATTCCAGTCTGTTATTGTCAGATTGTGATCCCTCCCCTCCCTCATTGTTGGGACATTCCAGTATATTATTGTCAGATTGTGATTCCTCCCCTCCCTCATTGTTGGGACATTCCACACTTTTATTGTCAGATTGTGATCCCTCCCCTCCCTCATTGTTGGGACATTCCAGTCTGTTATTGTCAGATTGTGATCCCTCCCCTCCCTCATTGTTGGGACATTCCAGTCTGTTATTGTCAGATTGTGATCCCTCCCCTCCCTCATTGTTGGGACATTCCAGTCTGTTATTGTCAGATTGTGATCCCTCCCCTCCCTCATTGTTGGGACATTCCAGTCTGTTATTGTCAGATTGTGATCCCTCCCCTCCCTCATTGTTGGGACATTCCAGTCTGTTATTGTCAAATTGTGATCTCTCCCCTCCCTCATTGTTGGGACATTCCAGTATATTATTGTCAGATTGTGATCCCTCCCCTCCCTCATTGTTGGGACATTCCAGTCTGTTATTGTCAGATTGTGATCCCTCCCCTCCCTCATTGTTGGGACAGTCCAGTCTGTTATTGTCAGATTGTGATCCCTCCCCTCCCTCATTGTTGGGACATTCCAGTCTGTTATTGTCAGATTGTGATCCCTCCCCTCCCTCATTGTTGGGACATTCCAGTCTGTTATTGTCAGATTGTGATCCCTCCCCTCCCTCATTGTTGGGACATTCCAGTCTGTTATTGTCAGATTGTGATCCCTCCCCTCCCTCATTGTTGGGACATTCCAGTCTGTTATTGTCAGATTGTGATCCCTCCCCTCCCTCATTGTTGGGACATTCCACACTGTTATTGTCAGATTGTGATCTCTCCCCTCCCTCATTGTTGGGACATTCCACACTGTTATTGTCAGATTGTGATCCCTCCCCTCCCTCATTGTTGGGACATTCCAGTCTGTTATTGTCAGATTGTGATCCCTCCCCTCCCTCATTGTTGGGACATTCCAGTCTGTTATTGTCAGATTGTGATCCCTCCCCTCCCTCATTGTTGGGACATTCCACACTGTTATTGTCAGATTGTGATCCCTCCCCTCCCTCATTGTTGGGACATTCCAGTCTGTTATTGTCAGATTGTGGTCCCTCCCCTCCCTCATTGTTGGGACATTCCAGTCTGTTATTGTCAGATTGTGATCCCTCCCCTCCCAAAGATGGCAGATAGATGGGTGACAGTGAGGGGGACTGGGAGGAAGCAGCCAGTGCAGGGACCCCCTGCGGCCGTTCCCCTCAAGAACAAGTATACCGTTTTGGATACTTGTGGGGGGGGACGACTT
Organism: Chiloscyllium plagiosum; assembly: GCF_037043375.1. NCBI lineage: Eukaryota > Metazoa > Chordata > Chondrichthyes > Orectolobiformes > Hemiscylliidae > Chiloscyllium > Chiloscyllium plagiosum. Next base: position 1,311,928 of record NW_028270150.1, on the reverse strand, counting down.
ACCAGGGGTAAGTAACGGGGCTCAGGTCTCTGGCACGGAGCCTGTCCCCGTTACTCAGAAGGGAAGGGTGAAGAAGAGCAGAGCAATAGTTATTGGGGACTCAATAGTTCGGGGCACAGATAGGCGGTTTTGTGGGGGCGAGAGAGACTCACGTTTGGTATGTTGCCTCCCAGGTGCAAGGGTACGTGACGTCTCTGATCGTGTTTTCCGGGTCCTTAAGGGGGAGGGGGAGCAGCCCGAAGTCGTGGTCCACATTGGCACCAATGACATAGGTAGGAGGAGCGCTGAGGATGTTAATCAGGCTTTCAGGGAGCTAGGTTGGAAGCTCAGAGTTAGAATGAACAGAGTTGTTGTCTCTGGTTTGTTACCCGTGCCACGTGATAGGGATCACTTTTATTGTCAGATTGTGATCCCTCCCCTCCCTCATTGTTGGGACATTCCACACTGTTATTGTCAGATTGTGATCCCTCCCCTCCCTCATTGTTGGGACATTCCAGTCTGTTATTGTCAGATTGTGATCCCTCCCCTCCCTCATTGTTGGAACATTCCAGTCTGTTATTGTCAGATTGTGATCCCTCCCCTCCCTCATTGTTGGAACTTTCCAGTCTGTTATTGTCAGATTGTGATCCCTCCCCTCCCTCATTGTTGGGACATTCCACACTGTTATTGTCAGATTGTGATCCCTCCCCTCCCTCATTGTTGGGACATTCCACACTGTTATTGTCAGATTGTGATCCCTCCCCTCCCTCATTGTTGGGACATTCCACACTGTTATTGTCAGATTGTGATCCCTCCCCTCCCTCATTGTTGGGACATTCCACACTGTTATTGTCAGATTGTGATCTCTCCCCTCCCTCATTGTTGGGACATTCCACACTGTTATTGTCAGATTGTGATCCCTCCCCTCCCTCATTGTTGGGACATTCCACAGTGTTATTGTCAGATTGTGATCCCTCCCCTCCCTCATTGTTGGAACTTTCCAGTCTGTTATTGTCAGATTGTGATCCCTCCCCTCCCTCATTGTTGGGACATTCCAGTCTATTATTGTCAGATTGTGATCTCTCCCCTCCCTCATTGTTGGGACATTCCAGTCTATTATTGTCAGATTGTGATCCCTCCCCTCCCTCATTGTTGGGAGATTCCACACTGTTATTGTCAGATTGTGATCTCTCCCCTCCCACATTGTTGGGACATTCCACACTGTTATTGTCAGATTATGATCCCTCCCCTCCCTCATTGTTGGGACATTCCACACTGTTATTGTCAGATTGTGATCCCTCCCCTCCCTCATTGTTGGGACATTCCAGTCTGTTATTGTCAGATTGTGATCCCTCCCCTCCCTCATTGTTGGGACTTTCCAGTCTGTTATTGTCAGATTGTGATCCCTCCCCTCCCTCATTGTTGGGACATTCCACACTGTTATTGTCAGATTGTGATCCCTCCCCTCCCTCATTGTTGGGACATTCCACACTGTTATTGTCAGATTGTGATCCCTCCCCTCCCTCATTGTTGGGACATTCCACACTGTTATTGTCAGATTGTGATCTCTCCCCTCCCTCATTGTTGGGACATTCCAGTCTGTTATTGTCAGATTGTGATCCCTCTCCTCCCTCATTGTTGGGACATTCCAGTCTGTTATTGTCAGATTGTGATCCCTCCCCTCCCTCATTGTTGGGACATTCCACACTGTTATTGTCAGATTGTGATCTATCCCCTCCCTCATTGTTGGGACATTCCAGTCTGTTATTGTCAGATTGTGATCCCTCCCCTCCCTCATTGTTGGGACATTCCAGTCTGTTATTGTCAGATTGTGATCCCTCCCCTCCCTCATTGTTGGGACATTCCACACTGTTATTGTCAGATTGTGATCCCTCCCCTCCCTCATTGTTGGGACATTCCAGTCTGTTATTGTCAGATTGTGATCCCTCCCCTCCCTCATTGTTGGGACATTCCACACTGTTATTGTCAGATTGTGATCTATCCCCTCCCTCATTGTTGGGACATTCCAGTCTGTTATTGTCAGATTGTGATCCCTCCCCTCCCTCATTGTTGGGACATTCCACACTGTTATTGTCAGATTGTGATCCCTCCCCTCCCTCATTGTTGGGACATTCCAGTCTGTTATTGTCAGATTGTGATCCCTCCCCTCCCTCATTGTTGGGACATTCCAGTCTGTTATTGTCAGATTGTGATCCCTCCCCTCCCTCATTGTTGGGACATTCCACACTGTTATTGTCAGATTGTGATCCCTCCCCTCGCTCATTGTTGGGACATTCCAGTCTGTTATTGTCAGATTGTGATCTCTCCCCTAACTCATTGTTGGGACATTCCAGTCTGTTATTGTCAGATTGTGATCCCTCCCCTCCCTCATTGTTGGGACATTCCAGTCTGTTATTGTCAGATTGTGATCTCTCCCCTCCCTCATTGTTGGGACATTCCAGTCTGTTATTGTCAGATTGTGATCCCTCCCCTCCCTCATTGTTGGGACATTCCAGTCTGTTATTGTCAGATTGTGATCCCTCCCCTCCCTCATTGTTGGGACATTCCACACTGTTATTGTCAGATTGTGATCCCTCCCCTCCCTCATTGTTGGGACATTCCACACTGTTATTGTCAGATTGTGATCTCTCCCCTCCCTCATTGTTGGAACATTCCAGTCTGTTATTGTCAGATTGTGATCCCTCCCCTCCCTCATTGTTAGGACATTCCACTCTGTTATTGTCAGATTGTGATCCCTCCCCTCCCTCATTGTTGGGACATTCCACACTGTTATTGTCAGATTGTGATCCCTCCCCTCCCTCATTGTTGGGACATTCCAGTCTGTTATTGTCAGATTGTGATCCCTCCCCTCCCTCATTGTTGGGACATTCCAGTCTGTTATTGTCAGATTGTGATCCCTCCCCTCCCTCATTGTTGGGACATTCCACACTGTTATTGTCAGATTGTGATCCCTCCCCTCCCTCATTGTTGGGACATTCCACACTGTTATTGTCAGATTGTGATCCCTCCCCTCCCTCATTGTTGGGACATTCCACACTGTTATTGTCAGATTGTGATCCCTCCCCTCCCTCATTGTTGGGACATTCCAGTCTGTTATTGTCAGATTGTGATCCCTCCCCTCCCTCATTGTTGGGACATTCCAGTCTGTTATTGTCAGATTGTGATCCCTCCCCTCCCTCATTGTTGGGACATTCCAGTCTGTTATTGTCAGATTGTGATCCCTCCCCTCCCTCATTGTTGGGACATTCCACTCTGTTATTGTCAGATTGTGATCTCTCTCCTCCCTCATTGTTGGGACATTCCACACTGTTATTGTCAGATTGTGATCCCTCCCCTCCCTCATTGTTGGGACATTCCAGTCTGTTATTGTCAGATTGTGATCCCTCCCCTCCCTCATTGTTGGGACATTCCACACTGTTATTGTCAGATTGTGATCCCTCCCCTCCATCATTGTTGGGACATTCCAGTCTGTTATTGTCAGATTGTGATCCCTCCCCTCCCTCATTGTTGGGACATTCCACACTGTTATTGTCAGATTGTGATCCCTCCCCTCCCTCATTGCTGGGACATTCCACACTGTTATTGTCAGATTGTGATCCCTCCCCTCCCTCATTGTTGGGACATTCCAGTCTGTTATTGTCAGATTGTGATCTCTCCCCTCCCTCATTGTTGGGACATTCCACACTGTTATTGTCAGATTGTGATCCCTCCCCTCCCTCATTGTTGGGACATTCCAGTCTGTTATTGTCAGACTGTGATCCCTCCCCTCCCTCATTGTTGGGACATTCCAGTCTGTTATTGTCAGATTGTGATCCATCCCCTCCCTCATTGTTGGGACATTCCAGTCTGTTATTGTCAGATTGTGATCCCTCCCCTCCCTCATTGTTGGGACATTCCACACTGTTATTGTCAGATTGTGATCTCTCCCCTCCCTCATTGTTGGGACATTCCAGTCTGTTATTGTCAGATTGTGATCCCTCCCCTCCCTCATTGTTGGGACATTCCACACTGTTATTGTCAGATTGTGATCTCTCCCCTCCCTCATTGTTGGGACATTCCACTCTGTTATTGTCAGATTGTGATCCCTCCCCTCCCTCATTGTTGGGACATTCCACACTGTTATTGTCAGATTGTGATCCCTCCCCTCCCTCATTGTTGGGACATTCCACACTGTTATTGTCAGATTGTGATCCCTCCCCTCCCTCATTGTTGGGACATTCCAGTCTGTTATTGTCAGATTGTGATCCCTCCCCTCCCTCATTGTTGGGACATTCCAGTCTGTTATTGTCAGATTGTGATCCCTCCCCTCCCTCATTGTTGGGACATTCCACACTGTTATTGTCAGATTGTGATCTCTCCCCTCCCTCATTGTTGGGACATTCCACACTGTTATTGTCAGATTGTGATCCCTCCCCTCCCTCATTGTTGGGACATTCCAGTCTGTTATTGTCAGATTGTGATCCCTCCCCTCCCTCATTGTTGGGACATTCCAGTCTGTTATTGTCAGATTGTGATCCCTCCCCTCCCTCATTGTTGGGACATTCCAGTCTGTTATTGTCAGATTGTGATCCCTCCCCTCCCTCATTGTTGGGACATTCCAGTCTGTTATTGTCAGATTGTGATCCCTCCCCTCCCTCATTGTTGGGACATTCCAGTCTGTTATTGTCAGATTGTGATCTCTCCCCTCCCTCATTGTTGGGACATTCCAGTCTGTTATTGTCAGATTGTGATCCCTCCCCTCCCTCATTGTTGGGACATTCCAGTCTGTTATTGTCAGATTGTGATCCCTCCCCTCCCTCATTGTTGGGACATTCCAGTCTGTTATTGTCAGATTGTGATCCCTCCCCTCCCTCATTGTTGGGACATTCCAGTCTGTTATTGTCAGATTGTGATCCCTCCCCTCCCTCATTGTTGGGACATTCCACACTGTTATTGTCAGATTGTGATCTCTCCCCTCCCTCATTGTTGGGACATTCCAGTCTGTTATTGTCAGATTGTGATCCCTCCCCTCCCTCATTGTTGGGACATTCCACACTGTTATTGTCAGATTGTGATCTCTCCCCTCCCTCATTGTTGGGACATTCCAGTCTGTTATTGTCAGATTGTGATCCCTCCCCTCCCTCATTGTTGGGACATTCCACACTGTTATTGTCAGATTGTGATCTCTCCCCTCCCTCATTGTTGGGACATTCCAGTCTGTTATTGTCAGATTGTGATCCCTCCCCTCCCTCATTGTTGGGACATTCCAGTCTGTTATTGTCAGATTGTGATCCCTCCCCTCCCTCATTGTTGGGACATTCCAGTCTGTTATTGGCAGATTGTGATCCCTCCCCTCCCTCATTGTTGGGACATTCCAGTCTGTTATTGTCAGATTGTGATCTCTCCCCTCCCTCATTGTTGGGACATTCCAGTCTGTTATTGTCAGATTGTGATCCCTCCCCTCCCTCATTGTTGGGACATTCCACACTGTTATTGTCAGATTGTGATCTCTCCCCTCCCTCATTGTTGGGACATTCCAGTCTGTTATTGTCAGATTGTGATCCCTCCCCTCCCTCATTGTTGGGACATTCCACACTGTTATTGTCAGATTGTGATCCCTCCCCTCCCTCATTGTTGGGACATTCCACACTGTTATTGTCAGATTGTGATCCCTCCCCTCCCTCATTGTTGGGACATTCCACACTGTTATTGTCAGATTGTGATCTCTCCCCTCCCTCATTGTTGGGACGTTCCACACTGTTATTGTCAGATTGTGATCCCTCCCCTCCCTCATTGTTGGGACATTCCAGTCTGTTATTGTCAGATTGTGATCCCTCCCCTCCCTCATTGTTGGGACATTCCAGTCTGTTATTGTCAGATTGTGATTCCTCCCCTCCCTCATTGTTGGGACATTTCAGTCTGTTATTGTCAGATTGTGATCCCTCCCCTCCCTCATTGTTGGGACATTCCAGTCTGTTATTGTCAGATTGTGATCCCTCCCCTCCCTCATTGTTGGGACATTCCAGTCTGTTATTGTCAGATTGTGATCCCTCCCCTCCCTCATTGTTGGGACATTCCAGTCTGTTATTGTCAGATTGTGATCCCTCCCCTCCCTCATTGTTGGGACATTCCAGTCTGTTATTGTCAGATTGTGATCCCTCCCCTCCCTCATTGTTGGGACATTCCACACTGTTATTGTCAGATTGTGATCCCTCCCCTCCCTCATTGTTGGGACATTCCAGTCTGTTATTGTCAGATTGTGATCCCTCCCCTCCCTCATTGTTGGGACATTCCAGTCTGTTATTGTCAGATTGTGATCCCTCCCCTCCCTCATTGTTGGGACATTCCAGTCTGTTATTGTCAGATTGTGATCCCTCCCCTCCCTCATTGTTGGGACATTCCAGTCTGTTATTGTCAGATTGTGATCCCTCCCCTCCCTCATTGTTGGGACATTCCACACTGTTATTGTCAGATTGTGATCCCTCCCCTCCCTCATTGTTGGGACATTCCAGTCTGTTATTGTCAGATTGTGATCCCTCCCCTCCCTCATTGTTGGGACATTCCAGTCTGTTATTGTCAGATTGTGATCCCTCCCCTCCCTCATTGTTGGGACATTCCAGTCTGTTATTGTCAGATTGTGATCCCTCCCCTCCCTCATTGTTGGGACATTCCAGTCTGTTATTGTCAGATTGTGATCCCTCCCCTCCCTCATTGTTGGGACATTCCAGTCTGTTATTGTCAGATTGTGATCCCTCCCCTCCCTCATTGTTGGGACATTCCAGTCTGTTATTGTCAGATTGCAAGCTCTCCCCTCCCTTTCTCTTGAACTGTTGATCCCAATCATGTTGAGGATGGAGCTGCTGCTGATACAGTGGGATAACGCACCGAAAGAACTCTCTTATTAAAAGAAGAGAGAAACCCTCCAGTGTCATAGTTAGGATCCATGGAGACTGACATCAATTGCAGTCACTGAACAAACATCTCCCATTAACCCCTTTCACTCCAGAACCTTTAATATAACAACACCCTTGCCTGGGTGGGACGTTTACATCGCCTGCTATTGGTCTTATTTCCCATCTCCAATTACTCTCACAATGTTCGGGGTAAAGGAGAAAGATGATGCTTTTATTTCACAGCTTCGATGACTCTGCTGTGATGCCTACGTACAGTTCTGTATATAACCACCTTCCCGAGAACCAAGTGAGAGGTTGTTACTGCACTGAAGTGTCTTACACCACAATAACAGCCAATCTGAAAACTGTCTTGGGAACAGCTGCCTTCAACACACACAGGAAGCACAGATTTCCCTGGACTTTCATCTCACTGCCCTAATAATGCAATGTTTTATCTTTAACATAATGCACTTCAGTAATTTGCTTCTAAAGCTGCAAACACCTTAATGCACAGTTTAGTTTTCTGATTTTTTTCCCTTACCCCAAAAGTAAATGTTACTTTTACAATTGTCTTGTTTATTGGGATTAAAAGGTCAAAGGCATAATCTGTGCGTCATTGGTTAAGAAACAGACAGGAAAAGGAGACAGTGGCTGTGGAGACTGGAGAGGAGTAAAATGATGTCTCCCATCTTCCCCCACCCCGTCACCAATATTTTCTTGATAGACAGAATAAAACAAATGCAGAAAAAGAAGCAGAATACAGCTGGAGGAAAGAATATTGAGTGACAATATTCAACTGAGGTGTTACGTTCCTCTTTTCTCAAGGAATTCCCCTCTCTGGATTTCACTGCTCTAGTTTATCATTCTTATCAGTATATGTGCTATAAATTCCTTATTCCGGTGTCTCAACTTATTTCAACAAATCAACTTTCTACCGGGACACAGTGGCTCAGTGGTTAGCACTGCTGCCTCACCAGGGTCCCAGGTCCGATGCCAGCCTCAGGCAATAACTGTGTGGAGTTTGCACATTCTCCCCGTGTCTGCGTGGGTTTCCTCCGTGTGCTCCAGTTTCCTCCCACAATCCAAAGATGTGCAGGTCAGGTGAATTTGCCATGCTAAATTGCCCATAGTGTTAGAACATAGAACATAGAACATAGAAGAATACAGCGCAGTACAGGCCCTTTGGCCCTCGATGTTGCGCCGATCCAAGCCCACCTAACCTATACTAACCCACTATCCTCCATATACCTATCCAATGCCCGCTTAAATGCCCATAAAGAGGGAGAGTCCACCACTGCTGCTGGCAGGGCATTCCATGAACTTACGACTCGCTGAGTGAAGAACCTACCCCTAACTTCAGTCCTATATCTACCCCCCCTTAATTTAAAGCTATGCCCCCTTGTAATACCCGACTCCATACGCGGGAAAAGGTTCACACTGTCAACCCTATCTAACCCCCTAATCATCTTGTACACCTCAATCAAGTCACCCCTAAACCTTCTTTTCTCTAATGAAAACAGCCCCAAGTGTCTCAGTCTATCCTCATACGATCTTCCTTCCATACCAGGCAACATCCTGGTAAAATGCACCATTAGGTGCATTAGTCAGAGGGAAATGGGTCTGGGTGGGTTACTCTTCGGAGGATCGGTGTGGACTAGTTGCTTCCACACTGTAGGGAATCTAAACTAATCTAATCTGAAAGGAATGAAGTTAGAGGGCTACAGAGATCAGGCTGGAGAATGGGACCAACTGAGTATCTGCTCTGGAGCTAGTTCAATACGTTGGGTTGAATACTCTTGTTAGTGTGAAAGTTCCAATTCAATGATCCTATGATAACAGCTGCCATGTTCTTAAACATAACATCACTTTTAGACTTCCAGGTACTATTGTTAGTAACTCATTGAACTTGGACATTGTTGGCTGGGCCAGCATCTATTACCCATCCATAGTTGCCCTTGGTAAGTGGTATTGAGCTGCCTTCTTCAACCCGTCATCTATGTGCTCTGAGTAGACCAATAATACCTTTGGGGAAGGAATTACAGGATTTTAATGAAGCAACAGGGAAACAATGGTGATACACTTCCAAATGAGAATGTTTAGCAGCTTAAGGCAGCTTGCATTTAGAGATTACCTCTTGTATCTCCTGCTAATGTCCTTCTGAATGGAAGCGGTCATGGATTTGGAGGTTTGCAAGTGACAGATCTCCTTGTGGATTGAATTCCTGATGGGGTATTTGGGAGGGATTTAACCTAAATTGGCGTTGGTATGGGAACCAAAAGAGAATAGAAGAGAAAATTATTAGGATTCACAAAATACCGGACAATGCAGCTGTACTAATTTCTGACAGGAGGTTTAACAGTGGAAGATGGAGTAAGAAATAAAGTCTAAATCATAGGTACTCTGCAGGGATCCGAATACTCAGAGTTTGGGGAGTTACAGATACAAATTGGTTCATGGAAATCTGGTGATGTGCTGATAACCAAGAGCTCTCTCAATGAGTGGCAGGACTGGGTGTTAAATATAACTGGGTAAAATGTATTCAGAAATGATGTAAAGAAAATGAAAGTTGGAATGATAAAAGTATTGGTTTAGTTAAGTGTTAATTAAGGAATTCAAGAGCAAGTGGATACCTCCAAGGACAGAATAAATTTAGTTGGAGGCACAGAATATAAAGTGTGCAATTGCGCTGTCAGGTGCAGTTTGTAGTCCACGAACTGATGGAAAGGATGCAAAGAATCAATATGCAGGCACCTTTGAGAGCAATGGCAACACTACAGAGTAATTATGTCCAGGCGGCATGGGGCACAGTGGTTAGCACTGCTGCCTCACAGCACCAGAGACCTGGGTTCAATTCCCGCCTCAGGTGACTGACTGTGTGGAGTTTGCACATTCTCCCCGTGTCTGCGTGGATTTCCTCCGGGTGCTCCAGTTTCCTCCCACAGTCTAAAGATGTGCAGATTAGGTGAATTGGCCATGCTAAATTGCCTGTAGTGTTAGGTGCAGGGGTAAATGTAGGGGAATGGGTCAGGGTGGGTTGCACTTTGGCGGGTCGGTGTGGGCTTGTTGGGCCGAAGAGTCTGTTTCCACACTGTAAGTAATCTAATCTAATCTAAAAAAAAGTAATCTAATCTAAAAATTTAAATTATCCACATATGGACTGCGACACTGATAATGTCTGGGCAGTGAGGGGCAAGAGTTCCAGGGTTGTATGGAGGAGAGTTAACTACAGTGTATGTGTTCAGCCCAAGAAAGTATACACTGTTGGACCTGGTTCTTGGAAGAGAGGTGTGGAAAATGGATACAGTGTCAGTCGGAAAAGTTTTCGGTCACAGCGATCATTTTATTGTAAAGTTCGGAATGATTGTAAGGAAGTATTTACAATAGTGGAGTGAGAAAAATCAGTTGACTGACAGTGGCAAGAATGAAGCTAGGAAGGTTAGACTCAACACCGAGTAGTTCAAAGAAAGACAAATCTTGACAATGGACTTGCTTCAAAGAGCATATGGTTTGCCTCCAGTCGAGAAATGCTCCCTCATATAGGAAAGACAGGATAAATAATTCCAACCTTCCCTGGATGACAGAGATTAAGATAACGGACATTAGAATTGGCATCAGATAGAGAATTGCTTTGAGAACTAGGAGGAATATTGGAGGTTCAGAGGGAAGATGATGGAGGAAAGAGAAATTATGAGTAAACCCAGAGCCAATGTGGAGTTGTCCCAGAATCTTCTGTGGGCACCACATAGTGAGAGCATTAAAAGGTGGATTAAGGCTGATTTGACATTAGAAAGAGGATTTGTACATAAAAGAAGGGTCGTGGCAGAGAGTTAAATGAATACTTTCCCTCTGTCTACCAAAGAGGGAGAAGCTACCCAGGCCGAGGGGATAGAGGTGTAAATCTACCTCCAGAAAGGTACAGTATTGATGAGGAAGATCTGTGTGGAACAGATGACAAAATATGTTTCACTGTATCTCCCTAAACATATGTGAAAATAAGCCATTCATTCATTCATTCGTCCATGGAATGAAATGGACTGTATTAATGTGGATACAAAATTGACTGATTGACAGGAAACCCGGAGAAATGATCTCACTGGATTTATCTTTCAGGCTGGTGGAAGATGTTGAGTGGCATTCCAGAGGGGTCAGTTTTGGGACCCACATTTGTTTTGATATATATGATTGATCTAAGTCTTGGTGTTCAGGGGACATTTTCAAAGTTTACAGCTTACAATTTGGAAAATTGTAAACTGTCAAGAAGATTTTGCTGAATTCCAAAAGACATCAACAAGTTGCTAAAGAGCAGAGAGGTGGTAGATATAGTTCAGTGCAGAAAAAGCATGAGAGAATGCAATTCACCAACAAGAACACTAAAAGACAAAATAAAATAAATGAATAATCAAAGAGGTACAGGAGCAAAGGTTTGGGGGACATATGTGCACAGATCATTGAAGAGGGCAGGACATAAGGCAGAAGTAAAGCACACACTATTCTTAGCTTTTGAACAATTGATACAAAGCGCAAAAGCAAAGAGGTGATGTTGAACTTGAATAAGACAGAGGTTCGACCTCAGCTGGAGTATTGTATACATTTCTGAGTGTCACATTATAGGACGGATGTGAACACATGGGATGTGATTCACAAGAATATTTCCAAAGATGAGAAACTACAGTTATGAAGTCAGACTGAAAACATTAGAACTGTTCCCTTTGGAGAGAAGTGGTAAAGTGGAGATGTGATGGACTTCTTCAAACTCAGAGGCAGCCTGATTTAGAAAAGGTCAGATAAAACTGTTCCTGCTCATAGAAGGAACAAGACCAAGAGGACACAGATTTCAAGTGAGATACAAAAGAAGAAACAATGAAATAGAACATCAAACAATCCAGCACAGAACAGGCCCTTCGGCCCTCAATGCTGCACTGACCTGTGAACTATTCTCAGCTCGCCCCCCTACACTATCCCATCATCATCCATGTGCTTATCTAAGGATTGTTTAAATCTCCTTAATGTGGCTGAGTTAACTACATTGGCAGGCAGGGCCTTCCACACCCTTACCACTCTCTGAGTAAAGAACCTGCCTCTGACATCTGTCTTAAATCTCTCACCCCTCAATTTGTAGTTATGCCCCCTCGTACACGCTGATGTCATCATCCTAGGAAAAAGTCTTTGACTGTCTACCCTATCTAATCCTCTGATCATCTTGTATGTCTCTATCAAATCCCCTCTTAGCCTTCTTCTTTCCATTGAGAACAGACACAAGTCTCCAAGCCTTTCCTCATAAGACACTCCCTCCAGACCAGGCAACATCCTGGTAAATCTCCTCTGCACCTTTTCCAATGCTTCCACATCCTTCCCGAAATATGGCGACCAGAACTGTACACAATATTCCAAGTGTGGCCGCACCAGCGTTTTGTATAGTTGCAGCATGATATTGCGGCTCCGGAACTCAATCCCTCTACATATGAAACTGAAAACTGAGTTGCTGGAAAAGCGCAGCAGGTCAGGCAGCATCCAAGGAGCAGGAGAATCGATGTTTCAGGCATAAGCCTTTCTTCCTGCCCACTGGTCTATAATTACCTGGGTCATATCTACTGCCCCTCTTGAACAAGGGCACAACATTTGCAATCCTCCAGTCCTCAGGTACTAAACCTGTAGACAATAATGAGTCTAATATCAAAGCCACAGGCTCTGCTATCTCCTCCCTAGCTTCCTCGGATACATCCCATCCGACCCAGGGGACGTGTCTACTTTAACTCCCTCTAGAATTGATAACACCTCTTTGTAACTAACCTCTATCCTTTCTAGTCTAATATCTCATATCTCATTCTTCTCCTCTACAATATCATACTTTTCCTGAGTGAAAACCAATGAAAAATGTTCGTTTAGCACCTCTCCGATCTCCACAGGGTCCCCACTCAACTTCCCACTTCTGTCTTTGATTGGCTCTATTCCTACCCGAATCATCCTTTTATTCCTCACATACCTATAGAAAGCTTTAGGGTTCTCCTTTATTCTTTTTGCTAAAGACTGCTTTTGTCCTCTCTTTGCTCTTCTTAACTCTCTCTTTAAATCTTTCATGGCTGATCTGTAACACTCCATCGCCTCATCTGAACCATCTTGCCTCATCAACATATAAGCCTCCTCCTTCCATTTAACAAGAGATGCAATTTCTGTCGTAAACCACGGTTCCCTTACCTTATCACTTCCTCCCTGCCTGACAGGGACATACCTATCAAGGACACAGAATATCTGTTCCTTAAACCAGCTCCACATTTCCATTGTCTGCATCTCCTGCATTTTGCTACCCCATTCTATGCATCCTAACTCTTGCCTAATCGTGTTTTAATTGCCCTTGCCCCATCGATAACTCTTGACCTGTGGCATATACCTATTTCTTTCCATCGCTAAACTAAACATAACTGAATTATCATTACTCCCTCCAAAGTGCTCACCCACAACTAAATCAAACACCTGGCCTGGTTCATTACAAAGCACCAGATCCAGTGTGGCCTCCCCTCTTGTTGGCCCTTTGACATACTGTGTCAGGGAACCCTCCTGTACACATTGGACAAAAACTGATCCATCCGACGTACTAGAGTTATAGCATTTCCAGTCAATGTTGGGGAAGTTAAATGTCCCCCATAATGACCACCCTGTTCCTTTCACTCCTACCCAGAATCATTTTGCCAATCCTCTCCTCCACCTCCCTGGGACTCTGCAGAGGCCTATAAAAAACTCCAAGCAGTCTGACCTCTCCTCTCCTGTTTCTAACCTCAGCCCACACTACCTCAGTAAACGAGTCCTCGTCAAAAGTGCTTTCAGTCACCGTTATACTGTCCTTGACTAACAAGGCCACGCCTCCCCTTCGTTTACCACCTTGCCTGTTCTTAATGAAAGATTTAAACCCTGGAACCTGCAACATCCATTCCTCACCCTGCTCTATCCATGTCTCCGAAATGGCCACAACATCGAAGTCCCAGGTACCTATCCATGCTGCAAGCTCACCTCCCTTATTTTGGATACTTCTGGCGTTGAAGTATACACACTTCAAACCACTTTGCTATCTGCCAGCACATTCCTGTGACCCTGAAATCCTGTCCCTGTCCTCCCTACTCTCATCCCCCTGTGCACTGCAGCTACACCTCTGGTTCCCACTCCCCTGCTGAGCTAGTTTAAACCCACCCGAATAGCACCAGCAAATTTCCCACCCAGGATATTAGTACCTCTCTGGTTCAATTGAAGACTGTCCTGTTTGTACAGGTCCCACCTTCCCCAGAATGAGCCCCAATTATCCATGTACCTGAAGCCCTCCCTCCTGCGCCATTCTTGCAGCTACGTGTTCAGCTGATATCTCTCCCTATTCCTTGCCTCGCTATCACGTGGCACGGGTAACAAACCAGAGATAACAACTCTGTTTGTTTCAGCTCTCAGCTTCCACCCGAGCTCCCTGAAATCCTGCCTTACATTCCTATCCCTCTTTCTACCGATGTTGTTGGTACCTACATGGACCACGACTTGAGGCTGGTCACCCTCTCCCTTCAGGACCCCAAAGATACAATCCGAGACATCATGGACCCTGGCACCTGGGAGGCAACACACCAACCGCAAGTCTCGTTCGTTCCCACCAAACTTTCTATCTGAGCCTCTAACTGTTGAGTCCCCAATGACTAACTCTCTCCTCCTTTCCCTCCTTCCCTTCTGTGCCACAGGGACAGGCTTTGTGCCAGAGACCTGGGCCCCACTGCATACCCCTGGTAAATCGTTCCCCCCCCCCACCCCAACAGTATCCAAAACATTATATTTGTTTTTCAGGGGAACGACCTTTTCAAATCAGCAAATAGTTCCAATAAATTTTGGTGTGTTGTAGATATTTAGGTGAAACATTCACGAAGGAATTGGATGATTATGTGACTTAAACTTATGTGAAGATATGGGGGAAAGGAGGACATCATTACCAACTTAATAGAATTCTTTGAGGCAGTGACAAAGTTGATTGATGAGGGAAGGGTGGTTTATGTTATATACATGGACTTCAGTAAGGAGGTTGATAAGGTTCCCCATGGTAGACTGATGAAGAAGGAGAAGTCGCATAGGGTCCAAGGATGTACCAACTAGGTAGATAGAGAACTGGCGGGGCAACAAGAGACAGAGAGTAGTAGTGGAAGGGAGTGTCTCCAAGTGGAGAACTTTGACCAGTGATATTCCACAAGGATCTGTGCTGGCACCACTGTTGTTTGTGATGTACATAAATGATTTGGAGAAAGTTATAGGTGGTCTGATTCGCACGTTCGCAGGTCTCTGGCACAGAGTCTGTCCCTGCTGCTCAGAAGGGAAGGGGAAGAGGAGCAGAGCAGTAGTCATTGGGGACTCCATAGTTAGGGGGACAGATAGGAGGTTCTGTGGGGATGAGAGAGACTCACGGTTGGTGTGTTGCCTCCCGGGTGCCAGGGTTCATGATGGCTCTGATCGTGTTTTTTGGGATCCTTAAGGGGGAGGGGGAGCAGCCCCAAGTCATGGTCCACATAGGCATCAACGACAGGCAGGAAGAAAGATGGGGATTTAAGGCAGAAATTCAGGGAGCTAGGATGGTAGCTTAGAGCTAGGAAGAACAGAGTTGTTATCTCTGGTTTGTGCCAGTGCCACGTGCTAGTGAGGCGAGGAATAGTGAGAGAGAGGAGTTGAACACGTGGCTATAGGGACGGTGCAGGTGGGAGCGTTTTGGATTCTTGGATAATTGGGGCTCTTTCTGGGGAAGATGGGACCTCTACAAGCAGGATGGTCTTCACCTGAACCAGAGGGATACCAATATCCTGGGGGGGATATTCGCTAAGGCTATTGGGGTGGGTTTAAACTAATCCAGCAGGGGGATGGGAACCAAAATTGTAGTTCGAGTAGAAAAGGTTGAGAGTAGGGAGGTCCGAAATCAAGTTTCAGGGACGGAAGATGGCACCGGCAAGCAAGAAGTTGGTTTGAAGTGTGTCTACTTCAACGCCAGGAGCATCCGGAATAAGGTGGATGAACTTGCAGCATGGGTTGGTACCTGGGACTTCAATGTTGTGGCCACATGGATAGAGCAGGGACAGGAATGGTTGTTGCAGGTTCCGGGGTTTAGATGTTTGAGTAAGAACAGGGAAGATGATAAAAGAGGGTGAGGTGTGGCATTGTTGATCAAGGACAGTATTGCAGTTGCAGAAAGGATGTTTGGGGACTCGTCAACTGAGGTAGTATGGACTGAGGTTAGAAACAGAAAAGGAGAGGTCACCCTGTTAGGAGCTTTCTATAGGCCTCCAAATAATTCCAGAGATGTAGAGGAAAAGATAGCAAAGATGATTCTCGATAGGAGTCAGAGAGACAGGGTAGTTGTCATGGGGGACTTCAACTTTCCAAATATTGACTGGGATCACTACAGTACGAGTACTATAGATGGGCCAGTTTTTGTCCAGTGTGTGCAGGAGGGCTTCCTGACACAGTATGTAGACAGGCCTACAAGGGACAAAGCCACATTAGATTTGGTACTGGGTAATGAGCCCGGCCAGGTGTTAGACTTGGAAGTAGGTGAGCACTTTGGCGATAGCGATCACAATTCCGTTATGTTTACTTTAATGATAGAAAGGGATAGGTGTATACCACTGGGCAAGAGTTACAGCTGGGGGAAAGGCAATTACGATGAGGCAAGATTTAGGAAGCATAGGATGGGGAAGGAAACTACACGGGATGGGCACGTTAGAAATGTGGAGCTTATTCAAGGAAAAGCTCCTGTGTGTCCCAGATAAGTATGTACCTGTCAGGCAGGGAGGAAGCTGTAGAGTGCGGGAGCTGTGGTTACAAAGGAAGTGGAATCTCTGGTCAAGAGGAAGAAGAAGGCTTATGTTACGATGAGATGTGAAAGCTCAGTTAGGGCACTTGAGGGTTACAAGGTAGCCAGGAAAGACCTAAAGAGAGAGCTCAGAAGAGCCAGGAGGAGACATGAGAAGTTGTTGGCGGATAGGATCAGGGTAAACCCTAAGGCTTTCTATAGGTGTTTAAGGAATAAAAGAATGACGAGAGTAAGATTAGGGCCAATCAAGGATAGTAGTGGGAAGTTGTGTGTGGAGTCAGAGGAGATAGGGGGAAGCACTTAATGAATATTTTTCGACTCTAGAAAACGACAATGTTGTCGAGGAAAATACTGAGGTACAGGCTACTAGACTGGGGGTGGGATTGAGGTTCACAAGGAAGAGGTATTAGAAATACTGCAGAGTGTGAAAATAGATAAGTCCCCTGGCCCGATGGGATCTATCCTAGGATCCTCTGGGAAGCCAGGGAGGAGATTGCCGAGCCTTTGGCATTGATCTTTAAATCGTCATTGTCTACAGGAATACTGCCAGAAGACTGGAGGATAGCAAATGTGGTTCCCCTGTTCAAGATGGGGAGTAGAGACAACCTTGGTAATTATAGACCAGTGAGCCTTACTTCAGTTGTTGGTAAAGTGTTAGAAAAGGTTATAAGAGGATTTATAATCTTCTAGAAAAGAATAATTTGATGAGGGATAGTCAGCACAGATTTGTGAAGGGTAGGTCGTGCCTCACAAACCTTATTGAGTTTTTTGACAAAGTGACCAAACAGGTAGATGAGAGTAAACTGGTTGATGTGGTGTATATGGATTTCAGCAAGGCGTTCGATAAGGTTCCCCACAGTAGGCTATTGTACAAAATGCAGAAGAATGGATTGTGGGAGACATAGCAGTTTGGATCAGTAATTGGCTTGCTGCAAGAAGACAGAGGGTGGTGGTTGATGGGAAATGTTCATCCTGGAGTCCAGTTACCAGTGGTGTACTGCAAGGGTCGGTGTTGGGTCCACTGCTGTTCATCATTTTTATAAACGACCTGGATGAGGGCGTAGAAGGGTGGGTTAGTAAATTTGCAGACGACACTAAGGTCAGTGGAGTTGTGGATAATGACAAAGGATGTTGTAGGTTACAGAGAGACATAGATAAGCTGCAGAGCTGGGCTGAGAGGTGGCAAATGGAGATTAATGTGGACAAGTGTGAGGTGATTCACTTTAGTCGGAGTAACCGGAATGCAAAGTACTGGGCTAATGGTAAGATTCTTGGGAGTGCAGATGAGCAGAGAGATCTCGGTGTCCAGGTACACAGATCCTTGAAAGTTGCCACCCAGGTTGAAAGGGTTGTTAAGAAAGTTTACAGTCTTTTAGACAATAGACAATAGACAATAGGTGCAGGAGTAGGCCATTCAGCCCTTCGAGCCTGCACCACCATTCAATATGATCATGGCTGATCATTCCTAATCAGTATCCTGTTCCTGCCTTATCTCCATAACCCTTGATTCCACTATCTTTGAGAGCTCTATCCAACTCTTTTAGATTAGATTAGATTACATTACAGTGTGGAAACAGGCCCTTCGGCCCAACATGTCCACACCGACCCGCCGAAGCGAAACCCACCCATACCCCTACATTTACCCATTACCTAACACTACGGGCAATTTAGCATGGCCAATTCACCTGACCCTGCACATCTTTTGTGACTGTGGGAGGAAACCGGAGCACCCAGAGGAAACCCACGCAGACACGGGAAGAACGTGCAAACTCCACACAGTCAGTCGCCTGAGGCGGGAATTGAACCCGGGTCTCACCCAGAGAGTGGTGGCTGTGTGGAATGCTCTGCCCTAGGGGGCAGTGGAGGCCCACTCTCTGGATTCATTTAAGAAAGAGTGGGCGGCACGGTGGCACAGTGGTTAGCACTGCTGCCTCACAGCGCCTGAGACCCGGGTTCAATTCCCGCCTCAGGCGACTGACTGTGTGGAGTTTGCACGTTCTTCCCGTGTCTGCGTGGGTTTCCTCCGGGTGCTCCGGTTTCCTCCCACAGTCACAAAAGATGTGCAGGGTCAGGTGAATTGGCCAGAGAGGGGATCTGATTGAGACGTATAAGATTATGAAAGGATTGGACACTCTGGAGGCAGGAAACATATTTCCACTGATGGGTGAGTGCCGAACCAGAGGACACAGCTTAAAAATACAGGGTAGACCATTTAGGACAGAGCTCAGGAGAAACTTCTTCACCCAGAGAGTGGTGGCTGTGTGGAATGCTCTGCCCTAGGGGGCAGTGGAGGCCCACTCTCTGGATTCATTTAAGAAAGAGTGGGCGGCACGGTGGCACAGTGGTTAGCACTGCTGCCTCACAGCACCTGAACCTACGCTGCACTCCCTCAATAGCCAGAATGTCTTTTCTCAAATTTGGAGACCAGAACTGCACACAGTATTCCAGGTGTGGTCTCACCAGGGCCCTGTACAGTTGCAGAAGCACCTCTTTGCTTCTATACTCAATTCCTCTTGTTATGAAGGCCAGCATGCTATTAGCCTTCTTCACTACCTGCTGTACCTGCATGCTTACCTTCATTGACTGGTGTACAAGAACACCCAGATCTCTCTGTACTGCCCTTTTACCTAAATTGATTCCATTGAGGTAGTAATCTGCCTTTCTGTTCTTGCCACCAAAGTGGATAACCATACATTTATCCACATTAAACTGCATCTGCCATGCATCTGCCCACTCACCTAACTTGTCAAGGTCACCCTGTAATCTCCTAACATCCTCATCACATTTCACCCTGCCGCCCAGCTTTGTATCATCAGCAAATTTGCTAATGTTATTGCTGATACCATCTTCTATATCATTAACATATATTGTAAAAAGCTGCGGTCCCAGCACGGATCCCTGCGGTACCCCACTGGTCACTGCCTGCCATTCCGAAATGGAGCCGTTTATCACTACCCTTTGTTTCCTATTAGCTAACCAATTTTCAATCCAATCTAGTACTTTGCCCCCAATACCATGCGCCCTAATTTTACTCACTAATCTCCTATGTGGGACTTTATCAAAAGCTTTCTGAAAGTCCAGGTACACTACATCTACTGGATTTCCCTCATCCATCTTCACTCAGCGAGTCGTAAGTTCATGGAATGCCCTGCCAGCAGCAGTGGTGGACTCTCCCTCTTTATGGGCATTTAAACGGGCATTGGATAGGTATATGGAGGATAGTGGGTTAGTATAGGTTAGGTGGGCTTGGATCGGCGCAACATCGAGGGCCAAAGGGCCTGTACTGCGCTGTATTGTTCTATGTTCTATAGTTACATCCTCAAAAAATTCAAGAAGATTAGTCAAGCATGATTTCCCCTTCATAAATCCATGCTGACTCTGTCCTATCCTGTTACTACTATCCAGATGTGCCATAATTTCATCCTTTATAATAGACTCCTTCATCTTTCCCACCACTGAGGTCAGACTAATTGGTCTATAATTTCCTGCTTTCTCTCTCCCACCTTTCTTAAAAAGTGGTATAACATTAGCCATCCTCCAATCCTCAGGAACTGACCCCGAATCTATTGAACTCTGGAAAATAATCACCAACACATCCACGATTTCCCGAGCCACCTCCTTCAGTACCCTGGGATGCAGACCGTCAGGCCCCGGGGACTTATCAACCTTCAGACCTAACAGTCTCTCCAACGCCAATTCCTGGCAAATATAAATTCCCTTAAGTTCAGGTCCTTCAGCCACTGTTACCTCAGGGAGATTGCTTGTGTCTTCCCCAGTGAACACAGATCTGAAGTACCCATTTAATTCCTCTGCCATTTCTTTGTTCCTGGTAATATATTCCCCTGTTTCTGTCTTCAAGGGCCCAATTTTTGTCCTAACCATTTTTTTGCCTTGCACATACCTAAAAAAGCTTTTACTATCCTCCTTAATATTATTGGCCAGTTTACCTTCGTATCTCATTTTTCCTCTGCGTATTTCCTTCTTAGTAATCCTCTGTTGCTCTTTAAAAGCTTCCCAGTCCTCAGT
The DNA here is from genome assembly GCF_037043375.1 of Chiloscyllium plagiosum. NCBI lineage: Eukaryota > Metazoa > Chordata > Chondrichthyes > Orectolobiformes > Hemiscylliidae > Chiloscyllium > Chiloscyllium plagiosum. The sequence continues at coordinate 1,291,213 of NW_028270150.1, read as the reverse complement.
TTTCCCACTTATCTTTGCTATGTTATACATTTCCTCTTTTAACTTTATATGTTTCTTAACTTCCCTCGTCAGCCACGGCCACCCATGCCTCCTCCTGGGATCTTTCTTCCTTTTAGGAATGAACTGATCCTGCAACTTCTGCATTATACACAGAAATATCCGCCATTGTTCCTCCACGGTCATCCCTGCTAAGGTATTGCACCATTGAACTTTGGCCAGCTCCTCCCTCATAGCTCCATAGTTCCCTTTATTCAACAGAAGTACTGTCACTTCCGACTGTACCCTCTCCCTCTCAAATTGCAGATTGAAGCTTATTGTATTATGGTCACTACTTCCCAATGGCTCCTTCACTTCGAGGTCACTGACCAATTCTGGTTCGTTGCACAATACCAGATCCAGAATTGCCTTCTCCCTGGTCGGCTCCAGCACCAGCTGCTCTAAGAATCCATCTCTGAGGCACTCCACAAAGTCTCTTTCTTGAGGCCCAATACCATCCTGATTCTCCCAGTCTACCTGCATGTTGAAATCCCCCATAACAACTGTAGTAACATCTTTGCGACAGGCCAATTTCAGCTCCTGATTCAACTTGCATCCGACATCCAGACTACTGTTTGGGGGCCTGTAGATAACTCCCAAGAGGGTCTTTTTACCGTTAGTATTTCACAGCTCTATCCACACTGACTCTACATCTCCTGACTCTAGGTCCCCCCCGCGCAAGGGACTGAATATCATCCCTTAACAACATGGCCACCCCACCCCCTCTGCCCGTCAGTCTGTCCTTACGATAGCACGTGTAGCCTTGAATATTCATTTCCCAGGCCCTGTCCACTTGAAGCCACGTCTCAGTTATCCCCACAATATCATATCTGCCAATTTCCAAAAGAGCCTCAAGCTCACCCATCTTATTTCTAATGCTTCGTGCATTCATGTATAGTATTTTTAATTTGTTACTGCCCTCACCCTTCGCATCAGCTCCTATTTCACTCAACCTTACAGCATGATCCCTTTCCGAGTTTTCTGCCTCATTAATACAGTTGTCTTTCTTGACTTCTCTTGTTCTAACTTTCCCTTCAATTTCCTTTTTAAACATCCAGCTTGTCCCCCCCCCCCCCCCCCCCCCCCCCCCCGCTATTTAGTTTAAACGTAGCTGTGTTGCAGTAGCAAACCTGCCTGCCAGAATGCTGGTCCCTAACCTATTTAGGTGCAAGCCGTCTCTCTTGTAGAATTTATGTTTACCACAAAACATACCCCAGTGATCCAAGAATTTAAATCCTTGCTTCCTACACCAGTTCCCCAGCCACACGTTCAAGTCCATTATCTCCCTGTTTCTGGCCTCACCAGCCCGAGGAAGTGGAAGCAAACCGGAGATAACCACCTTGGACATCCTGCTTTTCAGCCTTCTTCCTAGTTCTCCGAAGTCCCTCTGTAGTATGTTCCTCCTCTTCTTCCCGACATCATTTGTGCCGACATGTACCACCACCTCTGGCTCTTCACCCTCGTCCTTGAGGATTTCCTGCACTCTGTCCGCGATGTCTTTCACTCTAGCACCAGGAAGGCAACACACCATCCTTAAGTCCTGCCTGCTGCCACAAAAACCCCGGTCAGTTCCTCTCATGATGGAGTCCCCTATTACCATGGCTCTGTGCGATGTCCGACTCTTCCGCTCTGTCTCCACGCCAACTTTTGATTGACAGACCTGGCCGCCTCGCGGACTGGCAGTGTCATCTGTCTCTACTGTTTCCAAAAGATTCAACTTGTTCCTGACAGGTACTTCCCCCGGGGTCTCTTGCACCTGTCTCCTCTCCGCTTTCCTCATTGTCTGCTCTCTCCTGCTCTCTTCTGGCATGATTGGTGTAATAACCTCGCTGAAGGTCTTATAGAACATAGAACATAGAAGAATACAGCGCAGTACAGGCCCTTTGGCCCTCGATGTTGCGCCGATCCAAGCCCACCTAACCTACACTAGCCCACTATCCTCCATATACCTATCCAATGCCCATTTAAATGCCCATAAAGAGGGAGAGTCCACCACTGCTACTGGCAGGGCATTTCATGAACTCAAGACTCGCTGAGTAAAGAACCTACCCCTAACATCTGTCCTATACCTACCCCCCCTTAATTTAAAGCTATGCCCCCTTGTAATAGCTGACTCCATACGAGGAAACAGATTCTCACTGTCGACCCTATCTAAACCCCTAATCATCTTGTACACCTCTATCAAGTCACCCCTAAACCTTCTTTTCTCCAATGAAAACAACCCCAAGTGCCTCAGCCTTTCCTCATACGATCTTCCTACCATACCAGGCAACATCCTGGTAAACCTCCTCTGCACCCGTTCCAGTGCCTCCACATCCTTCCTATAGTATGGCGACCAAAACTGCACACAATACTCCAGATGTGGCCGCACCAGAGTCTTATACAACTGCAACATGACCTCAGTACTCCGGAACTCAATTCCTCTACCAATAAAAGCCAGTACGCCATATGCCTTCTTCACCGCACTATTTACCTGGGTGGCAACTTTCAAAGATTTGTGTACATTGACACCAAGATCCCTCTGCTCATCCACACTACCAAGTATCCGTCCATTAGCCCAGTACCCCATCTTTTTATTACTCTTACCAAAGTGAATCACCTCACACTTAGCTACATTGAACTCCATTTGCCACCTTTCTGCCCAGTTCTGCAGCTTATCTATATCCCGCTGTAACCTGCCACATCCTTCCTCACTGTCTACAACTCCTCCGACTTTCGTATCATCCGCAAACTTGCTCACCCAACCTTCTAACCCCTCCTCCAGGTCATTTATAAAAAATGACAAACAGCAATGGTCCCAAAACAGATCCTTGCGGAACACCGCTAGTGACGACACTCCAAGATGAACCTTTGCCATCAACTACTACCCTCTGTATTCTTCCAGCCAGCCAACTCCTAATCCAAACCTCCAACTCATCCTCAATGCCATACCTCCGTATTTTTTGCAGTAGTCCACCATGGGGAACCTTATCAAACGCCTTACTAAAATCCATATATACCACATTTACTGCTTTCCCCTCGTCCACCTCCTTAGTCACCTTCTCAAAGAATTCAATAAGGTTTGTGAGGCACGACCTGCCCTTCACAAAACCATGCTGACTATCCTTGATCACATTATTCCTATCCAGATGTTCATAAATCCTATCCCTTACAATTCTCTCTAAGATTTTGCCCACAACAGAAGTGAGACTCACCGGCCTATAGTTACTAGGGTTATCCCTACTCCCCTTCTTGAACAAGGGAACCACATTTGCTAGCCTCCAATCTTCTGGCACTACTCCTGTAGACAACAAGGACATAAAAATCAAGGCCAATGGCTCTGCAATCTCCTCCCTTGCTTCCCAGAGAATCCTAGGATAAATGTCATCAGGCCCAGGGGACTTATCTATTTTCACCCTTTCCAGGATTTCCAACACCTCTTCTCTACATACCTCAAAGCCATCCATTCTATTTAATTGTGATTCAGTATTCACATCGACAACAATGTCCTGTTCCTGAGTGAATACTGACGAAAAGTATTCATTCAATGTCTCCCCAATCTCTTCAGCCTCCACGCAACTTCCCACTACTATCCTTGACTGGACCTATTCCTACCCTAGTCATTCTTTTATTCCTGACATACCTATAGAAAGCCTTAGGGTTTTCCCTAATCCTACCAACTAAGGCCCTTTCATGTCCCCTCCTTGCTGCTCTTAGCTCTCTCTTCAGGTCCTTCCTGGCTACCCTATAACTCTCAATCGCCCCAATTGAACCTTCACGCCTCATCTTTACTTTTTTTTTCTTTTTTTTTATTTCAAATTAAGCCCTTTTAATGTAGTAAATAATCTTAAAAATATTTTCAAAGTACTCACAAATTCAGGAGCCAAATTAAAGGAGATGTCAAACACTTGGACAGAGAGGAAAGAATTCAATAGACAGGCTAAGCAGTTTTTCCCTGAAATAAAAAGACCAGTTCCACACAACAAAAAAGTTGTTTCACACAATTTCAAACCAAATCTATCAGACACTCCCTTGAGTATTTTTAACATAGCATTACAATGTAACACAAGATACAGTGTGCTTTTTAAAATTGAGAATAAATCCATTTTATAAGACAAATTAATATTTATTCTGAATGTACAATTTAAAGCTTTAAGCACATAATGAAGAGAGATCAAAACAATGATCAAAGTTATTTCACAAAATGGATGAAAGTTTAACAGAAAGGAAATTATAATTATAACTAATGCTCTTTTTCTTGCAAAATGACCCATATTTATAGAAGAAACATCACCAAATATTTTGAACCACATTGGTGTTATTGCTTTGCTCTTTAAAACCACCTACAGCACTGGGACACTTTCACCAATATCAACACCCCATTGTTTAATAAAACACAAGTTTTCAATAGATGAAAAAAAAAGTCTTGTCCAGAAAGATCTCGTTCTCTCGGATGAGCCTAAGGTCTTCGAGTTCTTTCATCAATGCTGCAATATGCTCGGTCAATAGCTGAATGTGCACACATTTTCCACACATATATGAGCCAGACACACCAGAGTCGTTGACCTCCCACATCAAGCACGTAGCGCACTGAACCAGCTGGGCAGTCATGTCTTCACCCTCTTCAACTGTGGCGTGATCACTTCACTCAACCTCCTTGTCAAAGAGTCCTGAGCTGAAGCCTCACTCTTCGATCCAAACTTCCTTAGACCCTCTTTTTGTGGCACGTCTGTGGACTCTTAATTAAGGTTAGAGGAGGAGGGAGGGAGGGCGACCCTACTTTGTAGGACCTGGGGTTTAGAACACACTCACTCTAATAGTAATCACTTACCTTCCCGACCGGCTTTGCGCTCCGTCTGAACTTCCGCCCAGCTCCCGCCGCTCTCTGCTGCGAAAAGTGAGTAGGTCTGAGTGTGTATAGCAGTGAGTGTGTACAGAGTGGGTGTGTACAGCAATGAGTGAGTTTGGGCGTGTACAGCAATGAGTGACTGTGTACAGCAGTGGGTGTGTACAGTAATGAGTGAGTGTGGGTGTGTGCAGCAGTGGGTGTGAACAGTAATGAGTGAGTGTGGGTGTGTGCAGCAGTGGGTGTGAACAGTAATGAGTGAGTGTGAGTGTGTATAGCAGTGGGTGTGTACAGCAATAAGTGAGTGTGAGTGTGTATAGAAGTGAATGTGTACAGCAGTGGGTGTGTACAGCAATGAGTGGCTGTGGGTGTGTACAGCAATGAGAGAGTGTGAGTGTGTATAGCAGTATGTGTATAGCAGTGGGTGGGTACAGCAGTGGTTGGGTACCTGCATGAGTGAGTCACAGTGTGAATAGCAGTGAGTGTGTATAGCAATGAGTGAGTGTGATTGTGTATAGCAATGAGTGTGTTCAGCAGTGGGTGTGTACAGCAATGAGTGAGTGTGGATGTGTACAGCAGTGGGTTTGTACAGCAGTGAGTGAGTGTGTACAGCAATGAATGAGTGTGAGTGTGTATAGCAGTGAGTGTGTACAGCAATGAATGAGTATGTACAACAATGAGTGAGTGAGAGTGTGTATAGCAGTGGGTGTGTACAGCAGTGGGTGTGTACAGCAGTGATTGAGTGTGTACAGCAATGAGTGAGTGAGACTATGTATAGCAGTGGGCGTGTATAGCAATGAATGAGTGTGGTGTGTATCCAGTGGATGTGTATAGCAGTGGGTGTGTACTGCAATGAGTGAGTGTGGGTGTGTATAGCAGTGGGTGTGTATAACAGTAGGTGTGTACAGCAGTGAGTGAGTGAGAATGTGTATAGCAGTGGGTGTGTTTCGCACTGAGTGAGTGTGGTTTATATAGCAGTGAATGTGGGTTGTGTAAAGCAGTGGGTGTGTATAGCAGTGGGTGTGTATAACCGTGAGTGAATCTGGGTGTGTATAGCAGTGAGTGTGTACAGCAGTGAGTATGTACAGCAATGAGTGAGTGTGAGTGTGTATAGCAGTGGGTGTGTACAGCAATGAGTGAGTGTGTGTATAGCAGTGAATGTGTAAAGCAGTGAGTGAGTTTGGGTGTGTATAGCAGTGGGTGTGTACAGCAATGAGTGAGTGTGGTTTTGTATAGCAGTGGGTGTGTACTGCAATGAGTGAGTGAGAGTGTATACAGCAGTGTGTGTGTACAGTAGTGTGTACAGCAATGAGGGAGTGTGAGTGTGTATTGCAGTGAGTGTGTAAAGCAGTGAGTGAGTGTGAGTGTGTACAGCAGTGTGTGTGTACAGCAGTGGGTGTGTACAGCAGTGGGTGTGTACAGCCATGAGTGAGTGTGTGTAGCAATGAGTGAGTGTGGGTGTGTATAGCAGTGGGTGTGTAGAGCTGTGAGTGTGTATAGCAGTGTGTGTATAGCAGTGGGTGTCTAAAGCAATGAGTGAGTGAGAATGTGTACAGCAGTTGGTGTGTGAACAGCAATGAGTGAGTGTGTACAGCAGTGGGTGTTTAAAGCAGTGGGTGGGTACAGCCAAGAGTGAGTGACAGTGTGAATTGCAGTGAGTGTGTGTGTATAGCAATGTGTGTGTATAACAGTGGGTGTGTATAGCAGTGAGTGTATATGGCTATGAGTGAGTGTGTATCGCAGTGATTGTGTACAGCAATGAGTGAGTGTGGGTGTATATAGCAGTGCGTGTGTACAGCAATGAGTGAGTGTGGGTGTGTATAGCAGTGGACGTGTATAGCACTGGGTGTATACAGCAATGGGTGAGTGTGAATGTGTATAGCAATGAGTGTGTATAGCAGTGAGTGTGTACAGCACTGACTGTGGGTGTGTATAACAGTGGGTGTGTACAGCATTGGGTGGGTACAGGCATGAGTGAGTCACAGTGTGAATAGCAGTGGGTGTGCACAGCAATGAGTGAGTGTGATTGTGTATAGCAGTGAGCGTGTTCAGCAGTGGGTGTGTACAGCAATGAGTGAGTATGTACAGCAGTGAGTGAGTGTGTACAGCAGTGAGTTTGTACAGCAATGAGTGTGTGTGTATAGCAGTGAGTGTATATAGCAGTGAGTGCATGTGTATAGCAGTGAGTATGTACAGGAATGGGTGAGTGAGCGTGTGTATAGCAGTGAGTATGTACAGGAATGAGTGAGTGTAAGTGTGTATAGCAGTGGGTGTGTGTAGTTATGTGTGAGTGTCGGTGTGTATAGCTGTAGGCATGTTCAGCAATGAGTGAGTGTGAGTGTGTATGACAGTGAGTGTGTATAGCAGTGACTCTGTATAGCAGTGGGTGTGTACAGCAATGAGTGAGTATGAGTGTGTATAGCAGTGAGTGTGTACGGCAATGAGTGAGTGTATGTATAATAGTGACTGTGTACAGCAGTGAGTGTGTGCATCAATGAGTGAGTGTGTGAATAGCAATGAGTGTATAGCAGTGGATGCGTACAGCAATGAATGAGTGTGAGTGTGTATAGCAGTGAATTTGTACAGCAATGAATGAGTGTGAGTGTGTATAGCAGTGAGTGCGTGCATCAATGAGTGAGTGCGTGTATAGCAGTGAATGTGTATAGCAGTGGGTGTGTACAGCAATGAATGAGTGTGAGTGTGTATAGCAGTGAATTTGTAAAGCAATGAGTGAGTGTGAGTGTGTACAGCAGTGAGTGTGTACAGCAATGAGTCAGTGTAAGTGTGTATAGTAGTGGGTGTGTATAGCAGTGAGTTTGTACAGCAATGAGTGAGTGTGAGTGTGTATAGCAGTGGGTGTGTGTAGTTATGTGTGAGTGTCGGTGTGTATAGCTGTAGGCATGTTCAGCAATGAGTGAGTGTGAGTGTGTATGACAGTGAGTGTGTATAGCAGTGACTCTGTATAGCAGTGGGTGTGTACAGCAATGAGTGAGTATGAGTGTGTATAGCAGTGAGTGTGTACGGCAATGAGTGAGTGTGGGTGTGTATAGCAGTGGACGTGTATAGCACTGGGTGTGTACAGCAATGGGTGAGTGTGAATGTGTATATCAATGAGTGTGTATAGCAGTGAGTGTGTACAGCACTGACTGTGGGTGTGTATAACAGTGGGTGTGTACAGCATTGGGTGGGTACAGGCATGAGTGAGTCACAGTGTGAATAGCAGTGGGTGTGCACAGCAATGAGTGAGTGTGATTGTGTATAGCAGTGAGCGTGTTCAGCAGTGGGTGTGTACAGCAATGAGTGAGTATGTACAGCAGTGAGTGAGTGTGTACAGCAGTGAGTTTGTACAGCAATGAGTGTGTGTGTATAGCAGTGAGTGTATATAGCAGTGAGTGCATGTGTATAGCAGTGAGTATGTACAGGAATGAGTGAGTGAGCGTGTGTATAGCAGTGAGTATGTACAGGAATGAGTGAGTGTAAGTGTGTATAGCAGTGGGTGTGTGTAGTTATGTGTGAGTGTCGGTGTGTATAGCTGTAGGCATGTTCAGCAATGAGTGAGTGTGAGTGTGTATGACAGTGAGTGTGTATAGCAGTGACTCTGTATAGCAGTGGGTGTGTACAGCAATGAGTGAGTATGAGTGTGTATAGCAGTGAGTGTGTACGGCAATGAGTGAGTGTATGTATAATAGTGACTGTGTACAGCAGTGAGTGTGTGCATCAATGAGTGAGTGTGTGTATAGCAATGAGTGTATAGCAGTGGATGCGTACAGCAATGAATGAGTGTGAGTGTGTATAGCAGTGAATTTGTACAGCAATGAATGAGTGTGAGTGTGTATAGCAGTGAGTGTGTGCATCAATGAGTGAGTGCGTGTATAGCAGTGAATGTGTATAGCAGTGGGTGTGTACAGCAATGAATGAGTGTGAGTGTGTATAGCAGTGAATTTGTAAAGCAATGAGTGAGTGTGAGTGTGTACAGCAGTGGGTGTGTAGAGCTGTGAGTGTGTATAGCAGTGTGTGTATAGCAGTGGGTGTCTAAAGCAATGAGTGAGTGAGAATGTGTACAGCAGTTGGTGTGTGAACAGCAATGAGTGAGTGTGTACAGCAGTGGGTGTGTAAAGCAGTGGGTGGGTACAGCCAAGAGTGAGTGACAGTGTGAATTGCAGTGAGTGTGTGTGTATAGCAATGTGTGTGTATAACAGTGGGTGTGTATAGCAGTGAGTGTATATGGCTATGAGTGAGTGTGTATCGCAGTGATTGTGTACAGCAATGAGTGAGTGTGGGTGTATATAGCAGTGCGTGTGTACAGCAATGAGTGAGTGTGGGTGTGTATAGCAGTGGACGTGTATAGCACTGGGTGTATACAGCAATGGGTGAGTGTGAATGTGTATAGCAATGAGTGTGTATAGCAGTGAGTGTGTACAGCACTGACTGTGGGTGTGTATAACAGTGGGTGTGTACAGCATTGGGTGGGTACAGGCATGAGTGAGTCACAGTGTGAATAGCAGTGGGTGTGCACAGCAATGAGTGAGTGTGATTGTGTATAGCAGTGAGCGTGTTCAGCAGTGGGTGTGTACAGCAATGAGTGAGTATGTACAGCAGTGAGTGAGTGTGTACAGCAGTGAGTTTGTACAGCAATGAGTGTGTGTGTATAGCAGTGAGTGTATATAGCAGTGAGTGCATGTGTATAGCAGTGAGTATGTACAGGAATGGGTGAGTGAGCGTGTGTATAGCAGTGAGTATGTACAGGAATGAGTGAGTGTAAGTGTGTATAGCAGTGGGTGTGTGTAGTTATGTGTGAGTGTCGGTGTGTATAGCTGTAGGCATGTTCAGCAATGAGTGAGTGTGAGTGTGTATGACAGTGAGTGTGTATAGCAGTGACTCTGTATAGCAGTGGGTGTGTACAGCAATGAGTGAGTATGAGTGTGTATAGCAGTGAGTGTGTACGGCAATGAGTGAGTGTATGTATAATAGTGACTGTGTACAGCAGTGAGTGTGTGCATCAATGAGTGAGTGTGTGTATAATAGTGACTGTGTACAGCAGTGAGTGTGTGCATCAATGAGTGAGTGTGTGAATAGCAATGAGTGTATAGCAGTGGATGCGTACAGCAATGAATGAGTGTGAGTGTGTATAGCAGTGAATTTGTACAGCAATGAATGAGTGTGAGTGTGTATAGCAGTGAGTGCGTGCATCAATGAGTGAGTGCGTGTATAGCAGTGAATGTGTATAGCAGTGGGTGTGTACAGCAATGAATGAGTGTGAGTGTGTATATCAGTGAATTTGTAAAGCAATGAGTGAGTGTGAGTGTGTACAGCAGTGAGTGTGTACAGCAATGAGTCAGTGTAAGTGTGTATAGTAGTGGGTGTGTATAGCAGTGAGTTTGTACAGCAATGAGTGAGTGTGAGTGTGTATAGCAGTGGGTGTGTGTAGTTATGTGTGAGTGTCGGTGTGTATAGCTGTAGGCATGTTCAGCAATGAGTGAGTGTGAGTGTGTATGACAGTGAGTGTGTATAGCAGTGACTCTGTATAGCAGTGGGTGTGTACAGCAATGAGTGAGTATGAGTGTGTATAGCAGTGAGTGTGTACGGCAATGAGTGAGTGTGGGTGTGTATAGCAGTGGACGTGTATAGCACTGGGTGTGTACAGCAATGGGTGAGTGTGAATGTGTATATCAATGAGTGTGTATAGCAGTGAGTGTGTACAGCACTGACTGTGGGTGTGTATAACAGTGGGTGTGTACAGCATTGGGTGGGTACAGGCATGAGTGAGTCACAGTGTGAATAGCAGTGGGTGTGCACAGCAATGAGTGAGTGTGATTGTGTATAGCAGTGAGCGTGTTCAGCAGTGGGTGTGTACAGCAATGAGTGAGTATGTACAGCAGTGAGTGAGTGTGTACAGCAGTGAGTTTGTACAGCAATGAGTGTGTGTGTATAGCAGTGAGTGTATATAGCAGTGAGTGCATGTGTGTAGCAGTGAGTATGTACAGGAATGAGTGAGTGAGCGTGTGTATAGCAGTGAGTATGTACAGGAATGAGTGAGTGTAAGTGTGTATAGCAGTGGGTGTGTGTAGTTATGTGTGAGTGTCGGTGTGTATAGCTGTAGGCATGTTCAGCAATGAGTGAGTGTGAGTGTGTATGACAGTGAGTGTGTATAGCAGTGACTCTGTATAGCAGTGGGTGTGTACAGCAATGAGTGAGTATGAGTGTGTATAGCAGTGAGTGTGTACGGCAATGAGTGAGTGTATGTATAATAGTGACTGTGTACAGCAGTGAGTGTGTGCATCAATGAGTGAGTGTGTGTATAGCAATGAGTGTATAGCAGTGGATGCGTACAGCAATGAATGAGTGTGAGTGTGTATAGCAGTGAATTTGTACAGCAATGAATGAGTGTGAGTGTGTATAGCAGTGAGTGTGTGCATCAATGAGTGAGTGCGTGTATAGCAGTGAATGTGTATAGCAGTGGGTGTGTACAGCAATGAATGAGTGTGAGTGTGTATAGCAGTGAATTTGTAAAGCAATGAGTGAGTGTGAGTGTGTACAGCAGTGAGTGTGTACAGCAATGAGTCAGTGTAAGTGTGTATAGTAGTGGGTGTGTATAGCAGTGAGTTTGTACAGCAATGAGTGAGTGTGAGTGTGTACAGCAGTGAGTGTGTACAGCGATGAGTGAGTGTAAGTGTGTATAGCAGTGGGTGTGTACAGCAGAGAGTGTGTATAGCAGTGGGTGTGTACAGCAATGAGTGAGTGTGGGTGTGTATAGCAGTGAGTGTGTCTAGCAGTGAGTGTGTATAGCAATGAGTGCGTGTGTATAGCAGTGAGTGAGTATAACAGAGTGCGTGTATATAGCAGTGCGTGTGTACAGCAGTGAATTTGTACAGCAATGAGTGAGTGTGAGTGTGTACAGCAGTGAGTGTGTACAGCAATGAGTGAGTGTAAGTGTGTATAGCAGTGAGTGTGTATAGCAGTGGGTGTGTACAGCAATGAGTGAGTGTAAGTGTGTATAGCAGTGAGTGTGTATAGCAGTGGGTGTGTACAGCAATGAGTGAGTGTGGGTGTGTATAGCAGTGAGTATGTACAGCAATGTGTGAGTCTGTATCGCAGTGAGTGTGTATCGCAGTAAGTGTGTACAGCAATGAGTGAGTCTGGGTGTATATAGCAGTGAGTGTGTATTGCAATGAGTGCATGTGTATAGCAGTAAGTATAACAGTGAGTGCGTGTGTATAGCAGTGCGTGTGTACAGCACTGAGTTTGTACAGGAATGAGTGAGTGAGAGTGTGTATAGCAGTGTGTGTGTACAGCAGTGAATATGTACAGGAATGAGTGAGTGAGAGTGTGTATAGCAGTGAGTGTGTACAGCAGTGAGTGTGTACAGCAATGAGTGGGTGACAGTGTCAATAGTAGTGGGTGTGTATAGCAGTGGGTGTGTATAGCAATGAGTGAGTGAGAGTGTGTATAGCAGTGGGTGTGTACAGCAGTGAGTGTGGGATCAATTTGCATTTGCAGACACATTGTATTTTTGCTCAAAAAGCACACAGTCTGCAGGCAGTCAATCTATATAACATTTTATAAATTCCTACTTTGGAAATGGAACCAGTCTGACTCAAGATTGGGATACAGACAGACTCTAACTTCACACCTTTAATACATTTTCTGAGCTAAGATGTCACTTTTTTAAATGAAACTTTGTTATCTCGGGAATAAGACTTAAAAGTGGTGGCACGGTGCCTCAGTGGTTAGCACTGCTGTGTCACAGCACCAGGGTCCCAGGTTCAATTCCAGCTTCGGGCAACTGTGTGGAGTTTGCACATTCTCCCCGTGTCTGCGTGGGTTTCCTCTGGATGCTCCAGTTTCCTCCCACAGTCCAAAGATGTGCAGGTTAGGTGAATTGGTCATGCTAAATTGCCCATAGTGTTAGCTACGTTAGTTAGAGGGCAATGGGTCTGGGTGGATTACTCTTCGGAGGATCGGTGTGGACTGGTTGGGCCGAAGGGCCTGTTTCTACACTATAGGGAATCTAATCTACATAGTAATTAACTGAAACCTGCAATACATTTTAAAAGATGAAAGACTTAACAGCAAGCTAGGTTTGTTCAATATATCATTTTAATTGCGTGACACTGTGATCTTTTGCTATAAATTCTGTGTCTTATGACCCTGCCCCACTCGTTATCTGATGAAGGAGCAGCGCTCTGAAAGCTAGTGCTTCCAAATAAACCTGTTGGACTCTAACCTGACGTTGTGTGATTTGTAACTTTGTCCACCCCAGTCCAACACTAGCTCCTCCACATCACAGTCTCTGATGGTTCTGCCCCTTTATGCAGCAACTCCAAGGGTCTCTGGAGGAACTGGAGCCCGTGTGCGCTGAGCTGATCTCTGTCAGTTCCCAGTTGGTCCTACTCAATGCTGTTGATGGCCTGTATTTCAGTAAGACAGCAATCAGGCTCCAGGAGGATTATCACCTTCTACAGCACCAACTGCAAGAGGCAGTGATCTCACTGGAGAAGACCTTCCGCCAGTATCTGCAGGTATCTCCGTATAGAGTTGTAGAGTCATAGAGATGTACAGCATGTAAACAGATCCTTCGGTCCAACTCGTCCATGCTGACCAGATATTCCAACCCAATCTAGTCCCACCTGCCAGCACTCGGCCAATATCCCTCCAAACCCTTCCTATTCATATACCCATCCAAATGCCTCTTAAATGTTGCAATTGTACCAGCCTCCACCACATCCTCTGGCAGCTCATTCCATACACGTACCACCCTCTATGTGAAAAAGTTGCCCCTTAGGTCTCTTTTATATCTTTCCCCTCTCACCCTAAACCTATGCCCTCTAGTTCTGCACTCCCCGACCCCAGGGAAAAGACTTTGTCTATTTATCCTATCCATGCCCCTCATAATTTTGTAAACCTCTATAAGATCACCTCTCAGCCCTGATATTCCAGGGAAAACAGCCCCAGCCTGTTCAGCCTCTCCCTGTAGCTCAGATCCTACAACCCTGGCAGCATCCTTGTAAATCTTTTCTGAACCCTTTCAAGTTTCACAACATCTTTCCGATAGGAAGGAGACCAGAATTACACACAATATTCCAACAGTGGCCTAACCACTGTCCTGTACAGCACAACATGACCTCCCAACTCCTGTACTCAATACTCTGACCAATAAAGGAAAGCATACCAAACGCCTTCTTCACTATCCTATCTACCTGCGACTCCACTTTCAAGGAGCTATGAATCTGCACTCCAAGGTCTCTTTGTTCAGCAACACTCCCTGGGATCTTACCATTAAGTGTATAAATCCTGCTAAGATTTGCTTTCCCAAAATGCAGCACCTCGCATTTATCTGAATTAAACTCCATCTGGCACTTCTCAGTCCATTGGCCCATCTGGTCCAGATCCTGTTGTAATCTGAGGTAACCTTCTTCGCTGTCCACTACACCTCCAATTTTGGTGTCATCTGCAAACGTACTAACTGTACCTCTTATGCTTGCATCCAAATTATTTCTGTAAATGACAAAAAGTAGAGGGCCCAGCACCGATCCTTGTGGCAATCCACTGGTCACAGGCCTCCAGTCTGAAAAACAACCCTCCACCACCACCCTCTGTCTTCTACCTTTGAGCCAGTTCTGTATCCAAATGGCTAGTTCTCCCTGTATTCCATGAGATCTAACCTTGCTAATCAGTCTCCCATAGGGAATCTTGTCGACCGCCTTACTGAAGTCCATATAGATCACATCTACTGCTCTGCCCTCATCAATCCTCTTTGTTACTTCTTCAAAAAACTCAATCAAGTTTGTGAGACATGCTTTCCCAAGCACAAAGCCATGTTGACTATCCCTAATCAGTCCTTGCCTTTCCAAATACATGTACATCCTGTCCCTCAGGATTCCCTCCAACAACTTGCCCACCACCGAGGTCAGACTCACCGGTCTGTAGTTCCTTGGCTTGTCTTTACCGCCCTTCTTAAACAGTGGCACCACGTTTGCCAAACTCCAGTCTTCCGGCACCTCACCTGTGACTATCGATGATACAAATGTCTCAGCAAGAGGCCCAGCAATCACTTCTCTAGCTTCCCGCAGAGTTCTCGGGTACACCTGATCAGGTCCTGGGGATTTATTCACTTTTATGCATTTCAAGACATCCAGCACTTCCTCCTCTGTAATATGGACATTTTGCAAGATGTCACCATCTATTTCCCGACAGTCTATATCTTCCATATCCTTTTCCACAGTAAATACTGATGCAAAATATTCATTTAGTATCTCCCCATTTTCTGTGGCTCCACACAAAGGCTGCCTTGCTGATCTTTGAGGGACCCTATTCTCTCCCTAGTTACGCTTTTCTCCTTAATATATTTGTAAAAACTCTTTGGATTCTCCTTAACTGTATTTGCCAAAGCTATCTCATGTCCCCTTTTTGCCCTCCTGATTTCCCTCTTAAGTATACTCCCACTTCCTTTATATCTTTTAAGGATTCACTCGACCTATCCTGACATATGCTTCCTTCTTTTTCTTAACCAAACCCTCAATTTCTTTAGTCATCCAGCATTCCCTATACCTACCAGCCTTCCCTTTCACCCTGACAGGAATATACTTTCTCTGGATTCTTGTTATCTCATTTCTGAAGGCTTCCCATTTTCCAGCCATCCCTTTATCTGCAAACATCTGCCCCCAAGCAGCTTTCGAAAGTTCTTGCCTAATACCGTCAAAATTAGCCTTCCTCCAATTTAGAATTTCAACTTTTAGATCTGGTCTATCCTTTGTATCACTATTTTAAAACAAATAGAATTATGGTCACTGGCCCCAAAGTGCTCCCCCACTGACACCTCAGTCTCCTGCCCTGCCTTATTTCCCAAGAGTAGGTCAAGTTTTACACCTTCTCTAGTAGGTACATCCACATACTGAATCAGAAAATTTTCTTGTACACACTTAACAAATTCCTCTCCATCCAAACCTTTAACATTATGGCAGTCCCAGTCTATGTTTGGAAAGTTAAAATCCCCTACCATAACTACCCTATTATTCTTACAGATAGCTGTGATCTCCTTACAAGCTTATTTCTCAATTTCCCTCTAACTATTGGGGGGGTCTATAACACAATCCCAATAAGGTGATCATCCCTTTCTTATTTCTTAGCTCCACCCAAGTAACTTCCCTGGATGTATTTCCGGGAATATCCTCCCTCAGCACAGCTGTAATGCTATCCCTTATCAAAAATGCCACTCCCCCTCCTCTCTTGCCTCCCTTTCTATCCTTCCTGTAGCATTTGTATCCTGGAACATTAAGCTGCCAGTCCTGCCCATCCCTGAGCCATGTTTCTGTATTTGCTATGATATCCCAGTCCCATGTTCCTAACCATGCCCTGAGTTCATCTGCCTTCCCTGTTAGGCCCCTTGCATTGAAATAAATGCAGTTTAATTTATCAGTCCCACCTTGTCCCTGCCTGCCCTGACTGTTTGACTCATTTCTGTTCTCAGCTGTACCAGTCTCAGATTGATCTCTTTCCTCACTATCTCCCTGGGTCCCACCCCCCCCACCTTACTAGTTTAAATCCTCCCAAGCAGTTCTAGCAAATTTCCCTGCCTGTATATTAGTCCCCTTCCAATTTAGGTGCAATCTGTCCTTCTTGTACAGGTCACTTCTACCCCAAAAGAGATTCCAATGATCCAAAAATGTGAATCCTTCTCCCATACACCAGCTCCTCAGCCATGCAGTGATCTGCTCTATCCTCCTATTCCTGCCCTCACTAGCTCGTAGCACTGGGAGTAATCCGGATATTACTACCCTTGAGGACCTCCTTTTTAAATTCCTGCCTAACTCTCTGTAATCTCCCTTCAGAGTCTTAACCTTTTCCCTTCCAATGTCGTTGGTTCCAATGTGGACAATGACCTCCTGCTGGCCCCTCTCCCCCGTGAGAACATTCTGCACCCTCTCTGAGACATCCTTGATCCTGGCACCAGGGAAACAACACACCATTCTGCTTTTTCTCTGCTGGCCACAGAAACGTCTGTCTGTACCTCTGACTACAGAATCCCCGAACACAATTGATCTCTTGGAAGCCGACGTACCCCTCATTGCATTAGAGCCAGTCTCAGTACCAGAAACTTGGCTGTTTGTGCTACGTTCCCCTGAGAATCCATCAACCCCTACATTTACCAAAACAGCATACTTGTTTGAAATGGGTATATCCACAAAAGACTCCTGCACTAGCTGCCTACCTCTCTTACCCTTCCTGGAGTTAACCCATCTATGTGACTGTATCTGAGACTTTCCCCCCTTCCTATAACTGCCATCCATCATATACTGTTGCTGTTGCAAATTCCTCATCGCTTCTATCAGCCTCTCCAACTGATCCACTCGATCTGATAAGATTCGCATCCAACAGCATTTATGGCAGATATAGTCCGCAGTAACCCTTAAACTCTCTTTAAACTCCCACATCTGACAAGAAGTACATCTCACTGCAAAGGCCATTTTTGCTCCTTCACAATCTACAGACCCAGAAAATAACACCGTCTTATTCCTCTACAAACACTGCTCCAGGTTAAATTAATAGCTATGGCTTATATTTTAAGTTTAATCAAGAGACTTATCTCCAAAAACATATAATCAAGAAAGAATCCACTGTACTCACTACTGCAGCCTTTCTCTCGGACAGACTTAAAACAACAATTAACTTATCTGATTCTGTGCTGTGAACTTCGCCCAACAGATCCTCCAAGATTAGTTGTGAAACTCACTGTTCGTTAATTTTCCCAGATGCACTCCGATGTCCAGCGATACACGAATTCAAACAGCAAAGGCAGTAACTGTGCAGGTTTTCTTTTTCTTTTTCTTTTTCTTTTTCTCTCTTTTTTCTCTCTCTCTTTCTCTCTCTCTCTCTCTCCTGCACTGTCCTCACCATGTGCTTCCTTTGTCTGCTCTTCACCCTTTTAAACTGCTGTTTTGACTTTTTTTCCCAAAGTTCCAAAACAATGCAACAGCTTATAAAACAGGAATTGCTGCTCCTGGAATTCGAGGAAATCACCTCCAGCACCTAAAATACCTCAAAAAAAGGAGCAGCTCTTACAGCCAGAGATTTTTCCCATCCTCCATCTTGGATTACCCAGAATCCTACATCAAACCATCTCCCAATAAGAAGAGCGAATCCTCGGTCCATCCTCAGGGCCTGGGATGAGCTGGTTCTGGGGCTGGGAGGAGAGTGAGGGAGCATCCTCCTGAGGGATCCACCTCCTGAGAAATCTACCTCCTCAATGGATCTACCTCCTGGAAGGATCCACCTCCCTCAGGATAATCCTCCTGAGGGATCCACTTCCTTGATAGAATAAAATCTCAAGGGATCAACCTCTTTGAGGAATCAATCCTCATAAGGGATTGACCTCCTTGAGGAATCTTCCCTTGGGAGGGATCAGTTGTGAACTCTCTGTTCCTGACATTTCTCTGCTGCCTACAGTAACCCTGATTGATTGATTGTTTTTCCAGTTTTTGGAACAGGTGGCTGTACTTTCTGATTCGCTGCAGAAGATCCAGGACCGAGTGTGGAATCCACCAGGAATACCCAGTGTCTCTGAGAGAATCCAAGAACAGATCGAGGAAAACCGACTGATCTTTGAGAAGCTGGGCAGTTTGCGGAGAGCTCTGGATAATGTCACTGCCCAGAGGAAGGAGCTGCTGGCAAACAACCAGTGCCCATCAACTGATGCCAGGAACAGAGGCAAGTTAACAACACAAACCCTCTGTCACTGAGGAGCAAAGGGAGGACGAGGATGGAAGGGGATAGGGTGCTGAAGGAGGGTCTGAGGAGGACAACATAGGGGAAGTGGCTGAAAACATGACAGAGGGTAAGGACAGAGAACACAATAGGACCTAAAGTCCAGAGGAGTAAAAGGGTCTGAGTTCAGCAATTTGCAGGAGGGCATCATCAGGACAGAGAGAGGTGGGAGACCGAAAGAGAGAGAGAGGCCGAATGGACAGACACACAGAAACGTAGAAAATAGGTGCAGGATGAAGTGGTATATTTTGGTAAGTCAAGTACTGGTAGAAATTATACAGTGAATGGCAGAACTCTTAGGAGTATCGACATGCAGAGGGATCATGGTGTGCAGGCCCACAGATCACTGAAGGTGGTAGCACAGGTAGATAAGGGAGTAAGAAAGGCCTATGGCACGCTTGCCTTCTTTGGAAGGGGCACTGAGTAAAAGGATAGACAAGCTACACTGTTGCTTTACACAGCTTCAGTTAGGCCACACTTGGAATACGGTGTACAGTTCTGGTCACCACACTACCAGAAGGATGTGGATACTTTGGTGAGGGTACAGAAAAGGTTTACCAGGATGTTGCCTGGTCTGGGGGATTTTAGCTCAGGAGAAAGGTTGGATACACTGAGTTTGTTTTCACTGGAACGCAGGAGGTTGTGGGGCGACCTGACAGAAGTTTATAAGATTGTGAAAGGCATGGATAGAGTGGAAAGTATGAGGCGTTTTCCCCAGGGTGGAGGGTTCAATTACTAGGGGACACAGGTTCAAGATGTGTGTGTGGGGTGGGGCGGGGGGGAGGATGCTGTTTCAAAGAGATGTGTGAGGCAGGTTTTTCACACACAGAGGGCAGTGAGTGCCTGGAACCTACTGCCTGAGGAGGTGGTGGAAGCAGACACACAATAGCAGCATTCACGATGCACCTGGACAGATAGAATCCCTACAGTTTGGAAACAGGCCTTTCAGCCCATCATGTCCACACTGACCCTCCAAAGAGTATTCCATCCAGACCCACCAGCTCTACCCCTGCATACCCATGGTGAACCAACCTAACCTGCCCATCCCTGAACACTATGGGATAATTTAACACTGCCAACTCACCCTAACCTGCACATCCCTAACACTATGGGGTAATTTAATACGGGTAACTATTGGCCAACTGGCCAAATATCTATTGTTGGAAAAGAATTGGAATCAATTATGACGTAAGTAATAGCAGGACATTCAGAAAATTATAATCTAATCATGCAGAGTCAGCAGGGCCTCATGAAAGGGAAATTGTATCTGACTAATTTATTAGAATATTTGAGGAAGTCTCAACCAGAGTGGATAGAGGGAACCAGTAGATGTGTTACCATGGATAAGTCATATAATAAGAGCCCATGGTGTGGAGGTAGTATAGTGGCATGGATAAGGAATTGGCAAATTGCCAGGAAACAGCAAGTGGGATGTCGGGTTCCTTTTCAGGTTGGTGAGCTGTGACCAGTGCGGTTCCATGGGATCAGTGTTGGGACTGCAACTGTTTACAGTATATGTTAAAGACTTGGAGGAGGAAGTGAATGTACTGTAGCCAAATTTGGTCGTGGGTTTGGAAGGTGTTGTCTAAGGATCTTTAGTGATTTTCTGCAGTGCATCTTGTAGATGGTACACACTGCTGCTACTGAGCATCAGTGGTGGGGGGAGTGGGTGTTTGTCGATATGATGCCAGTCAAGCGGGTTGTTTTGTCCTGGATGGTGTCAAGCTTCTTGTGTTGTTGGAGCTGCCCCCCATCCAGGCAAGTGGGGAGTATTCCATCACACTCCTGACTTGTCCCTTGTAGATGGTGGACAGGCTTTGGGGAGTCAGGAGGTGAGTTACTCACTGCAGTATTCCCAGCCTCTGACCTGCTCTTGTAGCAATTGTGTTTATGTGGTGAGTCCAAATGAGTGTCTGGTCACTGGTAACCCCCAGGATGTTGACAGTGATGGTAATACCGTTGAATGTCAAAGGCGGTGTTTAGAATGTCTCTGATTGGCGATGGTCATTGTCTGGCAGGGTTAAGGAGAATCCCAAAGCCTTTTGTTTATATATAAGGAGCAAGAGAGTAACTAGGGAAAGGATTGGCCTGCTCAAGGACAAAGGAAGAAAGTTATATGTGGAATCAGAGAAAATGGGTGAGATTCTTAATGAGTACTTTGTATCGGTATTCACTGAGGAGAGGGACATGACTGATGCTGAGGTCAGAGATAGATGTTTGATTACTCTCAGTCAAATCAGCATAAGGGGGGAGGAAGTGTTGGGTATTCTAAAAGGCATTAAGGTGGACAAGTCCCCAGTTCCGGATGGGATCTATCCCAGGTTACTAAGGGAAGCGAGAGAGGAAATACATGGGGCCTTAACAAATATCTTTGCAGCATCCTTGAACATGGGGGAGGTCCCAGGGGACTGGAGAATTGTTAATGTTGTCCCTTGTTTAAGCAGGGTAGCAGGGATAATCCAGGTAATTATAGACCGGTGAGCCTGAAGTCAGTGGTAGGGAAGCTGCTGGAGAAAATACTGAGGGATAGAATCTATTCCCATTTGGGAGAAAATGGGCTTCTCAGTGATAGACAACATGGTTATGTGCAGGGAAGGTGATGTCTTACCAACTTAATAGAATTCTTCAAGGAAGTGACAGAGTTGATTGATGAGGGAGGGGCTATAGATGTCATATACATGTACTTCAGTAAGGTGTTTAATAAGGTTCCCCACGGTAGGTTGATGGAGAAGGTGAAGTCGCATGGTGTCCAGGGTATTCTAGCGAGATGGATAGAGAACTGGCTGGCAGCAGGAGACAGAGAGTAGGAGTGGAAGGGAGTTTCACAAAATGGAGACCTGTGACCAGTGGTGTCCCACAGGGATCCGTGCTGGGAATACTGTTATTTGTCATTTACATAAATGATTTGGAGGAGGCGATAAGTGGTCTGATTAGCAAGTTTGCAAATGACACTAAGGTTGGTGGAGTAGCAGATAGTGAAGGGGACTGTCAGAGAATACAGCAGAATATAGATAGATTGGAGAGTTGGACAGAGAAATAGCAGCTGGGGTTCAATCTCGGCAAATGCGAGATGATGTGTTTTGGAAGATCCAATTCAAGAGCAAACTATACAGTAAATGGAAATGTCCTGAGGAAAATTGATGTACAGAGAGATCTGGGTGTTCAGGTACATTATACCCTGAAGATAGCAATGCAGGTCAGTAGAGTGATCAAGAAGGCATACGGCATGCTTTCCTTCATCAGACGGGGTATTGAGAACAAGAGCTGGCAGGTCATGTTACAATTGCATAAGACTTTGGTTTGGCCACATTTGGAATACTGCGTACAGTTCTGGTTGCCCCATTAATAAAAGGATGTCGGTGCTTTGGAGAGGATGCAGAGGAGGTTCACCAGGATGTTGCCTGGTATGGAGGGCACCAGCTATGAGGAGAGGTTGAGTAGATTAGGATTATTTTCATTAGAAAGACGGAGGTTGAGGGGGGACCTGATTGAGGCCTACAAAATCATGAGAGGTACAGACAGGGTGGATAGCAAGAAGCTTTTTCCCAGAATAGGGGACATAATTACTACGTGTCATGAGTCCAAGGTGAGAGGGGAAAAGTTTAGGGGAGATATATGTGGAAAGTTCTTTATGCAGAGGATGGTGGGGGCCTGGAATGCATTGTCAGTGGAGGTGGTAGGGGTGGGAATAATAGTGTCATTTAAGATGTATCTAGACAGATACATGAATGGGCAGAGAGCAGAGGGATACAGATCCTTAGAAAATAGGTGACAGGTTTAGATAGAGGATCTGGATTGGCGCAGACTTGGAGGGCCGAAGGGCCTGTTCCTGTAATTTTCTTTGATCTTGGTTCTTTGCATCCTGATTTGCTTGATGTTTTGTGGATGTTGTTCCCAATGATGGTGATCCTGATGAAATATCTCTTTCCTGCAGACCTGCAGTGACATGGTTATCCTGGAGAGAGATTGAGGTTGTTTCTGTTGTTATCTTTGTTTGATAACTGGACAGTTTTGACACAATGAGATGTATATACCCTAAACCCTCCCCCACTTTTTTTAAATAATAATAAAACATGATTATATGAATCCCTGGTGGCAAGTGAGGTCAGGTTCAGAGGCCTGTTATGCTCCAACCTCTCATTCCCACAGTAGGGGTTAGGAGTGTTTAAACGCCCTGACCATGATGTGGTTAGGAAAAAGAACCTGAGATACAGTGGTCATGAAGACCAGTGTTACAGAGACGAGTGATTATGCAGAGGACTGCAAGAGATCGTGTTGGGCCTCTTGTTGGTACAGACGCGGCGCGATGGCAATGCAAGCGGCGAAAAGGGCGTACATTCGTTTGCCTCCAGAAGTAAATCGTATCTTGTATGTAAGAAATTTGCCATACAAAATAACAGCAGAAGAAATGTAAGATATATTTGGGAAATATGGACCAATCCGACAAATCAGAGTAGGAAATACACCTGAGACGAGAGGAACTGCATACGTAGTGTACGAAGATATTTTTGATGCCAAGAATGCTTGTGACCACTTATCTGGGTTCAATGTTTGCAACAGATACCTTGTGGTTTTGTACTACAATGCAAACAGGGCTTTCCAAAAAATTGATACAAAGAAAAAGGAAGAGCAACTTAAAATTCTCAAGGAGAAGTATGGAATCAACACTGAAACAAAATGAACCATTGGGTTCTGTTTTTTTAACTTTTGCATTGTAAATACTATTGAAAGGACTTTTGAAGATGTCATAAACTTAGCAATTTGGATAAAGCTCACCAAGTTATTTTGTAGTTTAAGATTACCATTTACTTTGAATAATCGGTGGTTGTTTTAAACATTACTTCTGTTTATTTTGACTTTATGTAATATTTTCTTAATTTGAAACATAACATAATTAAGTTTAAAGTTTGTGCGAAGATTTGTAGCTCGGGTGCTCGTTGTTGTGGTTCTGTTCGCCGAGCTGGAAGTTTTTGTTGCAAACGTTTCGTCCCCTGGCTAGGCGACATCATCAGTGCTTGGGAGCCTCCTGCGAAGCGCTTCTTTGATGTTTCCTCCGGTGTTTATAGTGGTCTGTCCCTGCCACTTCCAGTTGTCAGTTTCAGCTGTCCGCTGTAGTGGTTGGTATATTAGGTCCAGGTCGATGTGTTTGTTGATGGAGTTTGTGGATGAATGCCATGCCTCTAGGAATTCCCTGGCTGTTCTCTGTCTGGCTTGCCCTATGATAGTAGTGTTGTCCCAGTCGAATTCATGTTGCTTGTTGTCTGCGTGTGTGGCTACTAAGGATAGCTGGTCGTGTCGTTTCGTGGCTAGTTGATGTTCATGTATGCGGATTGTTAGCTGTCTTCCTGTTTGTCCTGTATAGTGTTTTGTGCAGTCCTTGCATGGTATTTTGTACACTACATTCGTCTTGCTCATGTTGGGTATCGGGTCCTTCGTTCTGGTGAGTTGTTGTCTGAGGGTGGCTGTTGGTTTGTGTGCTGTTATAAGTCCTAGTGGTCGCAGTAGTCTGGCTGTCAGTTCCGATAATTAAGTTTGCATACAAATGGTGATGTTTATATTTGCAAATACTTTTACTGGGACTACACACCAGTTACCATGGTGATCCAGATATTATTTGTCAAATGTGCACTCTTGTATTCAAAATGATTGTTTGTGTACAATAAACTGTAAAATGGTTTTATGTTGGTCATTATTGATGTATTTCTGTTGCGAAGTGTGAAGCTAATGTTCTAGTGTAAGCCTGTTGATACCAGTGAATTAGGTAGCTAGAACACTGGGTTGTGGCCTGGTTTGGGACGTGAAATGAAGAAGTCCACCTATTGTTCAGTATTCTGACCTTCTCTGTCTTGTTATCCTCCCTCAAACCAGCACCTCCAAACATTAAATGTAAATGTTCTTGTCATTAAATAGTAACCAGTTAAAAAAAAAGAGATCAATCATTTTAAATAAAAGTGAAAATGGAGCTGACCTGTCGGACAGAGACCACTTTAAGCGTGGGTAATAGAAATGAGGGTGAAAGCAAAGGGGAGGTAGGGATCTGATTTGGAGACTATATCCATTGTGGAGAAAATAGCTTGGTTAAATCCTATCCAGAAATAGATTTGGAAGAGGTGTAAGATGCATGTGAGTTTTGATATATCAGAAACAGTTACACCTTGCCTTGCCTGGCTGTCAGGAGCTGTTTCATCACTTGGATCACTGAATCAGCGCCTCAGGCGACTGACTGTGTGGAGTTTGCACGTTCTCCCCGTGTCTGCGTGGGTTTCCTCCGGGTGCTCCGGTTTCCTCCCACAGTCCAAAGATGTGCAGGTCAGGTGAATTGGCCATGCTAAATTGCCCATAGTGTTAGGTTAGGGATATGGGTGGGTTGCGCTTCGGCGGGTTGGTGTGGATTTGTTGGGCCGAAAGGCCTGTTTCCACACTGTAATGTAATCTAATCTAATTTGTCAAACAGGCACCAAACAGAGGGTCTGAATCCTTTCTCTCTGGGGTGTCTGTATTAAATCCTCCCTGTACTCCTGTTGGTGTGTTGTCAGTCCCCCCTATTGGAGAAATGTGGAATTGCAGCCTGGCTGTTTGAGTTAGTTGTTTCGTCCATCATTCTCTCGGTTCCCATGTTTGTGCTGTGCCATGCCCCCTGTTGGAGATATTGGGAATTACCATCTGGGAGTCTGAGCTACACTGTCATCATAATTCTCTCAGTTTCCCTGTTGGGTTACTATTCTGTGTCCTTTGATCCTACTCCACAGCTACCTGATAAAGACACGGTGCTTTGAAAGCTAGTGCTTCCAAATAAGGTAAAAACAATGACTGCAGATGCTGGAAACTAGATTCTGGATTAGTGGTGCTGGAAGAGCACAGCAATTCAGGCAGCATCTGCTCCTCGGATACTGCCTGAACTGCTGTGCTCTTCCAGCACCACTAATTCAGTGCTTCCAAATAAACCTGTTGGACTATAACCTGTTTAATTTTGCCCCCTCTATTGGGTATATCAGGAACTGCTGTCTGGCAGTCTGAGTGAGTATGCTCAGTCAATACTAATCTTTTTGCATTGTCTCATATCCATGGTGTGGGGATGTCATTAGGGATCTGCGTTATAGCGAGTCGGGAATGTTCAGTTTGCCTGTCTGTCAGGGAGTTCTTGGGAATCTATGAAATGTTCATGTTGTCACTGAGTAGCGAGTGATTTACAATCTGTCAGACAAGTCTCCTCATGGGTCACTTAAAGTAGTCCGGATTCCCTTGGATGTGGAAGCTGCGGTTGGTGACACTGACAGAAGTGTATCATTTCCATCAGTGGGGTCACTGTGAGGATGTGTCATGGGGTGTCTTCTCTTCTCGAGTCACTGCCCTGAGTGGGGTTTTGTGGTGAATCTTATCCTTCTGAGTCTTCGTGTGATTTTGAGAGGGTCTTGAGGATCTGCCATTGGATTGATCAGGTTCGATTACCCTGATCAATCAGACCCAACCAGGTGTTGGTACATTGATAGCAGGGTGGCCTTTGGGTGTCCATTATGGTAGGTGCTGGGTGCATGTAGCCACCTCCAAATAAGGGTGCCAGGCCGCTCTGTGTCTAGCAAATGACTTGCTGCTCCTGATTGTCCTGAGGGTGATATTCCATTGTCCTGTTCAAGTCCAACTCCAGATGGGTGTTGCAGGGTCTGCAGCTTTTGGATTTATTTGCAAACTGTCTGTGAGCAGCTGCAGCCTGTCTGCATACTGCGGCAGGTGGATTGACACTTTAGTCAAGGCTGGGGTTTATTTCCCAGCATGCTTTAATCATTGTCCATCTTTTGTTATTCCACGATAAGTGTATTATTGTCCATCATAAGTTCATTACTTCTGGAGGCCAATTCAGCCACAAAGGACAGGAAAGTGGACACGAGGAATGTCAGACCAGCCTCGAGGGGCCGAATGGCCTCCTCCTGTTTCTTATGGTCTTATCGATTCTGTAATTCCCAACTGTCTCACTCTACCCCATAAGTGGCCAATCCATGCCTGGAAACTATTTGGTGATTTGTGATTGAAAATTTTTCAAATGCTGACTGTTGTGTAAAATTCTTTTCTTGAGCAGACATTCAGGAGAAGCTTGACCATTTGGTGCGGCTCTGGACTGAGTTACAGTTTCACTCTCAGGAGCAGGAGTCCAGGCTTCAGTCCAAACTTTGCCAGGCCCAGCAGTTTGAGATAGCTCTGACTGATCTCACTGTTGTCTTGAAGACCACTGAGCAGAGGCTGCAAGATCTGAGTACACCATCATCCAATCCAGTGACTCTCCAACATCGCCTTGGCTGCCTCCAGGTGAGTGAGGATATCACTGAGGGTGACCTTTATTACCTTCCTGCTCCTGACCTGCTGTCGGGGTTTAACTGGACTGGCTCTGGAGGCAGTTCACAGATAGTGAGAGGCAGGGGTTTGGCAACCCAGGGTTCAGTTCAGTTCAGGTGAAATCTGAAACAGAAATGAAGGCAGCAAGTTAGTGAATGAGTCTGGAAAAGGAGAGGAAATAAATTAGGCAACAGACTACGTGTTTGCTGGGGCATGGGTTTCTGACTTCACAGTCCAGAGTTCATCAAATAAAGCAACCAAACTGAGGGCACTTCTCATCAATATTGCCCTGATGCTAGGAATGTGGCTGAGAGAGGGAGCTCAGTGTTTTTGCTTTCAGGGTTTTCAGATGGAATGGGTGGGGTGGAATAACAGAGGAGGGAGTTTGGAGGAGACTAAGGCAGCTGTGAGGAGGGATGATGTGCTGAAATGGTCAACAAATGAGGCCACAGTCAAAAGGTGTGGTGCTGGAAAAGCATATCTGGTCAGGCAGCATCCGAGGAGCAGGAGAGTTGACGTTTTGAGGTACCTGGACTACACCTCCTCCCACCCTGCCTCCTGTCAAATCATTATCCCTTACTCCCAATTCCTCTGCCTCTGCCACATCTGCTCTTAGGAGGACCAATTCCACTCCAGACCATCCCAGATGGCCTCCTATTACAAGGGCCATAATTTCCCCTCCCACGTGGTTGATGTCCCCTCCAGCACATCTCCTCCACTTCCTGCACCTCTGCCCTTGAACCCCACAACAAGGACAGAACTCCCCCAGTCCTCACCTTCCACTCTACCAACCTCCGTATACATCGCATCATCCTCTGCCATTTCAGCCACCTACAAACGGACCCCACCACCAGAGATATATTTCACTCCCCACCCTTATCTGTGTTCCGCAGAGACCATTCCCACTGCGACTCCCTTGTTAGGCCAGTGTCACCCACCAGCCCTCACACCCCCTCCCCTGCCACCGCAGGAATTGCAAAACCTGTGCCCATACTTCCCCCTTACTTCCATCCAAGGCCCCAAAGGACCCTTCCACATCCGTCAGAAATTTACCTGTACTTCTACAAATGTCATCTACTATATCCGTTATTCTCAATGTGATCTCCTCTACATTGGGGAGACAGGATGCCAACTTGCGGAAAGTTTCAGAGAGCATCTCTGAGACACCCACACCAACCAACCCCACCGCCCCATGGCCGAACACTTCAGCTCCCCCTCCCACTCCGCCAAGGACATGCAGGTCCTGGGCCTCCTCTGTTGCCAAATCCTAGCCTGGAGAAAGAACATATTATCTTCTGCCTTGGGACCCTCCAACCACATAGGATCAATGTGGATTTTGCCAGTTTCCACATCTCCCCTCCTCCCACCTTGTCCTATTCCCAACCCTCCAACTTGGCACCACCCTCTTGAACTGTCCCATCTGTCCATCTTCCTTCCCACCTATCTGCTCCACCCTCCTCTTGACCTATCACCATCACCCCAACCTTCATCTATCTTTCATATGCCTAGCTACCTTCCCCCAGCCCCAACCCCTCCCATTTATTGCTCAGCTCCCTTCCCCCCCCCCCCCCCCCCCCCCCGCGGCCCCACATTCCTGATGAAGGGCTTATGCTCGAAATGTCAACTGTCCTGCTCCTCGGATGCTGCCTGATCTGCTGTGCTTTTCCAGCACCACTCTAATCTAGCCTCTGATCTCCAGCATCCGCAGACCTCACTTTCTCCTATCAAATGAGCTGAGGAACAAGAAAAGGGGCAGTTACATAGCTGGGGAGTGGGCTGTACTGTAGATCTTCAAGGTTTCTTCTCAAACCATGACCGTGTCCATCTCGAAGGAAAAGGGCAGCAGATACATGGAAACATCACACTAATAGAAGTCAGAGAATTGGGATAAGGGGAGCATTTTCAAAATGGCAACCTGTAACTAATGGAGTGCCCCAGGGGTCAGTGCTCAGCCCACAGTTATATCCTGTACAAGGCAGTCCATCCTGTTTGCAGGATAATGGAAGGCAGCTGGTTGTAAAGACAGGAAATGTTGGATCATTAAATTGCATCCTTGTATGGGATTGCTTTCACAGGTATATGGACGAGAATAGAATAATGGAGATGGGTTTCAGATTGGTTCCACAGGTCAACGCAACATCGAGCCCTGAAGGGTCTGTACTGCACTGTAATGTTCTATGTTCTATTACGAGCATTTGTAAGGTGGATGTTCATAGATCGGGGACCTTTTGGGTTTTTTAACAATGTGTGAGGAAAGTAATCACCAGGTTTACAAATGGGTGGGGAGGCAATGGGTGAAGGTGACAAAAGGAGTTATCCGAGGGATTTAGAAAGCTTAGGCGAATGGGCACAAATTTGACAAATGGAATATAGTGTAGGAAAAGGTAAGGTTATGGACTTTGGTGGGAAGAACAGAGGAGCTGAATCTTATTTAACTGGAGAAAGACTGCAGAAAGCTGCAGCACAGAGGGATTTGGGAGTCTCGTGTGTGAATCACAATTATTGATTTTAATTTCAAAGGAAATGGAGTATAAAAGTGAGGAAGTTTTGCTAAAACTATACAGGCAGTAGTCAGACCACAGCTGGGATACTCTGAACAGGGTTAGGCCCTTGTCTAAGGGAAGATATTCCGACATTGGAGGCAGTCCAGAGAAGGTTCACAGGAATGGAGGAACTGTCTTATGAGGAGAGGTTGGATAGGCTGGAACTGTACTCAGTGGACTCTAGAAGAATGTTCCAACCTTATTGGAACATCCAAGATTCTTAAGTGATTTGACAGAGTTGATGTGGAGAGGTTGTTTTTCTTTGTGTGGGAGAGTGTAGGACTGGGAGTATCATCTCAGAATAAGAAGTCACCCATTTAAGGCAGAGATGGGGAGGAATTTTCTCTCTCAAAATGGAATGAATCTGAAGATTTTTACCACAGAGGGCTGTTGAGGCAGGGCGGCACGGTGGCTCAGTAGTTAGCACTACTGCCTCACAGCACCAGGGTCCCAGATTCGATTCCAGCCTCAGGCAACTGTCTTTGTGGAGTTTGCACAGTCTCTCCGTGTCTGCATGGGTTTCCTCCGGGTCGTCCAGTTTCCTCCCACAGTCACAAAGATGTGCAGGTTAGGGTGGATCGGCCATGTTAAGTTGCCCGTTGTGTTAGGTGCATTAGTCAGAGGGAAATGGGTCTGGGTGGGTTACTCTTCGGAGGGTTGGTGTGGAGTTGTTGGGCCAAAGGGCCTGTTTCCACACTGTAGGGCAATTAATCTAATCTAAATAGTTATATTCAAGGCTGAGACAGAGAGAGTGTTACTCAGGAAAGTAATTGGGGGTTACGGGGAAAAGGTAGGAAAGTACAGATGAGAACAGCCATGGTCTCATTGAATCTTAAAGCAGACTTGATGGGCTGAATGGCCTACTTCTGTCCTACATTTTATGGTTGAATGGCAGGACTTGAAGCACCTCAGCCAGTGTGGTCCTTGGAAAAGAGGTTTGGGATGGTACCGCTCCATACCAGGCCATTATGGAGTGGTGGATAGACCCCTACAATACTTAATATTCCTGAGGACGTTCACTGGATAGAGTGACAGGTTAATCACCTTCCACTCAGCAGATGTGGAGCTGATCATTTCACTCGAGGGATTTGCCTCACAGCGCTAGAGACCAAGGTTCAATTCCCACCCCAGGTGACCGACTGTGTGGAGTTTGCACATTCTCCCCATGTCTGTGTGGGTTTCCTCCGGGTGCTCCGGTTTCCTCCCACAGTCCAAAAATGTGCAGGTTAGGTGAATTGGCCATGCTAAATTGCCCGTGGTGTTAGGTGAAGGGGTAAATGTAGGGGAATGGGTCTGGGTGGGTTAGACTTTGGCAGGTCAATGTGGACTTGTTGGGCTGAAGGGCCTGTTTCCACACTGTAAGTAATCTAATCTAATCTAAAGCAGATACCCTAGCCCCTTTCCAGACAGCTCCAGATGATCTCTCTGTTGCAGATTCATATGACCAACTTTCATTTCTAAACCTCAACCTTAACCTGCATCTTTATATTGAATGAGAAAGAATTTTTAATCTCCTGTAAGAAACAATTGCCTTTTTCTCTTGTATAAATGCTTTATCCGGAGAGTTTTCACAAATGCTGTATGTTTGTTTAATTCTTTTGAACTTGAGCACTGCAGGTTAGAGTGGTGAAGGAGGTATATGGGACATTTGACTTTATTAACTGAAGGATGGAGTTTCAGAGCAGGGAGGAACTGAATAAAACATTGGTTAGGCAACAGCCAATGTGTGCAGTTCTGAATCCACATTCTAGGATGGAGGTGATCACATCCAGTGGAGAGTGTGCAGAGGAGATTTATCAGGATGTTGCCTGGGCTGGAGAGTTTCAGTTAGGAAGAGAGATTGGACAGACTGGGAATGTTTTCCCCAGGGCAGGATTGACTGGCACAAGGGGCCATAGTTTTAAGATATTAGGAGAATGGTACAGAGGAGATGTCAGAGGAAGGTTCATTACGCAGAGAGTTGTGAATGCATGGAATACATTGTTAGCGGTGGTGGTGGAAGTAGAGTCAATGGGGACAGTTAAGCGACTGCTGGACGTGCAGATGGATAGCAGTGAGTTGGGGGTGCATAGGTTAAGTTATTTTACTTTACATTAGGATTAATCCTTGGCACAATACCGTGCTGTACTTTTCAATGTTCAATGGGAGCAAAGGAGACTGAGAGGGGACATGTTTGAGATGCAGAAAATTGGACAGGACAGACAGGAAGGAACTTTTCCCCTTAACGCAGGGATCAATGACCAGGGAGCTGGGGTTTAAGGTAAGGGGCAGGAAGTTTAGAGGGGGATGTGAGGATAAATCATTTCACCCAGAGGGGGGTGGGGAACCTGGACCTCACAGCCTGAGAGGGTGGGAGGGACAGGAACACTCATCACATTGAAGAGGAATTGAGATGTAATAAGGTGATGGGCCAAGTGCTGGGAAATGGGGCTAGAATCGTTAGGTGGTTGTTTATGACTGGTGTAGTCAGACCGAGCTGAAGGGCCTTTCTCTGTGTTGTACATCTCTACAACACTGACATCACTCTTGCTTCATTTGCATATCACTTTAAATCTATGTCCATTGTGTTTACAATCCTGGTACAAGCAGGGACTGTTTCTCCCTGTCTGCTCTGTCCAGCTCTGCTCCTGGTTTTGAAAACCTCTATCACATCTCCCTCTCAGCTGCCCTTTCTCTGGGGAGAACTGTCCCAACGTCTTCAATCTCCCCCCCCCCCCATCCCTGAAGTTTCTCATTCCGGAAACCATTCCTGTAAATCACTTCCTGCACTCTCTCCAATGCATTCCCATCTTTCCTATAATGTGGGGCCCACACCCTGTACACAATACTCCAGCTGAGGACCCACAAGGGTCCTGGACAAGTTCAACATCACCCCCCTGCTATTGTACTCTCTGCCCCAGTAAATAAAGCCGAGGATACTGTCTGCTTTATTAACTGCTCTCTCCCCCGGTGCTGCCACCTTCAATGATCTGTGACGTATACCACCCAGCCCCCTGTGCTCCTACTCCCCCTTTACAATTATCCCCGTTATTTTATGTTGCCTTTCAATGTTCTTCCAACCAAAGTGCATCACCTCACACTTCGCTGCACTGAACCTCATTTATTCACTCCACCAACTTCCTTTAACACCCAGGGATGGAAGCCATCAGGTCCTGGGGATTTGTCATTTCTCAGTTCCACTAATTTCCCTTCTTTTGATGATTTAGTTTAATTTTATTTTGACTCAGTCCCTGATCCTCTGATAATTTCTTTGGGATTTCCCGCAAGCTCTCCGCCTTTCCTGCTTCCCCGTAGTCACTGACAATATCCCTACTGTTAGCCTTCACTGGGACCAGCGGCTTTCCCTTTATAGAACTGTAACATCTCCTCTTATTGTCTATTATGGCTTTTGCAAGTTTCAGTTCATAATCCTTTGTAGCCGCTTTTAAAAAGGTGCTTGGTGGATCTTTGTTGGTCTTTGTATTTGACCCGTCCTGTGGGATCCACACTGTTCTTTATGTTTTTATAAGCTCTTCCTTTTAATTGTATGCCGTACCTTCCCTGCTCCGATGTCCGTGGCTGTATTTTTGTGAGAGTGAGGTGGAGATTCTCCATCTCCTGGGGACAACCTGCCCCTGAACAGCATTAAATGTTTCTCCAAACACTCTCCTCTGTTCCTCAGTAACTTTACCCTTTAGCAAATATTCCCAGTTTACTGTGGACACTCTCTGCCTCATCCCTTTAAAGTCTGCCTTACCTAAACCCTAAATTCTATTATCCAATTTTTGCCGATCTCTCACAAACGCTACATGAAACTCAATTATATTGTGATCAAAATTTGCAAATACTCACAAACTAGGTCATTAATTAAACTAGACTTATTGCTCATGACTAGATCCAATATTGATTGTCTCCTTATTGCATCTAGACATATTGTTGGAGGAAACCATCCTAGAAATTCACAACTTCCCTGGTATTTGCTTGTCTTCCTCTCCCACTCTGGGTTCAGATTAGAATCCCCCCATTAATACTACTCTATCCTTGCTATGTAGTTGTCTAATGTCAGCTTTTAGACAATCTAGCAATTCTCAGCTGCTACCAGGTGGTAACATTAGTCACTTTATTGGGAGTTTTCTACAGTCCCCTCAATATTAACAGAGACATGGAGGAGCAGATTAGGAGGCAGATTTTGGAATGGTGCAAAAATAACGGTTGTTGTTATGGGTGACTTTAACTTCCCTAATATTGATTGGAATCTCCTTTGTTCAAATAATTTGGATGGAGCAGTTTTTGTTAGATGTGTCCAGAAAGGATTCCTGACTCAATATGTAGATATGCCGACTAGAGGGGAGGCCATATTGGATTTGGTGCTCAGCAACGAACCATGCCAAGTGTCAGATCTCCCAGTGGGAGAACATTTCTGTGATAGTGATCCCAACATTCTGACCTTTATTATAGTCATGGAGAAGGATAGGAGCAGACTGGATGTGAAAATATTTAATTGGGGTAGAGGCAATTACAATGCTATTAGGCAGGAACTGGTGTGCCTAAATTGGGAACAGATATTCTCAGGGAAGTACATGACAGAAATGTGGAGGTTGTTTAGGGAGCACTTGCTGATAGTGCTGGATAGATTTGTCTCACTGAGGCAAGGAAGGGATGGTAAGTTGAAGGAACTTTGGGTGACAAGGGATGTGGAACATCGAGTCAAGAGGAAGAAGGAAGCGTACATAAGGTGGAGGAAGCAAGGATCAGGCAGGGATCTAGAGGGTTACAAGGTAGGCAGGGAGGAACTGAAGAATGGACTTAGGAGAGCTAGAAGAGGGCATGAAAAACTTTTTAGTGGATAGGATTAAGGAAAACCCCAAGGCATTCTACACTTATGTGAGGAACAAGAGATTGGCCAGAGTGAGGGTAGGGCCGATCAGGGATAGTGGAGGGAGCTTGTGCCTGGAGTCGGATGAGGTAGGGGAGGTCCTTAATAAATACTTTCCTTCAGTATTCACTACTGAGAGGGACCTTGTTGTTTCTGAGGACAGCGTGAAACAGACTGACATCCACAAACAGCTTGATGTTAAGGAGGAGGATGTGATGAAAATTTTGAAAGACATAAGGATAGATAAGTCATACAGGATATACCCAAGGTTACTACAGGAAGCAAGGGAAGAGATTGCTGCGCCTTTGGCGATGATCTTTGTGTCCTCTCTGTCCACTGGGGTAGTGCCAGATAATTGGAGGGTGGCAAATGTTATTTCCTTGTTCAAGAAAGGGAATAGGGATAATCCTGGGAATTACAGACCAGTCTTACATCTGTGGTGGGCAAAGTATTGGAGAGGATTCTGAGAGACAGGATTTATGATTATTTGGAAAACCATAGTTTGATTAGAGATAGGAGAAAGTGAGGACTGCAGATGCTGGAGATTGGAGCTGAAAAATGTGTTGCTGGAAAAGCGCAGCAGGTCAGGCAGCATCCAAGCATTCCAGCAACACATTTTTCAGCTTTGATTAGAGAGTCAGCATGGCTTAGTGAGGGGCAGGTCATGCCTCACAAACCTTATTGAATTCTTTGAGGATGTGACAAAACACAATGATGAAGGTAGAGCAATGGATGTGGTGTACATGGATTTTAGAAAGGTGTTTGATAAGGTTGTCTGTGGTAGGCTCATTCAGAAAGGGAGGATGCATGGGATACAGGGAATTTTGCCTGTCTGGATACAGAATTGGCTGGCCTATAGAAGACAGAGGGTGGTGGTAGGTGGAAAGTATTCAGCCTGGAGCTCGGTGACCAGTGGTGTTCTGCAGGGATCTCTTCTGGGACCTCTGCTCTTTGTGATGTTTATAAATGACTTGGATGAGGAAGTGGAAGGGTGGGTTAGTAAGTTTGCCGATGACATGGAGTTTAGTGGAGTGATGGATAGTGTGGAGGGATGTTGTAGGTTGCAACAGGACATTGACAGGATGCAGAGTTGGGCTGAGAAGTGACAGATGGAGTTCAACCTGGAAAAGTATGAAGTGATTCACTTTGGAAGGTGGAATTTGAATGCAGAATACAGGGTTAGAGGCAGGATTCTTGGCAGTGTGGAGGAACAGAGGGATCTTGGGGTCCATGTCCATAGATCCCTCAAAGTTGCCATCCAGGTTGATAGGGTTGTGTTGGCTTTCATTAACAGAGGGATTGGGTTTAAGAGCTGCGAGATTATGCTGCAGCTCTGCGAGGTTATGCTGCAGCTCTGCGAGGTTATGCTGCAGCTCTGCGAGGTTATGCCGCAGCTCTGCGAGGTTATGCCGCAGCTCTGCGAGGTTATGCTGCAGCTCTGCGAGGTTATGCTGCAGCTCTGCGAGGTTATGCTGCAGCTCTGCGAGGTTATGCCGCAGCTCTGCGAGGTTATGCTGCAGCTCTGCGAGGTTATGCTGCAGCTCTGCGAGGTTATGCTGCAGCTCTGCGAGGTTATGCTGCAGCTCTGCGAGGTTATGCCGCAGCTCTGCGAGGTTATGCCGCAGCTCTGCGAGGTTATGCCGCAGCTCTGCGAGGTTATGCCGCAGCTCTGCGAGGTTATGCCGCAGCTCTGCAAGGTTATGCCGCAGCTCTGCGAGGTTATGCTGCAGCTCTGCGAGGTTATGCTGCAGCTCTGCGAGGTTATGCCGCAGCTCTGCGAGGTTATGCTGCAGCTCTGCGAGATTATGCTGCAGCTCTGCGAGGTTAGCCCACACTTGGAATATTGTGTTCAGTTCAGGTCGCCTCATAAATGGAAGGATGTGGAAGCTTTAGAGAGTGTGCAGAGGAGATTTACCAGGATGCTGCCTGGACTGGAGGGTGTGTCTTATGAAGAAAGGTTGAGTGAGGTAGGGCTTTTCTCATTGGAGCAAAGAAGGAATGAGAGGTGACTTGATAGAGGTGTATAGGATGATGAGAGGTGTAGATAGAGTGGAAAACCAGAGACTTCTTCCCAGGGCAGAAATGGCTATCACGGGGAGGGATAATTTTAAGGTGATTGGAGGGAGATATAGGGGCAATGTCAGAGGTCGGTTCTTTACACAGAGAGTGGTGGGTGTGTGGAATGCACTGCCAGCAGTGGGAGTAGAGTCAGAGACATTAGGGACATTTGGATAGGCACATGGATGATAAGGGGATGTAGGTTCGTCTGATTTTAGAGTAGGACAAAAGGTCGGCACAACATTGAGGGTTGAGGGGTCTGTACTGTGCTGGACTGTGCTGGACTGTGCTGGACTATTCCATGTTCTGACATGGTTTATGAATGGAATTGGTATCATATCTGTTTCAAGTTAACACAGACCAGCATCAAGCTTCACAGTTAAAAGGATAATTAATTCAAAGTCCTTTCTGGATTTTCATTGGGAATAAAGAGATAACATTGTTCACAAGAAACTACAGACACTAAGGTTATAACAGGGCTTTTGCCCGAAACGTCGATTTCGAAGCTCCTTGGATGCTGCCTGAACTGCTGTGCTCTTCCAGCATCACTAATCCAGGATTAGCCATAAGAAAGTCCCAAGATGTTTCTGAGCTAAACCAGGGGCCTGTGTTTCAATTAGTTTTTTGCAGAAGTGAAGAAGTTAGCATTTGAATCCAGATCCATTAGCTGCGATGGATTTGGTAGTTGGATAGTTTTCTTGCTGATTTTCCAGCTCAGTGAGTGACAGCGAAGATTATTACTGCATTCTGCTTCTGTATTTATGGCCCTTCCAGCCTCCCAGTTACCTAACAACAGGCCAGTGAGATATCACTGGTGTGCTTCCACTGTCGGCCTGGAACAGTTTCCTGTAGATGCTCCAAGGTCTCCCTTTGTCTGAGCTGCTTGCCTTCAGAATCAGTCTTGGCTGGAAAGCAAAGGTGGCTACTGTTACTGGGTGACCTAAGCAGGAGCTAAGTCAAGTTCCACCTGAAATAGTCCTTCTAGAGGGACAGCTCCTTTCCCACCTGTCACTCTGGACTTTCCACCTGGTCTTTGCCCAGTCGATGTCCTTAAACAACTCATCAAGGAACTCTGAAAACCCTTGATGGGGTTTTAGCAATATTTTTACCGTAACCAACGACCTTCCCCATTGATTTCCTGAGAATGTTCTGGACGATGATGACACTGGCAGGGTAATCTGCCTGGAGAACGTCTCTGGAGTTGCTTTCGTGTTTAGTACCAATCTATTCTCCAGTTGTCTGTCTACCTCTCATTTCTGTTCCTCAGTTCTCTATAGTGTTTATATTCAACCTGATTCTATTATGAAACTGGCATCTGTTTTATG
Organism: Chiloscyllium plagiosum; assembly: GCF_037043375.1. Taxonomy (NCBI): domain Eukaryota; kingdom Metazoa; phylum Chordata; class Chondrichthyes; order Orectolobiformes; family Hemiscylliidae; genus Chiloscyllium; species Chiloscyllium plagiosum. The sequence continues at coordinate 1,253,482 of NW_028270150.1, read as the reverse complement.
ATCTTTCTTCTGATTTATCTGACCATCCATTTCTTTCATCTTCCAGGGAGTTTGTTCTTTGTTACCCCTCCCTTTGATTGTCAGAGAGATGCACTTCGACTCTGCCCCTAACCATCTCCTCTCCAAAGACAGATTTCCAAATTCCATCACTGCCTGATAACCTCTGGACATAAACAAAAACAGAAATTGCTGGAAAGTTCTGAAGGAGGGTCACTAGACCTGAAACGTTATAGAGTCATAGAGATGTACAGCACGGAAACAGACCCTTCGGTCAACCTGTCCATGCTGACCAGATATCCCAACCCAATCTAGTCCCACCTGCCAGCACCCGGCCCATATCCCTCCAAACCCTTCCTATTCATATACCCATCCAAATGCCTCTTAAATGTTGCAATTGTACCAGCCTCCACCACTGCCTCTGGCAGCTCATTCCATACACGTGCCACCCTCTGTGTGAAAATGTTGCCCCTTAGGTCTCTTTTATATCTTTCCCCTCTCACCCTAACCCTATGCCCTCTAGTTCTGGACTCCCCCACCCCAGGGAAAAGACTTTGTCTATTTACCCTATCCATGCCCCTTATGATTTTGTAAACCTCTATCAGGTCACCCTTCAGCCTCCGACGCTCCAGGGAAAACAGCCCCAGCCTGTTCAGCCTCTCCCTGTAGCTCAAATCCTCCAAACCTGGCAACATCCTTGTAAATCTTTTCTGAACCCTTTCAAGTTTCACAACATCTTTCCGATAGGAAGGAGACAGTGACCTAACCAATTGGCCTTTCTCCAATTTAGAACTTCAACTTTTAGATCTGGTCTATCCTTTTCCATCACTATTTTAAAACGAATAGAATTATGGTCGCTGGCCCCAAAGTGCTCCCCCACTGACACCTCAGTCACCTGCCCTGCCTTTTTCCCAAGAGTAGGTCAGGTTTTGCACCTTCTCCAGTAGGTACATCCACATACTGAATCAGTAAATTGTCTTGTAAACACTTAACAAATTCCTCTCCGTCTAAACCCTTAACATTATGGCAGTCCCAGTCGATGTTTGGAAAGTTAAAATCCCCGACCATAACCACCCTATTATTCTTACAGATAACTGAGATCTCATAGAACATAGAACAATACAGCGCAGAACAGGCATTTCGGCCTTCAATGTTGCGCTGACCTATGAACTATTCTCAGCTCGACCCCCTACACTATCCCAAAATCATCCATGTGCTTATCTAAGGATTGTTTAAATCTCCCAAATGTGGCTGAGTTGACTACATTGGCAGGTAGGGCATTCCACGCCCTTACCACTCTGAGTAAAGAACCTGCCTCTGACATCTGTCTTAAATCTCTCACCCCTCAATTTGTAGTTGTGCCCCCTCGTACATGCTGATGTCATCATCCTAGGAAAAAGTCTTTCACTGTCTACCCTATCTAATCCTCTGATCATCTTGTATGTCTCTATCAAATCCCCTCTTAGCCTTCTTCTTTCCAATGAGAACAGACCCAAGTCTCTCAGCCTTTCCTCATTAGACCTTCCTTCCAGATCAGGCAACATCCTGGTAAATCTCCTCTGCACCTTTTCCAATGCTTCCACATCCTTCCCGAAATTTGGGGACCAGAACTGTACACAATATTCCTAGTGTGGCCGCACCTGCGTTTTGTACAGTTGCAGCATGATATTGCGGTTCCGGAACTCAATCCCTCTACCAATGAAACCTAACGCACCATATGCCTTCTTAACAGCACTATCCACCTGGGTGGCAACTTTCAGGGATCTATGTACATGGGACTCCAAGATCCCTCTGCACATCCATACTACCAAGAATCTTTCCATCGACCCAGTACTCTGCCTTCCTGTTATTCTTCCCAAAGTGCATCACCTCACATTTAGCTGCATTGAACTCCATTTGCCACCTCTCAGCCCAATTCTGCAGTTTATCCAAGTCCCCCTGCAACCTGTAACATTTTTCCATACTGTCCACTACTCCACCGACTTTAGTGTCGTCTGCAAATTTACTAATCCATCCACCTATGCCTGCGTCTAAGTCATTTATAAACAGCAGTGGTCCCAAAACAGATCCTTGTGGAACACCACTAGTAACCGGACTCCAGGCTGAATATTTTCCATCAACCACCACTGGCTGTCTTCTCTCAGAAAGCCAATTTCTAAGCCAAACTGCTAAATCACTCTCAATCCCATGCCTCTGCATTTTCTCCAACAGCCTACCATGTGGGACCTTATCAAAGGCTTTACTGAAGTCCATGTACACCACATCAACTGCCCTAACCTCATCTACATGCTTGGTCACCTTCTCAAAAAACTCAATGAGATTTGTGAGACATGATCTGCCCCTGACGAAACCATGTTGACTATCTGAAATCAAATTGTTGCTTGCTAGATGATTATAAATCTTATCTCTTATAATCCTTTCCAAAACCTTTCCTACAACAGAGGTAAGGATCACTGGTCTATAATTACTTGGGTCATCTCTACTGCCTTCTTGAACAAGGGCACAACATTTGCAATCCTCCAGTCCTCAGGTACTAAACCCGTGGACAATGACGACTCAAATATCAAAGCCAAAGGCTCTGCTATCTCCTCCCTAGTTCCCAGAGAATCCTCGGATAAATCCCATCCGGCCCAGGGGACTTGTCTACTTTCACTCCTTCTGGAATTGATAACACCTGTGCATAACTAACCTCAATCCTTTCTAGTCTAATATCTGGTACCTCATTTTTCTCCTCTACAATATTCTCCTTTTTCCTGAGAAAACACCGATGAGAAATGTTCATTTAGCACCTCTCCGATCTCCACAGGATCCACACTCAACTTCCCACTTTTGTCTTTGATTGGCTCTATTCCTACCCGAATCATCCTTTTATTCCTCACATACCTATAGAAAGCTTTAGGGTTCTCCTTTATTCTATTTGCTAAAGACTGCTCGTGTCCTCTCTTTGCTCTTCTTAACTCTCTCTTTAAATCCTTCCTAGCTGATCTGTAACTCTCCATCGCCTCATCTGTACCATCTTGCCTCATCAACACATAAGCCTCCTTCTTCTTCATAACAAGAGATGCAATTTCTGTTGTAAACCACGGTTCCCTTACCTTATCACTTCCTGCCTGCCTGACAGGGACATACCTATCAAGGACACGTAATATCTGTTCCTCAAACCAGCTCCATATTGCCATTGTCTGCATCTCCTGCATTTTGCTACCCCAATCTATGCATCCTAATTAGATTAGATTACTTACAGTGTGGAAACAGACCCTTCAGCCCAACAAGTCCACACCAACCCGCCGAAGCGCAACCCACCCATACCCCAACATCTACCCCTTACCTAACACTACGGGCAATTTAGCATGGCCAATTCACCTGACCTGCACATTTTTGGACTGTGGGAGGAAACCGGAGCACCCGGAGGAAACCCACGCAGACACAGGGAGGATGTGTAAACTCCACACAGTCAGTCGCCTGAGGCGGGAATTGAACCCGGGTCTCTGGCGCTGTGAGGCAGCAGTGCTAACCACTGTGCCATCGTGCCGCCCATAATTGCATTATAATTGCCCTTGCCCCATCGATAACCCTTGACCTGTGGCATGTACCTATCTCTTTCCATCGCAAAACTAAACATAACTGAATTATGGTCACTCTCTCCAAAGTGCTCACCTACAACTAAATCAATCACCTGGCCTGGTTCATTACCAAGCACCAGATCCAGTGTGGCCTCCCCTCTTGTCGGCCCTTCGACATACTGTGTCAGGGAACCCCCCCGTAGACATTGGACAGAAACTGATCCATCCGACATACTAGAGCTATAACATTTCCATCTATGTTGGGGAAGATAAAGTCCCCCATAATGACCACCCTGTTCCTTTCACTCCTACCCAGAATCATTTTGCCAATCCTCTCTTCCACATCCCTGGAAGTCTGCGGAGGCCTATAAAAAACTCCAAGCAGTCTGACCTCTCCTCTCCTGTTTCTAACCTCAGCCCACACTACCTCAGTAGACGAGTCCACATCAAAAGTTCTCTCAGCCACAGTTGTACTATCTTTGACTAACAAGGCCACGCCTCCCCCTCTTTTCCCACCTTATCTGTTTTTAATGAAACATCTACTGCTCACCCTGCTCTATCCATGTCTCCGAAATGGCCACAATATTGAAGTCCCAGGTACCTATCCATGCTGCAAGCTCACCTACCTTATTTCGGATACTTCTGGCGTTGAAGTAGATGCACGTCAAACCAGCTTGTTGCCTGCCAGCACATTCCTGTGACCCTAAAATCCTGTCCCAGTCTTCCCTACTCTCATCCTCCTGTGCACTGTAGTTACACCTCCGGTTCCCACTCCCCTGCTGAGCTAGTTTAAACCCACCCGAATAGCACCAGCAAATTTCCCACCCAGGATATTAGTACCCCTCTGGTTCAAGTGAAGACCGTCCTGTTTGTACAAGTCCCACCTTCCCCAGAATGAGCCCCAATTATCCAAGAAACTGAAACCCTCCCTCCTGCACCATCCCTGTAGCTGATATCTCTCCCTATTCCTTGCCTCGCTATCACGTGGCACGGGTAACAATCCAGAGATAACAACTCTGTTTATTCTAGCTAAACTGGAAGGGGACTAATATACTGGCAGGGAGATTTGCTAGAGCTGCTCAGAAATTTGCAGCAGCAACAGTATGTGATGGATGGCAGTTTTCGGAAGGGGAGAAAGTCTCAGATACAGTCACAGAGATGGGTTAACTCCAGGAAGGGTGAGAGAGGTAGGCAGCTAGTGCAGGAGTCTTTTGTGGATATCCCCATTTCAAACAGGTATGCTGTTTTGGAAAATGTAGGGGGTGATGGATTCTCAGGAGAACGTATCTCGAACAGCCAAGTCTCTGGTATTGAGACTGGGTCTAATGCAACGAGGGACACGTTGGTTTTGTTTCTCAATTTCCCTCTGACTATTAGGGGGTCTATAATACAATCCCAATATTGTGATCATCCCTTTCTTATTTCTCAGTTCCACCCAAATAACTTCCCTGAATGTATTTCTGGGAATATCCTCCCTAAGCACAGCTGTAATGCTATCCCTTATCAAAAGTGCCATTCCCCCTCCTCTCTTGCCTCCCTTTCTATCCTTCCTGTAGCATTTGTATCCTGGAACATTAAGCTGCCAGTCCTGCCCATCCCTGAGCCATGTTTCTGTAATTGCTATGATATCCCAGTCCCATGTTCCTAACCATGTCCTGAGTTCATCTGCCTTCCCTGTTGGGCCCCTTGCATTGAAATAAATGCAGTTCAATTTATTAGTCCTACCTTGTCCCTGCCTGCCCTGACTGTTTGACTCACTTCTGTTCTCAACTGTACCAGTCTCAGATTGATCTATTTCCTCACTATCTCCCTGGGTCCCACCCCCCCACCTTACAAGTTTAAATCCTCCCAAGCAGTTCTAGCAAATTTCCCTGCCAGTATATTAGTCCCCTTCCAATTTAGGTGCAATCCGTCCTTCTTGTACAGGTCACTTCTACCCCAAAAGAGATTCCAATGATCTAAAAATGTGAATACTTCTCCCATACACCAGCTCCTGAGCTATGCATTCATCTGCTCTATCCTCCTATTCCTGCCCTCACTAGCTCGTAGCACTGGGAGTAATCCAGATATTACTACCCTTGAGGACCTCCTTTTTAAATTCCTGCCTAACTCTCTGTAATCTCCCTTCAGAATCTCAACCTTTTCCCTTCCTATGTCGTTGGTTCTAATGTGGACAATGACCTCCTGCTGGCCCCTCTCCCCCGTGAGAACATTCTGCACCCTCTCTGAGACATCCTTGATCCTGGCACCAGGGAAACAACACACCATTTTGCTTTTTCTCTGCTGGCCACAGAAACGTCTGTCTGTACCTCCAACTACAGAATCCCCTAACACAAGTGATCTCTTGAAACCCAATGTACCCCTCGTTGCATTAGAGCCAGTCTCAATACCAGAAACCTGGCTGTTCATGCTACGTTCCCCTGAGAATCCATCACCCCCTACATTTTCCAAAACAGCATACTTGTTTGAAATGGGGATAGCCCCAGAAGACTCCTGCACTAGCTGCCTACCTCTCTTACCCTTCCTGGAGTTAACCCATCTATGTGACTGTATCGGAGACTTTCTCCCCTTCCTATAACTGCCATCCATCACATACTGTTGCTGTTGCAAATTTCTTATTGCCACCAACTGTCTCTCCAACCAATCCATTCAATCTGATAGGATTCGCATCCAACAGTATTTATGACAGATATAATCTGCAGTAACCCTTAAACTCTGCTTTCACTCCACAGATGCTGTCAGACCTGCTGAGTTTTTCCAGCTATTTCTGTTTGTGTTTCTGATTTCCAGTATCCAAAAGTTCTTTCTTTTTTTTTATCCTGGATAGATCCCTCCACAATTTGCAGGAATTAACTCATCTCCAGTTAACATTTTTATCCTACATTGCTCCTTTTCGTTCTCCAAATATAATACGGACCTGATGATACTATGATCACTGTTCCCAATACTCCATCCCAGTTGGCATTCTGCACTTAACCAATTTCGATCCTCATGACTAGCTTCAATAATGTCACCTTCCCCACTGGGTGAAAATGCTTCTTTCCTCAATGGATATGTAAGATACTGATAAGCCTGCTTCAGAAGTTCCTCCCTTTTCTGCCCTTAACATAATTATAGGCCATTCATGACTTGGGTCATTCCAATCTTCTACTGTCATAAATCTCATAAATCCCGACCAATTCCAAGCAAATCTGTCCTTCTATACATTTTCCACCGGATCATGGCCTATTGAATACAGCTGGTCCAGCCTTGGTACCTTGTTTCTTAGCTCTGACCAATTAGAAACCTTAAGCACATTGTCTCACTTCATTGAATTACTGCCTTTAATCAATTGTAGCTCTGTGCCCTTAGCTGCTGTTGTTGTTGGGTTTCTATGGTTTTGGTTTCTGTATTCCAGGAGGTCTGTGAGGAGATTGAAACTCTGCAGAATGATGTGAAGTCATTGAGGAGCCTTGGAGAGGGACTGATAGACTCCATCAGAAGTGAAGACACGTGTGAGGTAGTGAAGCATCAAGATGAGGTGAGCAAGTGAATTGACTAATGAGGAGGAAACATTGGAAGCAGTTCAGGGGAGGTTTATCAGACTAATCCCTGGAATGAGCGGTTATCTTATGAGGAAAGTTTGAACAGACTGGGCTTGTATCTGCTGAAGGTTAGAAGATTAAGAGGCAACTTAATTAGACAACCCTGGGGGGGGGGGGGTCTTACTCGAGTAGATGGGGAGGGGATGCTTCCTCCTGTGGGAGAATCTAAAACTAAGGGTCATTGTTTAAATCTCAGGGTTCACCCGTTTAAAACAGTATCTGAATCATCTCTTCCTCAAAGATCACCCATTGTTCATTAAAATTCGACTTGCCATCTCTGGTTCCATTTTATTCTGGCAAGATGCCCCCCTTTCACATTCCACTTAACCCTCTTCTAATTTAATAGCTCAGTTTGTTTCCTGTTAATCTCTGTTACTAATCACAACTTTGTACAGTGATCAGTCTTACCCCATTTCTCCCCCTCAAACCCGTGTCTCCTTGACCCACCTCACTCCCCAACACCAGCTCCAGCAAAGCCTCCATTCCAGTTGGACTGATCAAGGATGTTCTCCTGAAATTACCATCAGAAATTACTGCCCCTTTTTATCTAATGCTATCCCAATTGATATTCAAGATCACAAGAACTAGGAACAGGAGTAGGTCATTCAGCCCCTCGAGCCTGCTCTGCCATTTAATGGAATCGTGGCTGATCGGACATTCCTTCCACCCCTTTTCCCTGTAACCCTTGATTGTCTGAATGATCTGTCTGACTCAGCCTTAAATATACACACGGTCTTTGCCCCCAATGTTCTTTGTGGCAAGGGGTTTTAAAGACTCTCAACCCTCTGAGCCCCTTGTGTCTGTCTGAGACTTCCCTTGTCCCTGTCTGAGCCCCTTGTGGCTGTCTGAGACTTCCCTTGTCCCTGTCTGAGCCCCTTGTGGCTGTCTGAGACTTCCCTTGTCCCTGTCTGAGCCCCTAGTGGCTGTCTGAGACTTCCCTTGTCCAGTCTGAGCACCTTGTGGCTTTCTGAGACATCCCTTGTCCCTGTCTGAGCCCCTAGTGGCTGTCTGAGACTTCCCTTGTCCAGTCTGAGCCCCTTGTGGCTTTCTGAGACATCCCTTGCCCCTGTCTGAGCCCCTTGTGGCTGTCTGAGACGTCCCTTGTCCCTGTCTGAGCCCCTTGTGGTTTTCTGAGACTTCCCTTGTCCCTGTCTGAGCCCCTTGTGGCTGTCTGAGACGTCCCTTGCCCCTGTCTGAGCCCCTTGTGTCTTTCTGAGACTTCCCTTGTCCCTGTCTGAGCCCCTTGTGGCTGTCTGAGACTTCCCTTGTCCCTGTCTGAGCCCCTTGTGGCTGTCTGAGACTTCCCTTGTCTCTGTCTGAGCCCCTTGTGGCTGTCTG